>NW_003303757.1:3306522-3544215 GCF_000142945.1 Phytophthora infestans T30-4
GCTATTGGCTAATATTTGGACGAAAGTAATTGGTTAAAACAATATATTTTGCTAACATACTCACAGTTTGCAAAATGGTGGGCCCTACGTGCAAGCAATGCGAGGCGAAGATTGACCCGCTTCTGCTGAACCCGCAGCGGTCTACGACGAATGCCCGGGCGCGCTGCGTCTGCTGCGGGAAGCTGCAGTACGGCTACGCGTTCCGTACATTCAGCGGATGGGGCAGCGTGCGACACTGTATTGCCTGCAAGAACGGCCCAAAAGCGGTTAAGTCCTAGGCGGAAAAGCTTCCACCACCTGATTCGGCCGAAGTGCTCCGCCAGGAAAGCCTGCCAAACGTCGAGAAGGTGATGGGCCCTGACTGGTACCTCAAGAAGCAAAATAGACACAGCCGCCCTCGCAAGCTGACCGCCCGAAACGTCAGGTACATTGAGCAAAAGAAGCAGCAGAAGAGCAAGTAGTTGGTTAATATACCCTTTTAGGCCCCCACTCTCCTTCCTATCTTCGTATTTAGTATACTGGCTGACCGGGCGAGGCTCGGGGTCGCACATATGGTAGTCAGCCTATGGCGCAGTCAGTATTGTTGACACACCTAAACAGCGTAGCGCCTTTCAAATAATATTTAGCACATGATATCTACTGTGGACAGCCGCAAGCTGGCCGTTTCTATCTGCGTACGCGTCACACGTACACTCCCTCACTTGGACAAAGGCAAGCCACGCTATCTGTATCGTCAATGTTCACAGAGTATATTCCACTAATGTGCGCTCATAAATTTAAACTACAGTTTTGAGTGAGTACTACGTGCAACAAAACGGTTGCTGTCTACATAGATACGAGCACGTGTGCGGTAATGCAGACCGTACAGGTGGATGTTCCAGGTCGATGTGCCTGTATGCAGTTCTGTATTTTAGTGTCCTGTCCATAATGGTCGACATATGAGCTCGGTTGAGTCGCGGATGGCTACAAGGTGTACCCGCCGCGCGCGTATAAAGCACTACTGCTAAGAGACGCGCGACCAGCTTGCCTATATCGCTGCGGTATGGCCTGTGCCCAGTTAGTGACGCGCTGAGTCATATAGGCTATTCCATTAGACGCGTAAGCACAGTAAGCCAGCACCATGACGCAAAAGTACCGAGAAAGCGAGAGTGACCCAATGTGCTTTGGCTACCGCGAGAGCGTGGCGCCGACGAGCTTACGAAATCAGCAATGCACGGACATAGCAAACAACACGCCAAGCTGATAAGTAGTGGCGAGCGTACAGCATCTAACGTACATGAGCTACTATTCGATTCAAATCTAAAGACCACTACGATATGATAATCTGCCTATATCGATATGGATTCGCATGTTCGTCATACATATCAGAGCTTGCTACTCGGAAAGGATCGACGCCGCTCTGTCAGTCAGTAGCTTTGCAAATAAGTCAGTAAGTGCAAGTAAGATCAATGCATGCGGAAGATAGTGGAATACCCTTCGCTAATATCATAAGCAGCTCAGCGGAAGAATTTCAAGGCATAATATTGGTGTTTGTGGCAACCATCGACAAAACCTACTTGCTCTAAAAGGTACTTCGCGGGATAGGCTGACCAAACCTTGCTCTAATAGACCGTCGCAAAAAAAATGGTGTCGACTGCCTCACAGCGATGACGTGACCGATGGTATTAAGTTTAAGTAGGCGTATTTCCTCCAGCTAAACTGAGATCCCTCACCAATCTATGCCAATTTGGATCATCATTGAAACTGACACGTCTTCTGAACAGCATATATAAACGCTTTAGCCACGCGCGCCTCCGATTCGTGTCATTTTGGTAGCTATTTGCTCAAATGGTATTAAACAAAACCTTTCCGGGTAAGATGGTACTCATCTTGCAGATCACGATAAACCCTGGTCATGTCTACCACAACATGTGAGCACTATATATACTGTGTGCGGTGTTGTTTTGGAACGTAACATAAGTAGATCACAGTATACTTTTATTATATGTAGCTTCGCTCTAAGTAGAAATTCTAAGCCCACCGCAGCGCAGCGGAGGTGGTCGGCCCTCTCTACACCAACCAACCATGCCCTAGCGTCCGCGGAGCGGGCGCCCAGAGCGCTAGTCGCTCCGCTTCTAACCTTGTAGCGTGTATGTCCGTCCGTCCGTCCGTCCGTCCGTCTGTCAATCAGTCCGTCCGGTTCCTTTCTTGCTGCTTTTTCCTGCTTTTTCGCATGGCTACACTTGGCCTGTCTAATACAGTTTCCTCCCATCCTACCGACCGCGCCTATCTTTCTGACTCGACCTCACTATGCCAAAATTACAAATATATCCAAAAGCGTGACACAATTAACTCGCGCCCTGATTGGGCAATACCTGCCGACCTGCGACACTGACTGGATCTGTCGCACGATCAGACCGCCTCTCTCCCTCGCGATTGGACGTAAGGTAAACATTTCTGCCCCGAACGAAACACATTGATTGGATGCAAACAGCCAGCAGATACTTGATTATTGCATTCAGCAGCGCAAAACCTGTCGTATGTACTGCAAATCGGGCACAGTAACCACTTAATTTTCTAAGAGCTCTGCACACTTCTTAAATAGAGATATGTAATATTATTTATGTAGACTTCACAGACCAGTATTTTGTAAGAGCTCTGGGATGCTATTTTCCACACACTTTTCGAAGTAAAGACGATATCAATAGTATTAATATTACTAATATAAGCTTCACAGGCCGCATTTGTAAGAGCTCGGCGATGCTATTTTCCACACATTTTCTAAAGTAGAGACGATAGTATTTTTAATATTAAAGTAGACTTCACGACCAGCGCTTTTTGTAGCGACTTTGCGAATATATATTTTGTACTTTACCTGGAACTCACCACTGCCACCGTGCAATGAAGGCGCGCGGCTGCACGGTCATTGCACTATCTGCTCACGTGCACCGCACCCGACGAATGCATGCGCGCACGGTACATAGTGAATTAGTCAATTTATAATGCATGTAAAGTATGTATATGCTTAAAAATCTGATAATATATTATAGCAAAGCCAAATTGTAATATTTAAAACATTTTAATATTTTTTCTAATAATAAATACCAGCCTTACAGTACCGTGCTATTGGCTAATATTTGGACGCAAGTAATTGGTTAAAACAATATAATTTGCTAACATACTCACAGTTTGCAAAATGGTGGGCCCTACGTGCAAGCAATGCAAGGCGAAGATTGACCCGCTTCTGCTGAACCCGCAGCGGTCTACGACGAATGCCCGGGCGCGCTGCGTCTGCTGCGGGAAGCTGCAGTACGGCTACGCGTTCCGTACATTCAGCGGATGGGGCAGCGTGCGACACTGTATTGCCTGCAAGAACGGCCCGAAACCGGTTAGGTCCTAGGAGGAAAAGCTTCCACCACCTGATTCGGCCGAAGTGCTCCGCCAGGAAAGCCTGCCAAACGTCGAGAAGGTGATGGGCCCTGACTGGTACCTCAAGAAGCAAAATAGACACAGCCGCCCTCGCAAGCTGACCGCCCGAAACGTCAGGTACATTGAGCAAAAGAAGCAGCAGAAGAGCAAGTAGTTGGTTAATATACCCTTTTAGGCCCCCACTCTCCTTCCTATCTTCGTATTTAGTATACTGGCTGACCGGGCGAGGCTCGGGGTCGCACATATGGTAGTCAGCCTATGGCGCAGTCAGTATTGTTGACACACCTAAACAGCGTAGCGCCTTTCAAATAATATTTAGCACATGATATCTACTGTGGACAGCCGCAAGCTGGCCGTTTCTATCTGCGTACGCGTCACACGTACACTCCCTCACTTGGACAAAGGCAAGCCACGCTATCTGTATCGTCAATGTTCACAGAGTATATTCCACTAATGTGCGCTCATAAATTTAAACTACAGTTTTGAGTGAGTACTACGTGCAACAAAACGGTTGCTGTCTACATAGATACGAGCACGTGTGCGGTAATGCAGACCGTACAGGTGGATGTTCCAGGTCGATGTGCCTGTATGCAGTTCTGTATTTTAGTGTCCTGTCCATAATGGTCGACATATGAGCTCGCTTGAGTCGCGGATGGCTACAAGGTGTACCCGCCGCGCGCGTATAAAGCACTACTGCTAAGAGACGCGCGGCCAGCTTGCCTATATCGCTGCGGTATGGCCTGTGCCCAGTTAGTGACGCGCTGAGTCATATATGCTATTCCATTAGACGCGTAAGCACAGTAAGCCAGCACCATGACGCAAAAGTACCGAGAAAGCGAAAGTGACCCAATGTGCTTTGGCTACCGCGAGAGCGTGGCGCCGACGAGCTTACGAAATCAGCAATGCACGGACATAGCAAACAACACGCCAAGCTGATAAGTAGTGGCGAGCGTACAGCATCTAACGTACATGAGCTACTATTCGATTCAAATCTAAAGACCACTACGATATGGCCTATGTATATCGATCTAATAGATTCGCATGTTCGTCATACATATCAGAGCTTGCTACTCGGAAAGGATCGACGCCGCTCTGTCAGTCAGTAGCTTTGCAAATAAGTCAGTAAGTGCAAGTAAGATCAATGCATGCGGAAGATAGTGGAATACCCTTCGCTAATATCATAAGCAGCTCAGCGGAAGAATTTCAAGGCATAATATTGGTGTTTTGTGGCAACCATCGGCAAAACATACTTGCTCTAAAAGGTACTTCGCGGGATAGGCTGATTAAACCTTGCTCTAATAGACCGTCGCAAAAAAAAAATGGTGTCGACTGTCCCACAGCGATGACGTGACCGATGGTATTAAGGCTAAGTAGGCGTATTTCCTCCAGCTAAACTGAGATCCCTCACCGATCTATGCCAATTTGGATCATCATTGAAACTGACACGTCTTCTGAACAGCATATATAAACGCTTTAGCCACGCGCGCCTCCGATTCGTGTCATTTTGGTAGCTATTTGCTCAAATGGTATTAAACAAAACCTTTCCGGGTAAGATGGTACTCATCTTGCAGATCACGATAAACCCTGGTCATGTCTACCACAACATGTGAGCACTATATATACTGTGTGCGGTGTTGTTTTGGAACGTAACATAAGTAGATCACAGTATACTTTTATTATATGTAGCTTCGCTCTAAGTAGAAATTCTAAGCCCACCGCAGCGCAGCGGAGGTGGTCGGCCCTCTCTACACCAACCAACCATGCCCTAGCGTCCGCGGAGCGGGCGCATAGAGCGCTAGTCGCTCCGCTTCTAACCTTGTAGCGTGTCTGTCCGTCCGTCCGTCCGTCCGTCTGTCAATCAGTCCGTCCGGTTCCTTTCTTGCTGCTTTTTCCTGCTTTTTCGCATGGCTACACTTGGCCTGTCTAATACAGTTTCCTCCCATCCTACCGACCGCGCCTATCTTTCTGACTCGACCTCACTATGCCAAAATTACAAATATATCCAAAAGCGTGACACAATTAACTCGCGCCCTGATTGGGCAATACCTGCCGACCTGCGACACTGACTGGATCTGTCGCACGATCAGACCGCCTCTCTCCCTCGCGATTGGACGTAAGGTAAACATTTCTGCCGAGCACGAAACGCATCGATTGGTTGCAAACAGCCTGGCGAGCTGCGCAGATACTGCAAATCGGGCACACTAACCACTTTATTTTCTAAGAGCTCTGCACACTTCTCAAATAGAGATATTTATTATTATTAATGTAGACTTCACAGACCAGTATTTTGTAAGAGCTCTGGGATGTAATTTTCCACACACTTTTCAAAGTAAAGACGATATTGATAATATTAGTATTATTAAAATAAGCTTCACAAGCCGCAATTGTAAGAGCTCGGCGATGCTATTTTCCACAGACTTTCTAAAGTAGAGACGATAGTATTTTTTTAACACTAAAGTAGGCTTCACGACCAGCGCTTTTTGTAGGGACTTTGCGAATATATATCTTCTTTACTTCACTGACACTCACCACTACCACCGTGCAATGAAGGCGCGCGGCTGCACGGTCATTGCGCTATCTGCTCCCGTGCACCGCACCCGACGGATGCATGCGCGCACGATCGATAATTGTTTTAGGCAATTTATATTGCATGTAAAGCATGTATTTGTTTGGGAATCTGATATTAATATATTATAGCAAAGCCAAAACGTTAGTATCAACTGTCTAATATGTTTCTAAATAATAAATACCAGCCTTATATTTCCAAGCTATTGGCTAATATTTGGACGCAAGTAATTGGTTAAAACAAAATATTTTGCTAACATACGCACAGTTTGCAAAATGGTGGGCCCTACGTGCAAGCAATGCGAGGCGAAGATTGACCCGCTTCTGCTGAACCCGCAGCGGTCTACGACGGACCCCCGAGCGCGCTGCGTCTGCTGCAAGAAGCTGCAGTATGGCTACCCATTCCGTACAATCAGCGGACGGGGCAGCGTGCGGCACTGTATTGCCTGCAAGAACGGCCCAAAAGCGGTTAAGTTCTGGGAGGAAAAGCCTCCACCACCTAATTCGGCCGAAGTGCGCCGCCAGGAAAGCCTGTCAAACGTCGAAGAGGTGATGGGCCCTGACTGGTACCTCAAGAAGAAAAATAGACACAGCCGCCCTCGCAAGCTGACCGCCCGAAACGTCAGGTACACGCCCTCGCAAGCTGACCGCCCGAAACGTCAGGTACATTGAGCGAAAGAAGCAGCAAAAGAGAAAGTAATTGGAATATTATGCCTTTTTAGGCCCCCATTTTCCTACCCATCTTTGTATTTTGTAAGCTGGCTGACGGGTACGAGGCTTGGAGCCGCACATACGGTAAACTGACTATGGCGCTGTCAATAATGCTGACGCACCTACAGAGCGTAGCGCGTTTCATATAATAATTTAGCGCATGGTATCTGCTGTGAGCCCTTGCAAGCTGACCGGCCTTATCTGCTTGCGCGTTACAATAGATCCAGAGTATACTCGCTCACTTGGACACATGTAAACCATGCTATCTGTGCCATCAGCGCTCACAGCGTATTCCATTAGTGTGCGCTCACAAATTAAAACTACAGCATCGAGTGAGCACTACACGCGACGATTAAGTTGCTGTCTACATAGATACGAGCACGTGTGCGGTAGCGCAAACAATACTGGTGGGTGTGGTAAGTCGAACTGTCTGTACGCAGTACTACACTTTAGTGCCATGTCCATAATGGTCGAGATAAGAGCTCGGCTCAGTTGCGGGTGGCGATAGGGTGTACCCGCCGCGCGCGTAGGATACTGCGTTGATTACTAGGTGACAGACGCGCGTCAGCTTGCCAGTATCGCTGCAGTATGGCCTGTGCCCAGGTAGTGACCTGCTTGGTCATATAGACTGATACATCAGAAGCGTAAGCACAGTAACCCAGCACGACGACGCAAATATACCGAGAGAGCGACAGTGACCCTACCCTATACATAGGTTTTAGATATCACGAGCGCGTGGTATACACTCATTAACGACCTCGCAATATATGCACGAACATATCAAATAGCACGTTGAGTTGATAAGTAGGCAGCAAAAGTACCTCATATAATGTACATGAGCTACTTTTCAGATTAAGTCTAAACATCACTACAGTTGATAGTCAGCCTACAGTCAGGTGGCTTCCTATGTTCGTCATACATATCGCTCCCAGTATAATGTCAGTCGGAAAGGATTTACGCCACTCTATCAGTCAGTAGCTATGCAAATAAGTCCGAAAGTACGTCAGCTATGCAAGTAAGATAAATGCATGCGGAAGATAGTGGAAATACCCTTCAGTTACATCACAATCAGCTCAGCAGAATAATTTTAAAGCATAATATTGATGTTTGTGGCGACCATCGGCATATACTACCTATCCTAAAAGATACTTCGCGCGCGGAGCTGATTAACATTGCTCTATTCGACCGTCGCAATCGGTGATATGTGTCGACTGCCTCACGGCGATGACGTGCAGATGGGTAAAATACGTTTGAGTAGGCGTACTTACTCTAGATACACTGGGATTCCTCACCGATCAACGTATATTTCGTAGCATCATTGATACTGACCCGTCTTCCGTACAGTATATATTAGCTTTGCAACCACGCGCGCCTCCGATTCGTGTCATTTTGGGAGCAATGCGCTCAAACGAGATTATAGACAAAAGCTTCCAGGATAAGACGGTGCTCTTCTTGCAGATCACGTTAAACCCTGGTCGTGTCTACCATGACATGTGAGCATTAAGGATACTGTGTACGGTGTGGTTTTGGAACGTAACATAAGTAGATCACAGTATACATTTATTATATGTATCTTCGCTTTGAAACTCTAGGCCCACCGCAGCGCAGCGGAGGTGGTCAACCCTCTCTACACCAACCAACCATGCCCTAGCGTCCGCGGAGCGGACGCCCAGAGCGCTAGTCTCCCCGCTTCTAACCTTGTAACCTGTCGGTCTGTCCGTCCGTCCGTCCGTCTGTCAATCAGTCCGTCCGGTTCCTTTCTTGCTGCTTTTTCCTGCCTTTTCGCATGGCTACACTCGGCCTGTCTTATACATTTACGTCCCTTCTTACCGACCGCGCCTACCTTTCTGACTCGACCTAACTATGCCAAAATTACAAATATATCCAAAAGCGTGACACAATTAACTCGCGCCCTGATTGGGCAATACCGACCGACCTGCGACACTGACTGGATCTGTCGCACGATCAGACCGTCTGTCGCCCTCGCGATTGGACGTAAGCTAAACAGTTTTGCCGTGCACGAAACGCATCGATTGGTTGCAAACAGCTAGGCGAGCTGCGCAGATACTAAATTATTGACATTCAGCTACGCAAAACCTATCGTATGTACTGCAAATCGGGCACCGTAACCAGCCCATGCAGTTAAAGCTCTGCGATGTTATTTTCCACACGTTTTTCAAAGTAGAGACGATATATTCATTTATTAGTATTATTATTACTAAAGGAGGCTTCACGACCTTTGCGTTATAATAGTTGCACCCCTGCATGCGCGAATGGTACTTACGTGGTGGTGCTGCTATTGCTGAAAAGTATGATTGTACAAAAATAATAATATTATTATTTAAGCGATTGCCAAAACTAAAATAAAACTTTTTTTGTGTAATAATGTGTACCGGCATTAAATGGCCGTGTATTGGCTAAATATTTTGACGTACTTTATTGGTTAAAATAATATCATGTTTATGATATAATAATACTATTTAATATTTTGCTAAATATTAAACACCCAGCAGTAAGTATCCGTTAAAATACCTAATATTTTTACGCACGTTAGTAATTATTAAATTTCCTTCACAGTTTGCAACATGGCGAGGCCCACATGCAAGGCCAATATTGGCCTGCAGCTGCTGAATCCGCAGCGGTCTACGACGGATTCCCGGGCGCGCTGCGTCTGCTGCGGGAAGCTGCAGTACGGCTACGCATTCCGTACAATCAGCAGGCGGGACATCGTGCGGCGCTGTATTGTCTGCGAGAACTGCCCAAAAGCGGTTGAGTTTTGGGAGGAAAAGCCCCCACCTCCTGATTCGGCCGAAGTGCGCCGCCAAGAAAGCCTGTCAAACGTCAAGAAGGCGATGGGTCCTGACTGGTACCCCGAGAAGAAAAAGAGGCGTAGCCGCCCTCGCAAGCTGACCGCCCGAAACGCCAAGTACATCGAGCAAAAGAAGCAGCAGAAGAGCAAGTAATTGATAAATATACCCTTTTAGGCCCCCATTTTCCTACCTATCTTTGTATTTAGTATACTGGTGACGGTACGAGGCTTGAAGCCGAACATACGGTAACGGACAATAGTGTTGACGCATCTACAGAGGGTAGCGCGTTTCAAATAATAATTAGCGCATGGTGTCAACTGCGAACCCTTGCAAGCTGACCGTCCCTATCTGCTTCCGCGTAACAATAGATCGAGAGTACACTCGCTCACTTGGATACATGCAAACCATGCTATCTGTGACATCAGCGCTCACGGCGTATGTTCCATTAATGTGCGCTCACAAATTGAAACTACAGCATCGAGTGAGCACTACACGCGACGATTAAGTTGCTGTCTAAATAGATACGAGCACGTGTGCGGTAGCGCAAACAATACCGGTGGGTGTGGTAAGTCGAACTGTCTGTACGCAGTACTTTACTTTAGTGCCCTGTCCATAATGGTCGAGATAAGAGCTCGGCTTAGTCGCGGGTGGCTATAAGGTGTACCCGCCGCGCGCGTAGATACTGCGCTGAATACAGGTGACAGACGCGCGGTCAGCTTGCCAGTATCGCTGTAGTATGGCCTGTGACCAGTTAGTGACCTGCTTGGTCATATAGACTGATACATCAGAAGCGTAGGCACAGTAAGCCAGCACGACGACGCAAATGTACCGAGAAAGCGACAGTGATCCTATACATAGGATTTAGATATCACGAGCGCGTGATATACACTCACTAACGACCTCGCAATATATGCACGGATACATCACACCGAGCTGATAAGTTGGCAGCGGAAGTACGTCACCTAATGTACATGAACTACTATTCGATTCACGTCTAAACACCACTACGATATGATAATCTGCCTACCTCCATGTGGCTTCGTATGTTTTTCTTACATATCGGAACCAGTAAATGCCACTCGGAAAAGAGTTACACCACTCTGTCAGTTAGTAGCTATGCAAATAAGTCAGTAAGTGTGTCAGCTATGCAAGTAAGATCAATGCATGCGGAAAATAGTGGAAAGACGCTACAGTATTATCATAAAGAGCTCAGCGGAACTGTTGCAAAGCATAATATTATTGTTTGTGGCGATCATTAGCAAAAAAAAACTGTCTTAAAAGATACTTCGCGCGGAAGGCTGACCAAACCTTGCTCTAATAGACCGTCGCAATCAAAGATATGGTGTCGACTGCCTCACCGCGATGACGTGACATATGGTATTATGTTTGAGGAGGCGTATTTAGACCCCCAAACTAGGATTCCTCACCGATCTATGCCAATTCCGTAGCATCATGGATACTGACCCGTCTTCTGAACAGCATATATTACATTTGCAACCACGCGCGCCTCCGATTGGCGTCATTGTGGGAGCTATGCGCTCAAATGAGACTATAGACGAAACCTCCCGGGTAAGATGGTGCTCATCTTGCAGATCACGTTAAACCCTGGTCATGTCTACCATAATATGTGAGCACTCAGGATATTGTGTGCGGTGTTGTTTTGGATCATAACATAAGTAGAACACGATATATATATTTTATGTTGCTTTGAGTTAAACAAGCTAAGCCCACCGCAGCGCAGCGGAGGTGGTCAGCCCTCTCTACACCAACCAACCATGCCCTAGCGTCCTCAAAGCGGACGCCCAGACCGCTAGTCTCTCCGCTTCTAACCTTGTAGCCTGTCGGTCTGTCTGTCCGTCCGTCCGTCTGTCAATCCGTCCGTCGCACTCCCTGTCTTCCTGCTTTGACCTGCCTTTCCGCATGGCTACACCCGGCCTGTCTTATACAGGTTTCTCCCATCCTACCGACCGCGCCTATCTTCTGACTCGACTTAACTATGCCTAAATTACAAATATGGCCAAAAAGCGGACACAATTAACTCGCGCCCTGATTGGGCAATACCGACCGACCCTGCGACACTGACTGGATCCGTCGCACGATCAGACCGCCTCTCTCCCTCGCGATTGGACGTAAGGTAAACATTTCTGCTGAGCACGAAACGCATCGATTTGTTGCAAACAGCCTGGCGAGCTGCGCAGATACTTGATTATTGCGCAAAACCTGTCGTATGTACTGCAAATCGGGCACAGTAACCCCTTTATTTTCTAAGAGCTCTGCAAGTAGAGATATTTATTATTATTAATCTAGACTTCACAGACCGGTATACTGTAAGAGCTCTGGGATGTAATTTTCCACACACTTTAAACGACGATTAATAGTATTAATATTATTAATATAAGCTTCACAGGCCGCATTTGGAAGAGCTCGGCGATGCTATTTTCCACAGACTTTCCTAAGTAGAGACGATAGTATTTTTTAATATTAAAGTAGGCCTCACAGCCAGCGCTTTTTGTAGGGACTTTGCGAATATATATATTTTTTACTTCACCTGGCACTCTCCACTGTCAGCGTGCAAGAAGGCGCGCGGCCGCACGGTCATTGCGCTATCTGCTCCCGTGCACCCCACCCGACGAATGCATGCGCGCACGATACATAGTCTTTTAGTCACTTTTATTGCATGTAAAGTATGTATTTGTTTGGAAATCTGATAATAATATATTAAAGATAAGCCAAATATTAATAATATAAAACATTTTACTATTTAGCTTAATCATAAATATCAGCCTTTTATTACCGTGCTATTGGCTAATATTTGGACGAAAGTAATTGGTTAAAACAATATATTCTGCTAACTTACTCACAGTTTGCAAAATGGTGGGCCCTGTGTGCAAGCAATGCGAGGCGAAGATTGACCCGCTTCTGCTCAGCCCGCAGCGGTCTACGACGGATTCCTGGGTGCGCTGTGTCTGCTGCGGGAAGCTGCAGTACGGCTATGTGCTCCGTACGATCCGTACAATCAGCGGGCAGAATATCGTGCCGCGCTGTTTTGCCTGCGAGAACGGCCCAAAAGCTGTTGAGTTCTGGGAGGAAAAGCTCCCACCACCTGATTCGACCAAAGTGCGCCGCCAGGAAAGCCTGGCAAACGTCAAGAAAGCGATGGGTCCTGACTGGTACCCCAAGAAGAAAAAGAGGCGCAGCCGCCATCGCATGCTGACCGCCCGAAACGTCAAGTACATCGAGCAAAAGAAGCAGCAGAAGAGCAGGTGATTTGGATATACATTCTTATAGCCCCTTACCCCGTATAGTTTTGTATACTGGCTGACGGTGCGAGGCTTGGGGCCGCACATACGGTAAGCTGACTATGGTGTTGACGCACCTACAGAGCGTAGCGCGCTTCATACATAATTATTAGACATGGAATCAACTGTGCACCGCTGCAAATTGGTGGTTCCTATCTGCATACGCGTCACCGTAGATGGCACGTACACTCGCTCACATGGGCACACGCTAAACCATGCTATCTGTACCATCAGCTCTTATAGCGTATATTTCACTAATTGGCGCTCACAAATTTCAGCTACAGTATTGAGTGGGAGCTACGTGCGACGAATAAGCTGCTGTTGGCATAGATACTACCAGTGCGTAACAGTGCAGACCGTACAGATGAACGTGGCAAGTCGATGTGTCTGAACGCAATATTGTATTTTAGTGTCCTGTTCATAATGGCCGAGATGAGAGCTCGGTTGAGTCGCGGATGACTATAAGGTGTACCCACCTCGCGCGTATATATCGCGTTGGCTACTGCTAAGAGACGCGCGTTCAGTATACATGTATCGCTGCGGAATGACCTGTGCCCAGTTAGTGACGCGCTTGATTATACAGACTGATACATCAATAGCGTAAGCACAGAAAGCTAGCACGACGACGCAAAAGGTTCGATAAAGAAACAGTGACCCCATACATAGGTTGGGCTATCACGAGTGCGTGGCAAATACACTCATTAACGACCTTGCGATATATGCACGGACACATCAAATAGCACGCCGAGCTGATAAGTAGGCAGCGAAAGTACTCCATCTAATGTACATGAACTATTATTCAATTCAAGTCTAACCATCACTACGATCTGATACTCTGCCTACAGCCATATATCTTCGTAAGTTGCAGCCGGTCAAAAGAATGTGCACGCAGTGGTGTCTCTTCGTCCGATCTGGACGAGGCCTTTTGTCGTACATATCGCTCCCAGTATAATGTCAGTCGGAAAGGATTTACGCCACTCTGTCAGTCAGTAGCTATGCAAATAAGTCAGAAAGTACGTCAGCTATGCAAGTAAGATAAATGCATGCGGAAGATAGTGGAAATACCCTTCAGTTACATCACAATCAGCTCAGCAGAATAATTTTAAAGCATAATATTGATGTTTGTGGCGACCATCGGCATATACTACCTATCCTAAAAGATACTTCGCGCGCGGAGCTGATTAACATTGCTCTATTCGACCGTCGCAATCGGTGATATGTGTCGACTGCCTCACGGCGATGACGTGCAGATGGGTAAAATACGTTTGAGTAGGCGTACTTACTCTAGATACACTGGGATTCCTCACCGATCAACGTATATTTCGTAGCATCATTGATACTGACCCGTCTTCCGTACAGTATATATTAGCTTTGCAACCACGCGCGCCTCCGATTCGTGTCATTTTGGGAGCAATGCGCTCAAACGAGATTATCGACAAAAACTTCCCGGATAAGACGGTGCTCTTCTTGCAGATCACGTTAAACCTTGGTCGTGTCTACCATGACATGTGAGCATTAAGGATACTGTGTACGGTGTGGTTTTGGAACGTAACATAAGTAGATCACAGTATACATTTATTATATGTATCTTCGCTTTGAAACTCTAGGCCCACCGCAGCACAGCGGAGGTGGTCAACCCTCTCTACACCAACCAACCATGCCCTAGCGTCCGCGGAGCGGGCGCCCAGAGCGCTAGTCGCTCCGCTTCTAACCTTGTAGCGTGTCTGTCCGTCCGTCCGTCCGTCCGTCTGTCAATCAGTCCGTCCGGTTCCTTTCTTGCTGCTTTTTCCTGCCTTTTCGCATGGCTACACTTGGCCTGTCTTATACATTTACGTCCCTTCTTACCGACCGCGCCTACCTTTCTGACTCGACCTAACTATGCCAAAATTACAATTATATCCAAAAGCGTGACACAATTAACTCGCGCCCTGATTGGTCAATACCTGCTGACCTGCGACACTGACTGGATCTGTCGCACGATCAGACCGTCTCTCGCCCTCGGGATTGGACGTAAGGTAAACATTTCTGCCGAGCACGAAACGCATCGATTGGTTGCAAACAGCCTGGCGAGCTGCGTTGATGATTGATTATTTACATTTAGCTACGCTAAACCTGTCGTATGTACTGCAAATCGGGCACAGTAACCACTTTATTTTCTAAGAGCTCTGCACACTTCTCAAATAGAGATATTTATCATTATTAATGTAGACTTCACAGACCAGTATTTTGTAAGAGCTCTGGGATGTTATTTTCCACACACTTTTCAAAGTAATGACGATATTAATAGTACTAATATGCTTAATATAAGCTTCACAGGCCGCATTTGTAAGAGCTCGGCGATGCTATTTTCCACACATTTTCTAAAGTAGAGACGATAGTATTTTTAATATTAAAGTAGACTTCACGACCAGCGCTTTTTGTAGCGACTTTGCGAATATATATATTTTGTACTTTACCTGGAACTCACCACTGCCACCGTGCAATGAAGGCGCGCAGCTGCACGGGCATTTCGCTATCTGCTCCCGTGCACCACACCCGACAGATGCATGCGCGCACGATAGATAATTGTCTTAGGCAATTTAAATTGCATGTAAAGTATGTTTTTGTTTGGAAATCTGATAATAATATATTATAGCAAAGCCAAAACGTTAGTATCAACTTTTTAATATGTTTCTAAATAATAAATACCAGCCTTATATTTCCAAGCTATTGGCTAATATTTGGACGCAAGTAATTGGTTAAAACAATATATGTTGCTAACTTACTCACAGTTTGCAAAATGGTGGGCCCTACGTGCAAGCAATGCGAGGCGAAGATTGACCCGCTTCTGCTGAACCCGCAGCGGTCTACGACAGACCCCCGAGCGCGCTGCGTCTGCTGCGGGAAGCTTCAGTACGGTTACGCACTCCGTACAATCATCGGGCGGGACATCGTGCGGCGCTGTATTGCCTGCGAGAACGGCCCAAAAGCGGTTGAGCTTTGGGAGGAAAAGCCCCCACCACCCGAGTCGGCCGAAGTGCGCCGCCAGGAAAGCCTGGCGAGCGTCAAGAAGGCGATGGGTCCTGACAGGTACCCCAAGAAAAAAAGAGGCGCAGCCGCCTTCGCAAGCTGACCGCCCGAAATGTCAAGTACATCGAGTAAAAGAACAGCAGGGAAAGCAAGTAATTGGAATATATACCCTTTTAGGCCCCCATTTTCCTACCTATTTTTGTAATTTGTATACTGGCTGACGGTACGAGGCTTGGAGACGCACATACGGTAAACTGACTATGGCGCTGCCAATAGCGTTGACGCACCTACAGAGGGTAGCGCGTTTCATATAATAATTAGCGCATGGTATCTACTGTGAACCCTTGCAAGCTGACCGTCCATTTCTGCTTGCGCGTTACAATAGATCGAATGTACACTCGCTCACTTGGATACATGCAAACCATGCTATCTGTGACATCAGCGCTCACAGCGTATGTTGCATTAATGTGCGCTCACAAATTAAAACTACAGCATCGAGTGAGCACTACACGCGACGATTAAGTTGCTGTCTACATAGATACGAGCACGTGTGCGGTAGTGCAAACAATACCGGTGGGTGTGGAAGTCGAACTGTCTGTACGCAGTACTATACTTTAGTGCCCTGTCCATAATGGTCGAGATAAGAGCTCAGTTCAGTCGCGGGTAGCTATAAGGTGTACCCGCCGCGCGCGTAGATACTGCGTGTAATACAGGTGACAGACGCGCGGTCAGCTTGCCAGTATCGCTGCAGTATGGTCTGTGCCCAGTTAGTGACCTGCTTGGTCATATAAACGGATATAAACGGATACATCAGAAGCGTAAGCACAGTAAGCCAGCACGACGACGCAAAATGTACCGAGAAAGCGACAGTGATCCTATACATAGGTTTTAGATATCACGAGCGCGTGGTATACACACTCATTAACGACCTCGCAATATATGCACGGATACATCAAATAGCACGCCGAGTTGATAAGTAGGCATCAAACGTACTTCATATAATGTACATGAGCGACGATTCGAACCAAGTCGAAGATATCTACGATCTGATAATCTGCCTACACTTATGTGGCTTCGTATGTTCGTCATACATATCGGAGCCAGTAAATGTCTCTCGAAAGGGTCTACGCCACTCTATCAGTCAGAATCTATACAAATAAGTCAGTATGTGCGGCAGCTATGCAAGTAGAATCAATGCATGCAATACAAAGTGGAAACACCCTTCAGTAATATCATAAAGAGCTCAGCAGAACAATTGCAACGCATAATGTTGGTGTTTGTCGCGACTATCGGCAAAATCTACCTGTCCTAAAAGATACTTCGCGCAAGAAGCTGACTAAACCTTTCTCTAATAGACCGTCGCAATCAATGATATGGTGTCGACTGCCTCACGGCGATGACGTGGCAGATGATATTATGTTTGAGTAGACGTATTTACTCCAGCTAAACTGGGATTCCTCACCGGTCTATGCCAATGTGGATCATCACTGATACTGACATGTCTTCTGAACAGCATTTGTTAGCTTTGCAGCCACGCGCGCCTCCGATTCGTGTCATTTTGGGGGCTATGCGCTCAAAAGCGATTATATACAAAATTCTCACGGGTAAGATGGTGCTCATCTTGCAGATCACGTTAAACCCTGGTCATATCTATCATAACATGTGAACACTATAGATACTGTGTGCGGTGTTGTTTTGGAGCGTAACATAAGTAGATCACAGTATACATTTATTATATGTAGCTTCGCTCTAAGTAGAAACTCTAAGCACACCGCAGCGCAGCGGAGGTGTTCAGCTCACACTATCCCAACCAACCATGCCCTAGCGTCCGCGGAGCGGGCGCCCAGAGCGCTAGTCGCTCCGCTTCTAACCTTGTAGCGTGTCTGTCCGTCCGTCCGTCCGTCCGTCCGTCTGTCAATAAGTCCGTCCGGTTCCTTTCTTGCTGTATTTTCCTGCCTTTTCGCATGGCTACACTTGGCCTGTCTAATACAGTTTCCTCCCATCCTACCGACCGCGCCTACTTTTCTGACTCGACTTAGCTATGCCAAAATTACAAATATATCCAAAAGCGTGACGCAATTAACTCGCGCCCTGATTGGACAATACCTGCCGACCTGCGACACTGACTGGATCTGTCGCACGATCAGACCGCCTCTCTCCCTCGCGATTGGACGTAAGGTAAACATTTCTGCCGAGCACGAAACGCATCGATTGGTTGCAAACAGCGAGGCGAGCTGCGCAGATACTTGGTTATTGAGATTTAGCTACGCAAAACCTGTCGTATGTACTGCAAATCGGGCACAGTAACCACTTTATTTTCTAAGAGCTCTGCACACTTCTCAAATAGAGATATTTATCATTATTAATGTAGACTTCACAGACCAGTATTTTGTAAGAGCTCTGGGATGTTATTTTCCACACACTTTTCAAAGTAGAAACGATATTAATCGTATTAATATTATTAATATAAGCTTCACAGGCCGCATTTGTAAGAGCTCGGCGATGCTATTTTCCACACATTTTCTAAAGTAGAGACGATAGTATTTTTAATATTAAAGTAGACTTTACGACCAGCGCTTTTTGTAGCGACTTTGCGAATATATATATTTTGTACTTTACCTGGAACTCACCACTGCCACCGTGCAATGAAGGCGCGCAGCTGCACGGGCATTTCGCTATCTGCTCCCGTGCACCACACCCGACAGATGCATGCGCGCACGATAGATAATTGTCTTAGGCAATTTAAATTGCATGTAAAGTATGTTTTTGTTTGGAAATCTGATAATAATATATTATAGCAAAGCCAAAACGTTAGTATCAACTTTTTAATATGTTTCTAAATAATAAATACCAGCCTTATATTTCCAAGCTATTGGCTAATATTTGGACGCAAGTAATTGGTTAAAACAATATATGTTGCTAACATACGCACGTTTGCAAAATGGTGGGCCCTACGTGCAAGCAATGCGAGGCGAAGATTGACCCGCTTCTGCTGAACCCGCAGCGGTCTACGACAGACCCCCGAGCGCGCTGCGTCTGCTGCGGGAAGCTTCAGTACGGTTACGCACTCCGTACAATCATCGGGCGGGACATCGTGCGGCGCTGTATTGCCTGCGAGAACGGCCCAAAAGCGGTTGAGCTTTGGGAGGAAAAGCCCCCACCACCCGAGTCGGCCGAAGTGCGCCGCCAGGAAAGCCTGGCGAGCGTCAAGAAGGCGATGGGTCCTGACAGGTACCCCAAGAAAAAAAGAGGCGCAGCCGCCTTCGCAAGCTGACCGCCCGAAATGTCAAGTACATCGAGTAAAAGAAGCAGCAGAAGAGCAAGTAATTGGAATATATACCCTTTTAGGCCCCCATTTTCCTACCTATTTTTGTAATTTGTATACTGGCTGACGGTACGAGGCTTGGAGACGCACATACGGTAAACTGACTATGGCGCTGCCAATAGCGTTGACGCACCTACAGAGGGTAGCGCGTTTCATATAGTAATTAGCGCATGGTATCTACTGTGAACCCTTGCAAGCTGACCGTCCATTTCTGCTTGCGCGTTACAATAGATCGAATGTACACTCGCTCACTTGGATACATGCAAACCATGCTATCTGTGACATCAGCGCTCACAGCGTATGTTGCATTAATGTGCGCTCACAAATTAAAACTACAGCATCGAGTGAGCACTACACGCGACGATTAAGTTGCTGTCTACATAGATACGAGCACGTGTGCGGTAGTGCAAACAATACCGGTGGGTGTGGAAGTCGAACTGTCTGTACGCAGTACTATACTTTAGTGCCCTGTCCATAATGGTCGAGATAAGAGCTCAGTTCAGTCGCGGGTAGCTATAAGGTGTACCCGCCGCGCGCGTAGATACTGCGTGTAATACAGGTGACAGACGCGCGGTCAGCTTGCCAGTATCGCTGCAGTATGGTCTGTGCCCAGTTAGTGACCTGCTTGGTCATATAAACGGATATAAACGGATACATCAGAAGCGTAAGCACAGTAAGCCAGCACGACGACGCAAAATGTACCGAGAAAGCGACAGTGATCCTATACATAGGTTTTAGATATCACGAGCGCGTGGTATACACACTCATTAACGACCTCGCAATATATGCACGGATACATCAAATAGCACGCCGAGTTGATAAGTAGGCATCAAACGTACTTCATATAATGTACATGAGCGACGATTCGAACCAAGTCGAAGATATCTACGATCTGATAATCTGCCTACACTTATGTGGCTTCGTATGTTCGTCATACATATCGGAGCCAGTAAATGTCTCTCGAAAGGGTCTACGCCACTCTATCAGTCAGAATCTATACAAATAAGTCAGTATGTGCGGCAGCTATGCAAGTAGAATCAATGCATGCAATACAAAGTGGAAACACCCTTCAGTAATATCATAAAGAGCTCAGCAGAACAATTGCAACGCATAATGTTGGTGTTTGTCGCGACTATCGGCAAAATCTACCTGTCCTAAAAGATACTTCGCGCAAGAAGCTGACTAAACCTTTCTCTAATAGACCGTCGCAATCAATGATATGGTGTCGACTGCCTCACGGCGATGACGTGGCAGATGATATTATGTTTGAGTAGACGTATTTACTCCAGCTAAACTGGGATTCCTCACCGGTCTATGCCAATGTGGATCATCACTGATACTGACATGTCTTCTGAACAGCATTTGTTAGCTTTGCAGCCACGCGCGCCTCCGATTCGTGTCATTTTGGGGGCTATGCGCTCAAAAGCGATTATATACAAAATTCTCACGGGTAAGATGGTGCTCATCTTGCAGATCACGTTAAACCCTGGTCATATCTATCATAACATGTGAACACTATAGATACTGTGTGCGGTGTTGTTTTGGAGCGTAACATAAGTAGATCACAGTATACATTTATTATATGTAGCTTCGCTCTAAGTAGAAACTCTAAGCACACCGCAGCGCAGCGGAGGTGTTCAGCTCACACTATCCCAACCAACCATGCCCTAGCGTCCGCGGAGCGGGCGCCCAGAGCGCTAGTCGCTCCGCTTCTAACCTTGTAGCGTGTCTGTCCGTCCGTCCGTCCGTCCGTCCGTCTGTCAATCAGTCCGTCCGGTTCCTTTCTTGCTGCTTTTTCCTGCCTTTTCGCATGGCTACACTTGGCCTGTCTAATACATTTACGTCCCTTCTTACCGACCGCGCCTACCTTTCTGACTCGACCTCACTATGCCAAAATTACAAATATATCCAAAAGCGTGACACAATTAACTCGCGCCCTGATTGGTCAATACCTGCCGACCTGCGACACTGACTGGATCTGTCGCACGATCAGACCGTCTGTCGCCCTCGCGATTGGACGTAAGGTAAACATTTCTACCGAGCACGAAACGCATCGATTGGCTGCAAACAGCCAGGCGAGCTGCGCAGATACTGCAAATCGGGCACAGTAACCACTTTATTTTCTAAGAGCTCTGCACACTTCTCAAATAGAGATATTTATCATTATTAATGTAGACTTCACAGACCAGTATTTTGTAAGAGCTCTGGGATGTTATTTTCCACACACTTTTCAAAGTAATGACGATATTAATAGTACTAATATTATTAATATAAGCTTCACAGGCCGCATTTGTAAGAGCTCGGCGATGCTATTTTCCACACATTTTCTAAAGTAGAGACGATAGTATTTTTAATATTAAAGTAGACTTTACGACCAGCGCTTTTTGTAGCGACTTTGCGAATATATATATTTTGTACTTTACCTGGAACTCACCACTGCCACCGTGCAATGAAGGCGCGCAGCTGCACGGGCATTTCGCTATCTGCTCCCGTGCACCACACCCGACAGATGCATGCGCGCACGATAGATAATTGTCTTAGGCAATTTAAATTGCATGTAAAGTATGTTTTTGTTTGGAAATCTGATAATAATATATTATAGCAAAGCCAAAACGTTAGTATCAACTTTTTAATATGCTTCTAAATAATAAATACCAGCCTTATATTTCCAAGCTATTGGCTAATATTTGGACGCAAGTAATTGGTTAAAACAAAATATTTTGCTAACATACGCACGTTTGCAAAATGGTGGGCCCTACGTGCAAGCAATGCGAGGCGAAGATTGACCCGCTTCTGCTGAACCCGCAGCGGTCTACGACGGATCCCCGAGCGCGCTGCGTCTGCTGCGGGAAGCTGCAGTACGGCTACGCATTCCGTACAATCAGCGGGTGGGACATCGTGCGGCGCTGTATTGCCTGCGAGAACGGCCCAAAATGCGGTTGAGTTTTGGGAGGAAAAGCCCCCACCACCTGATTCGGCCGATGTGCGCCGCCAGGAAAGCCTGGCGAGCGTCAAGAAGGCGATGGGTCCTGACTGGTACCCCAAGAAGAAAAAGAGGCGCAGCCGCCCTCGCAAGCTGACCGCCCGAAACGTCAGGTACATCGAGCGAAAGAAGCAGCAGAAGAGGAAGTAATTGGATTATATATCCTTATTGCCCTCGTTACCCCGCTTATCTTTGTATTTTGTATACTGGCGGGCGGCGCGAGGCTTGGGGCCGCACATATGGTAAACTAACTGTGGTGCTGCCAATTGTGTTGACGCACCTACGGAGTGTAGCGCGTTTCATATAATAATTAGCGCATGGTATCTACTGTGTACCCTTGCGAGCTGGCCGTTCCTATCTGCATACGCGTTACCGTAGATGGAAAGTACACTTGCTCACTTGGCACACGCAAACCCATGCTATATGTACCACCAACCCTCACAGTTTATATTTCACTAATGTGCGCTCACGAATGTAAGCTTCAGTATTGAGTGAGCACTATGCGCGATGAATAAGCTGCTGTCTACATGGACACAACCACGTATGCGGTAGTGATGACCATACAAGCGGCCATCGCAAGGAGATGTGTCTGTACGCAGTACTTTACTTTAGCGCCCTGTCCATAATGGCCGAGATAAGAGCTCGGTTGAGTCACGGATGGCTATAATGTGTACCCGCCGCGCGCGTATATATTGCTTTGAATACTGCTAACAGACGCCTGATCAGCTTGCCTGTATCACCGCGGGTATGACCTGTGCCCGAATAGTGACGTGCTGGATCATATAGACGGATACATCATAATCGTAGGTACAGTAGGCTAGCACGACGATACAAAAGTACCGAGATCACAGCAGTAACCCAGTGCATGGGTGTTGGCTATCACGACAACACCCATTGGCGGCATTGCGGGATATGCACGGACACATCAAATAGCACGCCGAGCTGATAAGTAGGCAGCGAAAGTACTCCATCTAATGTACATGAACTATTATTCAATTCAAGTCTAACCATCACTACGATCTGATACTCTGCCTACAGCCATATATCTTCGTATGTTGCAGCCGGTCAAAAGAATGTGCACGCAGTGGTGCCTCTTCGTCCGATGTGGACGAGGCCTTTTGTCGTACATATCGGACCCAGTATAATGTCAGTCGGAAAGGATTTACGCCACTCTGTCAGTCAGATGCTATACAAATAAGTCAGAAAGTACGTCAGCTATGCAAGTAAGATAAATGCATGCGGAAGATAGTGGAAATACCCTTCAGTTACATCACAAACAGCTTAGCAGAATAATTTTAAAGCATAATATTGATGTTTGTGGCATATACTACCTATCCTAAAAGATACTTCGCGCGCGGAGCTGATTAACATTGCTCTATTCGACCGTCGCAATCGGTGATATGTGTCGACTGCCTCACGGCGATGACGTGCAGATGTATAAAATACGTTTGAGTAGGCGTACTTACTCTAGCTACACTGGGATTCCTCACCGATCAACGTATATTCCGTAGCATCATTGATACTGACCCGTCTTCCGTACAGTATATATTAGCTTTGCAACCACGCGCGCCTCCGATTCGTGTCATTTTGGGAGCAATGCGCTCAAACGAGATTATAGACAAGAACTTCCCGGGTAAGACGGTGCTCTTCTTGCAGATCACGTTAAACCCTGATCATGTCTACAATAACCATGTGAGCACTACGGATACTGTGTGCGGTGCTGTTTTGGAGCATAATATACGTAGATCACAGTATACATGTACTATATGTTGCTTTGCTGCACGTAGAAACGCGAAGCACACCGCAGCGCAGCGAAGGTGGTCAGCCCGCACTACACCACCCAACCATGCCCTAGCGTCCGCGGAGCGGGCGCCCAGACCGCTAGTCGCTCCGCTTCTAACCTTGTAGCGTGTCTGTCTGTCCGTCCGTCCGTCCGTCCGTCTGTCAATCAGTCCGTCCGGTTCCTTTCTTGCTGTTTTTTCCTGCCTTTTCGCATGGCTACACTTGGCCTGTCTAATACAATTTCCTCCCATCGTACCGACGGTGCCTACCTTTCTGACTCGACCTAACTATGCTAAAATTACAAATATATCCAAAAGCGTGACACAATTAACTCGCGCCCTGATTGGGCAATATTTTTCGACTCACTTTTCATTCAAAACACAAAATCGGATGTTTGAGCGACGGCGCGGAGAGGACAAGGTGCGCTGGCTGTATAATAGCAGTAGGGTAGTTTTAGATGTATATGCATGTATGTACGGGCGTGGGGCTCCTTGCCCTACTATATATTCAAGAGAGACCTCTCAGGATACAGTCTGAGGCTTGCCCCGAGACTCCAAAGTGGTATGGCAGTTGGTAGCGATCGCAATCAGGTTGGGGTGGGTGTGACTGGGAGCGTCTACCACCATGCACGCGCCTAGGGGTCCTAGACCCACCGCGAGTGTCCACGCTCCAAAAGCGAGTGGCGCGTGCTGCCAATTGGCCAAACCGAAGTTGCAGCCACATGCGGAAGAGTCGTTACAGTTCCGCAATACAGAGGTGCTCTTAAAGTGTGAGCTCCCGCATCAAAACACACTTTGCGAGAGCACTTCTGGCGGGACGGAAAGGAATGCAGCAGTCGGTCTCACAAGAGCAAGGGGCCCAAGACCAAGTGCAAGGACAGCTCAAGAACAAGAGATCAAGACAAAAAAAACACTTTAAGAGCATGAGTGAGCCCCGCGCCTGTACACTTAGATAGCATAGCGTCATAATAGACAGTTTAAGAGCATTTTCGGAGCTGTGTGAGCCCCGTGAGGGGCTGGGTCGTTCTCGGACACCCTGCGCATACTACTGACATGATCTGAAGGGCTGGACGGTATCGAACAGACCTGGGCAACCACTCAACAGGGCTGAGGCAACAGCTTTGACGTACCCAAGAGGCAACAGCGCGATGCGGCGTCTGAATTACCATGTACAGCTGCTTGGTCCACAGCCGTGCAAGGTAATTTGGATCCGTCGGACCGTGAGCTGAGGGCTGTAGCACGTCGGCCAAGGGGAGGGCCTAAGCAAAAGCTGACTGGACCAACAAGCCCCCTAGAGTGACGATACCCCTAAGTTGTTTGTAATCCGAGGAGCCGGGATGGAAATGACAGTGATGTGTTCTATTCACAGAGAGCTTCTGGATTAGTACTGGAAAGGAAAGTTCGGGGTTCTATTCGAATACCACGTTGCTTAAGCTACTGTGTCTATGTTCTGGTGCTTAGATTCATAAAATAGCTGTAGAATAGCTCCCAGTGCACTTAGACTTTCGAGTCTAACCGCCCATGTAGTTATTTTCCATTTAGATCAGGCGATAGACGCGTTCAAGGTAGAAGGACATGGCAAGAGGCCCGAGAAAAAGAAAAAGGTTCCCCAGCAAATGCGTAGCGGGCTTTGGTGCAGAATTAACTCGACTAACTCTGTCCATTGGTTAGAATTACCCGCGAGGAGCTAGACGATCGCGTGCAACGGGCCCGGCGTGAGAACGCATCCCAATCCCACGAAGAATCGCGTAAGGATAGACAGCTCCGTAAACAGAGGCTTCGTACCGCAGAGGCCCGCTACCGCAAGGCAATCCAAGAATTGGAGCAGCTCGAGTTAGTTGAAGCTCACGCCGCATCTGAATCAGGACTGATAAGAGTATCCAGTCCAGCTGTAGAGCGTGAGGAGAAGACAGAGGAAGATGATCCCGGCGAGCATCAGCGACGATTCGAGGAGGAGACGCGTCGCGAAGGCCAATACGAGACCCACGGATTTGAGATTGGAATGTCAGGACCTGTGACCGAAAATACCACAGCAGCTACACGTGCACGCGGTGCAGAAAGAGCCCGGATTAGGCGAGCTACCATGACGAGCTCACAAAAACAACGGGCACGAGCAAAAGATGCGGAGAGGAAGCGAATTCGTAGAGCTAACAGATCCGAATCCCAGGTTATTCGAGATTGGGACCGAAATGCCGAACAAGCGAGGGTACGACGGGGTCGACTGGAGCCAGAAAACTTCTTAGCTCATCAAGCATATGATCGAGACGCACAAGGCAGCCTCGGAGCCACCAGGACAGAGGAAGACAGTCCAAATGCAAGGATTCGCCATACAATGGAACACGAAGTTTGCAGGGAAGGCATGTCGAATGAGCAGCGCCAAATTGAGCGCGAACAAAATGCAGAAGCGCACCGATATCGCCGAAATGCCATGTCCGATCAACAGCGTCAAACTGACCGCGATGAAAATACAGCATCGCGGAGAGAGCACAGAGAAGCCATGTCTGAGGAGCAGCAACAAACAGAGCGCGAGCGAGATACAGCAGCGCATAGAGATCGCAGAAGAGGCATGTCCGATGAGCAGCGGCAAGCACAGCGCGCCCGAGAAGCTACCGCGCTTATAGCACGAAGGGAAGCCATGACGGATGAACAAAGGGATCAGCAAAAGGAGCAGGACCGGTTCCGCCGGCGGTCTCGGCAGTATAAGAAGGGCCTCGCCCACCACGAAAGTTTTGACCCTTCCACAGTTTCCGGGGGTCGTCACTACTTTACGCGTTACATGGACGACAACCGGGAGAACGAGCGTGTTTGCCACTACTGTAACGCTTGGAAGTTTCCCAAAGAGACAGACGGATGCTGCTGTCGTAACGGGCTGGTGTTCGTTCCATCTTCGCGAACAGCACCTGATGCTCTACTATCACTTTTCGAAAACCCGACCTTCATGCGGTCAATCCGAGCCTACAACAACGTATTCGCATTTACGTCCATGGGAGCTTCGCGGTCTCGGCCTCTCAACGTCGACGAAAGCGTGACACGGAATGGTGTCTACAACTTCCGTGTACAAGGGTCAGTGTGCCACCGCATGGGATCGTTACTACCTCCAGCATTCGGCCGCTCCATGTATGCCCAAGTTTACTTTAACGATCCCGACATGGATGCCCGTGTGAGAAGCCGTATGAACATGACCCAAGGCCTCGATCGCGCCGTTATGGAAACGATTGACCAAATGATGGTGGCGCACAACCCGTACACACAAGAATTTATCAACGCGCGTAGATTTTTGATAGATCGTGGTTGGGATGCGTATGCAGCAGCCATCAGGGAGCACGAACGACGCCGAGAGGCAGGGGAAGACGTTGATGACCATGACCCGTCGTTAGCCTTGAGTAATTTTCTTCCGGAGGGGGATCACCTTCAGCTGCGTCTGCACGTCACACGGAATGCGAATCCGGGTACGCATAACACCCCAACTGCATCAGAGGTGGCAGCCGTTGTGATCGACACAAACGCGGCTGAGCATCGGGATATTATCCTACACACAACAGGAGGAGGTTTCAAGCGCATCTTTGAGACGAGCGTTACCTACGACCCACTGCAGTACCCTCTACTGTTTCCCTATGGAGACAATGGATGGACTTACGATATCCCCTACGTTGGTAATCCCGTCGATCGCCACGGTGACCCCTTAACCATGTCCGTTCGGGAATATGAGGCGTATCTGCTTTACGACCGGACGGTTAGTAATTCTCTTATCCTGCGCGGTGGGCGACTGACGCAGCAATACTGCGTTGACCAATGAGCCAAATGCGAACAAGAACGCCTGCGCTTCATCAAGAAGAACCAGCTCCAGTATCGATTGGCAAACCCTCCAGGGACTCACGGACGCGTTGCGTGGCGAGTCTGTTGAAATCCACAGAATGGCAGCTGACGACGAGGCGGCCATACGTAGGACTCGCCGTGGAAATAATACGGAGCAGGAGTCAGCGGAGCCAGATGCGGGTGAGGTTGGACGCAAGATAATCATACCTCCGAAGTTTACAGGTGGTCCCCGCTATATGTACCAACGCTTCTTGGATGCCATGGCTATCGTCCGTGAAACAGGAGCCCCGAACCTGTTCATTACGATGACATGCAACCCGAACTGGCCTGAGATCAAGGAAAACTTACGCCCTGGAGAGAAAGCATCCGACCGACCGGACATCGTGGCTCGCGTGTTCATGGAGAAACTAAAAGCTCTTAACAAGGACCTCGATGAGGGTGTGCTGGGGATTCAAGCCGCTCGAGTCCACGTAGTGGAATATCAGAAGCGTGGTCTTCCCCACGCCCACATACTGCTTATCCTGCGTCCGGAGGACAAGCCCACTACCAAGGAAGACGTCGATAAGCTGGTATCCTCGGAGCTCCCGGACAAAGAGAAGTACCCCGAGCTGTACGATACGGTGGTTTCCAATATGCTGCATGGACCCTGTGGTCAACAGAACCCGAACTGCCCGTGCATGAAGAACGGAAGGTGCTCCAAGAAGTTTCCAAAAGCGCTCGCGGACGAAACGGTGATGACCCCCGACAAATACCCCACGTACAAGCGTGGTCGCCGTCCGGATGGAATTTTGTGCCATAAGGGGAAAGTATGGGACAACGCGACCATCAATCAATGGGTGGTCCCGTACAATCCGTTCCTGTCGCAGAAATACAACTGCCACATCAACGTCGAGGTTTGTGCCACGAACAAGGCCATCAAGTACATCTACAAGTACGTCTACAAGGGCTCGGACATGACGACAATCACGATTGAAGGCGAAGAAATTCGGGCGAACGAAATTCTTTAGTATCTCCTTGGGAGGTATATTTCTCCGGTAGAAGCTTGCATGCGGCTATTCATGCATCCAACACAAGGATCAACACATTCTGTCGTGACGCTACCTATCCACTTGGAAAGGATGAGCATGGTTGCTTATCGCGACCAAGCGACGACCCCCCAGCTTCACAACTTGATTAACCGCGGGGACAGATCAATGCTGACGGAGTTTTTCAAGCTGTGCGCGCGTAACCCAGAAGCTACGGTCAATCTACTGTACAAGGATGTACCGCGGAAGTACAGGTGGACAGAGCACAAGACGTGGGAACCGTATAAGAAGTACGTTGCTTCTCTGGGACGCTTGGTACACGTATCTCCGCAGGACCCGGAACGCTTCTACTTACGACTTCTCCTGTGTAACCGACGCTCGCCTAAGTCCTTTGCGGATCTTCGAACGGTTGATGGTACGGAACATCCTACCTATCAGCAAGCAGCTTTGGCGCTTGGATATTTGGAAAATGACGACGAGTGGATACATTGCTTACGCGAAGCCGCCGGGGTCAAGATGCCGTACCAGCTACGCCAACTCTTCGGCATCATTTTGGTTTACTCCATGCCTGGTAATGCCAAAGATCTATGGGACAGGTTCAAAAAGGATATGTCAGAGGATTATGCACGAAGCATTGAGGTAAGAGACGCAGACCTGCATAATGTACGCGAAGAGCAGGTGCGTCTTCGAATGGCAGAGTACAAGGCGTTGAAGAATTTGGCTGATTACTTGGTTTCGAACCAAAAGTCCCTCGACATGTACGGCCTTCCTCTGCTAGCCGATTACGACGATGTATCTGCTCAAGTGGACGACCCGGATACAGCGTCTGTTGATGTTGTCCAGCAAGAGATTGACGCGTACCCCCAAAACGAACTGGAGCATGTTGCGGAGCAGGCAGACCACTTGAACAGCAACCAGAGGGATATTTTTGACCAAGTTATTGCTGCTGTGAGCAGACCGGTTGGAGGGGAGAAGCTATTCTTTTTGGATGGCCCAGATGGAACAGGAAAGTCGTTTCTACTCGAGCAAATACTCGCTCACGTTCGGATGCAACGTAAGGTTGCCATCGCGGTTGCATCGAGTGGGATTGCAGCCACTTTGTTAACTGGAGGTCATACCGCGCATTCAACGTTCCGGATTCCCCTCAAACTAAACGAGACGTCGACGTGCAGTCTTTCATGGCAGAGCCAAAAAGCCGAATTGATTCGTAGCGCGAGTTTGATCATTTGGGATGAAGCGCCAATGATGAACCGAGCTTGCTTTGAGGCTGTTGACAGGTCGCTTCGGGATATCATGAAGAACGAGCTGGAGCCGTTCGGCGGAAAGGTAATGGTGTTCAGCGGTGATCACCGCCAGATTCTACCTGTACTGAAGGATGCTACGCGTGCGGAGACGATTCAAGCTTGCTTCAAGTCTTCTCCCCTATGGGAGCATTTGCGTCAAGTGCGGCTGACCGAGAACATGCGTGTCCGCACGGCCCCAGACGCGGCCAGTGCGGCTGAGCTAGCGGAATTCTCTGAATTTTTACTTCAAATTGGAGAAGGCCGTTACCCAGTCAACCATGAGATCGGTGATGGCGACATTTGCCTCCCACGCGACATGTGTATCATTCCAGAACGACGGGTACAAGAAAGGACCTCTGATGAAGAAGACGCGGATATGGAGCCTCCACCAAGTTTCAGGTTACTCCCTTCAGCGGACGAGGAGCACGAGCGAGACTTGGACGAAGTTGAAGAAGACCGACGAGTCCGCAACGTCAACACACTCATAGATGCGGTGTACCCGGGCGTCGATACTGAGAATTTACCCGATGAATACTTCGTTGAGCGAGCCATACTAGCCCCCACAAATGCAAGTGTTCGGCGTATCAACGACATGGTTGCGGAACGGCTGTCGGGTGAAACTAAGGAGTATCTCTCGGTGGACAGCCTCGAAGGAGTCGCGGATGCAAATATGTTTGAGCAGGAGTTCTTAAACTCTCTTAACTTCTCCGGTATTCCTCCGCACAGGATTGTTCTGAAGGTTGGAACACCTATCATCATGATTAGAAACCTGAATAGCGACGCAGGACTTTGCAACGGAACGCGGCTTCGGGTTGTGTCACTGCGCGACAGAAGCATCGAGGCCAGCATTATGTCCGGGCCGTTCAAGGGTACGAAGGTGTTCATTCCTCGGATCGTCTTTTATAGTGAGGACGATGACAAGGAGTTCCCGTTCAAACTCAAGCGTAAGCAATTCCCCGTGGTTCCAGCGTTTGCCATGACAATTAACAAGGCCCAAGGACAATCGATCCACCACGTGGGTATCTACTTGGAATCACCGGTCTTCGCACATGGCCAGCTGTATGTGGCTTTGTCGAGAGTTACTTCAAGGAAGGCGATCAAGATTGCGGTGGATCCAGAGGCCATCGATGAGGACGGGAACGTACACACCAACAATATTGTGTACAGGGAGATCTTTGGGACGCGGACTTGGTAGGGCACGTAATTCATATAATACATTTAGCTTTGATTTCAGAATGTTCTTTCATCCGCCGTAGCGCAGCGGAGGCGGACAGCCCACACTACACCAACCAACCCATGCCCTAGCGTCCGCGGAGCGGGCGCCCAGAGCGCTAGTAGTATCTTACCTCTCTAGTGGAGTGTGTTGTCCGTCTGTCTGTCAGTCCGTCCGAGGGTAGGGTTCTAAAATGTAACGCAAATACGCGCGTTCTACTGGCTGCCGAGCGCAGCGAAGGCGGCCTCGATTCGCTAAAACAGATATTATGTGCTGTACTTACTGTATGTGGACTACACATCGTACTTAACTGCACCATTTAAATTTCATTTTGCTCTCATTTTCAGCTGCGGCTCGCCACCTCACGCAAAGGGCGCTGCCTGTGTACACGTTAATTAGCACAATTAAAAGGCGCCGATGAGCACACACGTACTATATCGTCGTAGGAGCTGGAGAAAAAAATTATAGGCCCTGGTGACTTATATTTCGGCCTCAATCGAAACTTTAGTACTTATTGAATTTAGAATGATGTTTTAGGCTTCGTAGTACTGCTGTACTAATTTAACTTACAATATTATTTTTCTTAGTACTGTTATCAAGGCATTTCATATTTTTGCTTGCAGTCATTTGTAGTAGTAGTACACATAATAATTATATCAGCGTTTAATAATAAATAACAATTGTATTACTATTTTTAATAATGTGAAAACTTTAAAATATGACTATCGTGGCTTACACCCCTGCACCTCACACTGCCCCCGGGAAAAATTATCATCTTCCTTTGTATTTGCGCGCGTAGTGTGCGACGTTAAGATATTATGTGAACTTTCCAACAATATACGTTGTGTACATCAAACAATATACGTTGTGTACATCAAACAAAATGGGAACAGCGTTTGTGATTAAGTTGGCGCGGATGCACATGTCTAAGCAAGGACACGAAACACGAAGGAAAACCGAATTACACTATGTACACGATGGGATAGAAGAGCAACACGAAGCACGGAAGGCCATGTACGATGATAGAAGACTTAGCCGATGCAAACCACGAAGTTTTATAAGTAGCGTGAAAGATGAAAGAGCACGCAGCCATGAAAAGAACAGATGGAGAGAACATGACAGGAACGTACGGGCCACGGAAGGGAACTAAATACATAGACACCCCAGCATGCTGAAAAGCACGGGCTACGGAAGAGCACGGACGTTCGAAGCCACGGTAGAACACGTATCGGTGAGAGTGCACAGAAACAATACTCCAACAACACCACGGGTAAACATGGAGCACAGTCAACCGACCAAACCTGAGCCCGCAGGAGGCCAGATACGGGAAATCAGAAATCATCAATCTTTGGAGCTCGATGCCTAGGTAGAACATGAGCTCACCGATCCACGGAGCGTGACACTACGGTAGCTAACGATAACACAGACGACAGCCCAGCCCCGACACCAGAGATAACACGACAGCATGGACGGTGGGTTAGCCACTAAACCATCGGAGAACACGCTGCCACGCGAAATCACCGAGTCACGGAGCACCATACCAGTGTAGAACCTGAGCTTACCGAGCCACGGAGGACAGCAGTACATGATAACACGATTGCACGGACTGCGGACCGCCCACCAAATGCACAGGGGGTGGGCTTGGTATGACCACGATTACACACCGTGGAGCACGATGGCATCGTAGAGCACGATAACACGGACAACGCAGATGCACCACACGTGCACAATACCATAGAAAGCATAACCACACCGCGATTGCACGATAGCGTGATACCGCGGTCGATGACACTTCATCAGGAGATCACGATGCACGGGCGACGGAACAACACGACTGCATGAAGTCACCAAACCACGGAATAGCACACTTCGGCTAGAGCACCGGCGATGGAAGGCCAACGGTTACGAAATAGTATCTACCACGAAGCCAGTGCAACCCACATAAACGTTTGAGAACAGAGAAAAGTTAGCATTTACGAAAAGGCCGTACTAACGCGCATGAACCCACAAGAGAGAGGACAGAACCGCTGAGCAGCGTGGGCCATGGGTGGGCAGGAACCTCGAAGCCGGGAAGAGCACGAAAGAGCATGGGCCATTGAAGAAAACAACATCCAACCTGTAGTACGGGGTAGCGGAAACGTTCCAAACCACGATATTATACGGGGCCGAATGAGACTACGGAAAGGCAAGTGGTTAAATACACGATGCCAAGATCTACGGGGTGAGCCACGCTCTCAAAACACGCGACACCAAGAAGCAATAAAGTTCCGGCCACCTCATCTCCAACAAACCATGCCACTCCGCCGCGTAGCGGCGGCGAACGGCTAGTGTCCATCATTACCGCAACGAAGACACTGCAGTCTGCCTCGATCCCAGGGGTGGTTAAGTACGAGTAGTCTGCCAAACCAAAGGATGCGAACAATGCCCCGTAGAAAATCAGGGCATTCTGCAGCGTGTGCCGTCAGTCTCCAGACAGCCAAAGTCTTGGATTTAGGACTGCATATATCCATGTCTTCCATTTCAAACTTTGCCGAAATGTGTTGTTGAAGGTAAGCTTATAGTCTATCAATATCCGTAAAACGCGTTACATTGTAGACGTCAACTTCATTTTGTCGTTGTGGCGTCCGTCTCGTGCCATTTTGGGCCCATTGCATCGCTCAATCTGAGCCTGTATCCAGACCGTGTGCATTGGCTAGACGATAGACGGTTTTCTTGAATGGAATTTGCAACGTTCTGGAATGCTCGCGCTGTTGCTCTATCGAAGAAGAAAAAGTGCATGCTGCGCTGTACATGATGGTAGCTTATCGTTTTGGCCAAGCTAAGCATCTTCCTCAGATCCGGCGTGTTAGAGTGCTTCTCTTTTGCTGCTACTCGGATGTCCTCTTGAATGGCATGCGTGTGCTGGTGACTTTCACGATAAGTGATTCGTCATCGTAAATGTACTAGAAGCTCTCTTTCTACTTAACTTTGAATCGTTCTATAGAGGCGAAGGCGTTCCTTAGAATCGAGAACACTCTTAAGAAATTCAGGCACCCTGCGACATACTGTAACAAACTGGCCCCTTGTCGGAGGAAGAGGAGAACGAAGAGAGTCTTGGGGCTGGCGGGGAGAAAGCAAAGTGTGCTGGTCTCCCCGACCAACTGCCCTCAACCAAACAGTTGGTTGAGATAGCCCCTGTATTATTTAATATCAATCTCTAAAGAGATATTTCTCTATCTCGATACAATAGGTTATTCGATACACTCACCCCTCCAGCATTTGAAATGCTCGTCATACTTGTTTCTTCAAGTGCGGTTGAGTTCGTCGCCGGTCTTGACGTATCCGTTGCTCCTCCTCGCTTCTTACCATTTTGCTCTACGCCTTGGTCTCCACTACCGCAGCTTCTCACCTGCCTAAGACTCTACCCAGTTAGCAACTTACCTCAGTCGACGCTCGCCACTGCCGCTGTGTCCGCCGCCCTGTTGTGTATGTGTCCTTGGCTGCGCAGCTACTCGCCCCCTCGAGAGCCTGCCATGGCACGAACCAAGCAGAATGCGTGTCGGTCACCTGGTGGGCGAAAACCGCGCTGAGATCTGTGAGGATACGATTGGTGTAAGTCAGGTCCAGTTTCGTCTCGAAGGCGTTCAAGCTTGCGTCGGTCTGAATTTTCTGCTGCTGACGCCTGGCGTGTATCTGTGCGCAGGTGTTCTCCCAGGTCCTCAGCGTAAGTCGCACGCGTTCATGCTGCAGGTGACGAAGCACGGTCGCTTCGTTTCCGACGAAAGCCCCGTGCAGATGCCGCTGTAGGAATGCGCCTTTTCGTGGCTGGCGAAAGTGCGGTTCGTCCGACGCGTCCTGATTCGCTAAAATACCGGTCTAGGGAAAAGTAGGCTAGGCTGAAAATAGCACGGCTCCTTTTCATCTTGACATTTGTATACTTGAACTTGCGCCTGGAACTTGATGAAAATCTTGAAGTTTGTATACCTTGAACGTTTAACTGGATCACGCTTCTTGATAGCGCGTCGAATTTCTCGAGTGATTTTGTCCTTAGCGTACCCGTTGATAATCAACTTTATCAGCTCATTTGTTGGCCAAATCTCGGTAACACGAAGTTGGTAACTCGTCTCGTTGAAGCTTATGACGAGTAAATCGTGGAACTCCTTCATCTCAGGTTTAAGATATGGTCTTCGGCTCAGTGCGTCCGCGATACCGTTCTTCGCTCCTGGTAAATACGCAAAGACTGACTGCTATTCTGCGAGGATGTCGTTTTAGCGGGGTAACCGTCTATTCGCCATCTTCTGCTGAAAAATTCCCTCGATTGACTTGTGGTCCGTCTCGATCATCACCGGTCGATCAAACAGTAAATCCGAAACGCCGCCGACGCGTTAACAATCGCGAGTAGCTCCTGCTGTTGAGTTGGGTACTTCAGCTCTGCTGACTTCGGCTTCCGGCTGGTATAAGCGATTTGCCGCTCGATTTCATCGACAACTTGAGAGAGAACACCACCCACAGCGAACAGACTTGCGTCCGTCCGCAAGTGCATCTGCTTTGTGAAGTCGGGTTAATGTAGAACTGGTGTGTCGGATAGTCGTCGTCTCAGATCCTTGAAGCTCTTCAACTGCACTGCATTCAGTGTTATCTTCGCATTCCGCTGGTTTTACTTCTTCAACAGAGTAAATAGTGGTGCCGTCAGTTCAGCATTCAGCTTACACAATCGCTGCACGTATCCAGTTAAACCAAGAAAGCTGTGGGGTTGTTCTTGGGTCCTTGGGATCGACCAATCGCGAATTGTCTGTACTTTGTCTGGGTCTATACGAACTCCGTTTCGGCCAATAAAATCACCAAGACACGGGATCTCTTCAGCGCAGAACACACACTTGGACAATTTCACGTACAGCTTGCTCTCCTTGAGTATCTCCAGCACGTCGCGTAGCGCTTGCAAGTGCTCGTTGATGTCCTTCGACTTCGTGAACACGTAGATATCATCCTAGAATGATCTGGTGTGCGACAACCCCTTGAACAACGACGACGTCAACCTATGCATAGTTGCAGGAGCATTGCTGACTCACATAGGTAGTACCGGGAATTCATAGATGCCGCTTGGCGCTTGGGATGCGGTGTACTTCGCATGATCCATCTTCATTTGAACTTGGTAGTACGCTGACATTAAATCCATACACGAAAAATAGTAGGCGCCAGCCATACTATCGAAAACGTCTTTCTTGCGCGTCATCAGAACGCTCTGTCTGATCGTGTTGCTGTTGAGGTACCGGTAGTCGTGAACGATACGCCATTTCACTGGTTTGTGTACGCAGAATGTCGGTGCAGCGTGAGGGCTGATGCATGGTCGAATCAGTCCCTTCGCGATCATCTCGCGTACCCACTTGTCGATTTCCGTCTTCTGCTCTGGCGAGAGACGCCACTGCTGCAGATACATTGCAGTGTTTGGGTCCTTCACGTCGATACGGTGCTCCATGTCGCGCTCCATTGGCAGTCCATCGGGCAACTCTGGCTTGAACACATTATCCTTGTACTCGACGAGAACTGGGTATGCTGGGTTATCCTTGAACGTCTCCCAGTCCGTGTTTAAAAAACGCCTGGCCTTCTCGGATCCAACGTTGTCTAGCTCATCGTTCCTCTTAAGGTCTCGTTCGATCGCCTTGATCGTATCGTTTGTTACCACAATCATGAAGTCGTGTTCCGGTAAGTCCTTCGCAGGTAACCGTAGGAACTTCCGTAGCTTCTTCCTAGTGATGTACTTGGTCTCAACTCCTTCCGAATCAACCACTCCGAGAGTAAACATTGCTTCAGCTCTAGCGTTCTTCTTCCCACGCTTCGAGAGCTTCTCCACGTCCTCAGCTGGTCTTTCAGCGCTTTCTACTTCGCCCTCCAGTCGTGTTTCTGGCACGGCGGCTCGACAGGAATCACGGCTTATCGCGGCAGAGCGCTCGCAATCCGCAGCATCGTGAAGCCCAGAGCCATTAACCTGACTGCGCTCCTACAGGGAGTCGAAATGTCCGCCATTGAGGCTCCATCTGAGACGCATACCTTGAAGCAACGGTTCTTCCAGTCGATTTCTGGATGTACATCCACAAAGAATGGCATCCCGAGAACACAGTCAAACTCCTCAGGAATATCGAAGACAACTGCTACACACTGGTATCTTCAGCTCGTGCTTCTTGACGAATCCACGAGACACGTATACGGTTGTGGCACCACAATCCAACAGCATCTTGGCACCGAAATTTTTACACCCTGTACTATTGATCCTTGAATCGAAAACAATGGCGCACGAGTGTAGACGAGAGGGTCTTCGCAAAGCAGATTCAACGTATCCTCGTTTACGGTTAAATCTTTTTCGCTAGCCTTCGCCACGTCAGGTTCCTCTTCTACTGGCGTGGCTGATCGTTTCCCTCGTCACTCTTCAGCTTCTTGCAATCACGCTTGAAGTACCCTGGCTTCTTGCAATAGTAGCACACGGGTCGTTTCTTGGCTTGTTCTGCGGGAGCGTAGTGACCGGGCTTGAAGGACTTCTTTCTGAACGGCTTCTTGTTGTTGGACTGGTTAGAGCTTGCTCGTCCGCGGGACTGTTGCTCACGCTCCGGCTTCTCGCGGGTCTGTTTGCGCTCGCCACCGAAATGAGACATCTCATACTTGGCAGCATGGGCCATCGCCTCACTCAGCGTCGTCGCGTTTTGAAGCTTAACATAGGCCTGAGTCGCACGCTTGAGACCGTCACAATAGTAGCTGACTTGTTCGACTTCGCTCATGTCCTCAACGCGGAAGATCAACGACGAATACTCCCCATTGTACTCTTCGATGTCATTGACCTGACGGAACTCACGTAGCTTCTGTCGTAGCACCGCTTGATAGTTGGAGGCTTCGAAGTGAGCGAGGGCATCATTCGTGAGCCGACGCCACGTCTGCATATCCGCGAAAGTTCTCGAGACCCAGAATAGGAACCATCCTGACGCAGGTTCCTCCATCGCCGTCCCAGCAATCGAAGACAGCGTGTAGTTGTCGTCCGTCGTGTCGTGACCGTCATTTCGGCACAGGGTCTCAGCTTGGAAGAGCCACTGGTGCACATCGTCGTCACGCTTCCCCTTAAACTTCGGCAGGCCGATCGGAACGCGAGCCTTGGACTCTATCGGCGGTTGACGCTGTGCTTGATCGCTGGCTTGGAGGGCTGTAATCTCGGCACGTAGCTTTGTGAGCTGCGCTTCAAGCTCGGCTTGTCTCTCTCCTCCTGGTGGCGCGTCTTGGTCGTTCTTGCGCGTCGCGGGGGCCATGGTCGTCGAGTCTAGATCAACAAGTGCTACCAGTGTAACAAACTGGCCCCTTGGTGGAGGAAGAGGAGAACGAAGAGGGTCTTGGGGCTGGCGGGGAGAACGCAAAGTGTGCTGGTCTCCCCGATCAACTGCCCTCAACCAAACAGTTCGTTGAGAAAACCCCTGTATTATTTATATCAATCTCTAAAGTGATACATCTCTATCTCGATACTATAGGTTATTCGATACACATACTATCGTGCCTTCCGCCCCCCCCCAATGGTTTCCCGTTCATCCTTCGTGCCGGTGCGCACCTGACGTCCTGAAGTTGCTGTTGCAGGCTGCTCGCATAATGCTCGAAGACTTGCAATATGAATATGGCGGGATTGAGCATGAAGTCTTGATATTGTCCTTCGTCTGAAGTCTGCTCTTCGCCAGCGTCCCCTCCCTCAACGCCCGCCTTCACTTTTGCCGCCCACTGATTTATTGGTTTGGTTTTAGTCCATTTAACCTTGCTGATCATGCTGTGCATTTTCGCCTTGAAGGACTTGGTGGTGTCGTAGAGCTCCTCCGTAGCTGCTATCGCATAACCCCAGTCCACATACGAGCCATCCGTAATAACACACGTTTCCTATAACAGCTAGTACAACAATAGTTTATGTCGCCTTTAAGCTTATGGTAGCGCTGCTTCCCGGATGGTATCAACTCTTCTTCGAGACGAATCTTGTTGTGCGCGATACTGAAAAGTTCAGTGATCGTCATTGTCCATGCTGTCCAAGGCTGCTCGCTCGTCGAAGTCTTCATTTCTACAACAATTGTCTCAACCATCTCGCTAGGCTCTATCCCCGCGTATTGTTGACCCGGCCTGACTGAGGTTCCTGTTCGCCATCTGAACTGGGTATGCCAATGGTTGGCTCTACGGTTTGCTCCTTGTAGCGACTGGTCTGCTCATGATCCTCCACTTTAATCTATTTCTGTTTTATCCTTAAATTTTATGGTCACCGGTTGGCAGGCTTTCTTATGATGGTTCGAGCCAGTGTCTGGGGGTGCATCCGGTTTTAGTTCCGCCATCTCATCGTCGTCTTCCTCAGTCGATTGCTGCGTTTCGGGTACTACAGAATCTTGACTAAACTAGATATATTCTATTTCGTCGGAGCTGGGTCCAGTGCCGGCGTTGTCAGGAAGGGTTCCTTTGACAGGATGTCACGTCTCAGGGTCCGGCGGTTTGACCTACCTGCCTGGATCCTTCAGGGCCTTTATCGAGAAGGTCTTTCAGTAAAGATCTCAAAACTAAACCGAGTGAATCTTGGTTTGAATTGGGATACACTCGATCTTTTGAGCGACGACTGCTGCTACTAGGCGGCCGGGGCTTTGCTGGGTGCGCCGCCGATTCGAAAATGGGGAATTACACTTTGTTGAGAAACGTTCATTTCAGTGTGCAGAGATGCATCAGGTGGGGTGGGGGTAGGGGTGGGGTATAATCTGTGCTCGACACAAAAACCTAAACAATATAGGGTCTGAAGTAGGAGATCTCGTATACGGTAATCTCAAGGGCTGTCAAGGCTTTACCTTTAGAGCCACACACAGCGCGCAGTCCGCCTGGGTCAGTGCCAACGAGAATGTCGGCTGGTGGTTGGGTCACCCTCACTGGGTGTCACCCAGTGGGTGATATCGGCGGCCCCAACGCAAGCGTCTCGATAGTGGATACACATCTCACGAGATGTGGATTGGATGAAAGGGGATCATTTACCCTTTTGTCCAATCAGCATCGTTTACTACTTCTTGGCTTACTCTCAGTATGTCTCCATTACTTCCTAGCTTAACGACTCGCGCCACAAAGCAAGAGCCCGCCACGCAGCCGCATCGTCGGGTCCCTGTAGCCTCTCGCAAGCCCGACCCGCCTCCCCTGGCCAGCTACGCTCGTAGCACTCTGTCTCTGGTCCCAGTTTGTGCTCTCCCGGTGATTGTAAACTGGTTCTAGCCTGAGATCCGGGGCCAAGAACAAGCTCGAATTCACTACTGAGAGCTCGGATGCCCCCAGGGCCGCCACTTGCTGCTAAACGGTGCGTCTTGGTGAAATACATGCACGTATATATATTTCTCGCGGCTTTGAGCAGCGCGGGAGAAGCTAGCGTGGCTGTCCGCCGCCCCACTAGAAGCTTAAAACTTCCTCTAAGTCCTCACACTCTACCGGTGCTTCCATCGCACCCCACTATTTTCCCTGCTGCAATGTAGAATCCTCTCCTATGAAGAAGAGCCACCTCATGTCGCCTTCGCCTTCGTCAACGCGAGGCCCGCGCTCAGTGTCGCCGCCGAAAGGATCTCCAGTGTATGGAGAGGGCAAGATTTCGCTGCGCGTGGACCAGCCTGTGGAGGGCTGTACGATGATGACGCACGCCTTTTTCCGCTCCGGAGACGGCGACATTGACGATAAGGATGTGGACATGCAATTCCACTGGTTCAGGTCCTCCATGCGGCGTGCGTGTGCCAACAGCGAGTGTACACGCCACACCAGCGACGGTGCTGGCAATGTACTGCTGCTCGTGGCCAAGATCGAGTGCGTGCAGTGCTGCAGACTGGGCATCACAAGGGAACACTCGTGCTTCTGCAGTTCAGATTGCTTCCGTTTGGCCTGGCACAAGCACAAGCAATTGCACGACTCGCAAGCGCTGGTCGAGGCGCAGCTGCGACAAGGAGACGGCTACTTTCCGTGGAAATCGCAATTACACCATATGGACACGTTCTGCCCGCTGCCGAAGGAGTCGTGGGTCAAGGTGCAGGAAGAAAAGTAGGGAACCGCGTCGTTGACCCGTTTGGTCGAGACTGAGTTTCTCACGCACATGCCGCTATTGTCTTACAGTCGGTCGTACACACCTACCGCCGAGGACGTGGGCCACGTGATTCGAGTAGAATGTAAGGCCATTAAGCGTGTCGGCGGCGGCGTACTGACCAAGACAGTCGATACTGGGCTCGTGCTGCCGTGTAAGTGTGTGCTCTTTGCTCTGCTAGGCTAGATCACTACTCTGTGTGTGCTGAAATTGATGACTGTGGTTCGACCAAAGTTCCACCCATGCCTCCAAGGCGGCAGATGCTGGCGAATGTGAACGAAGAGCGACTGACACCACGACTGCGGCAGATTGGCGTCTTCCGCGTGCTCACGTACAATATCCTGGCTGAGATCTACGCGACGCGACAGATGTATCCATACTGTCCGATCTGGGCTCTTAGCTGGTCGTTCCGAAGAGAGTTATTAAAGCGCGAGTTGCAGTCGTACAACGCCGACATCATTTGTCTCCAGGAGGTGCAAGGTGACCACTACAAGAGCTTCTTTGCGCCAATGATGGAAGAGTGGGGATACGAAGGCTGGTATCTGAAGAAATCACGTGAGTCCATGGGTCTTGAGGGAAAAGTGGACGGCTGTGCGCTGTTTTACAAGCGCAACCGCTTCATTCTCAAGGAACGGTACCCGGTTGACTTCAATGACCTGGCAAACGACTTCCTCACGCAGGTGCAAACGGAGTACGACTTAGACTACCAGGGCCCGTCGATGGCCGCACGTGAAATGTTCTTGTCAACGCTAAACAAGATGCGACAGCGACTTCAGCGTGACAATGTGGCTCAGATCGCAGTGTTGGAGGTGGTTCCAGCGAACAACGAGGTGGTTGCGCGAAAATCTCAGTCAGGCCCGTTGATTTGTATCACGAACGTGCATATTTTCTCCAATCCCAAGTTCCCGGACGTCAAAATGTGGCAGACAAATATGCTGGCGAAACAGGTATTAGTTCGTGTTATCACCAATCTTGGACCAAAGGCGCGCATGTACTGATGTAGTTTTTGGCTGATTGCGTTTGTGACAGCTTGAGCGAGTCACGCTAAGTCGCAACCTGCCCACGATACTTTGTGGCGACTTCAACAGTGAACCTTCTAGCGCTGTGTACGAGTTTATGACGCGTAACCATGTTCTACTCGACCATCCGGACATCCAGTGTCCACCGCAGCAGCTCGCGAACATCTACGCGTCGCTTGACTTGGAGCACAACATCGGCTTTGCTAGTGCCTATGCTTCAGTCTTTGGTGCTGAACCGGAGTACACCAACTACACAGGTGCGGTCAGCTATTCAGCTAAGTGTGAAGTGATATTTGGAGGTCTCGTAACTTGAAACGCTGTTGCTCGTTGTCAGGGCACTGGACAGGTGTGGTGGACTACGTTTGGTATACACCGGAGACGCTGACTCCGTTCGCCGGGCTCAAGGTGCATCCGCCTGAAGTGCTCGAGGCTTATTCGAAGACGGCGCTGCCCAACTGCCAGTTCCTATCGGACCACATTCCTTTGTGTTTAGACTTCAGCATAAAGGCGGCCGCCATCAACAATGGTAGATACTGATAGAAAAACTTTGAAGTCTTGCGGTTTTGAGTACCCAATCAGCTTCAAGTCGGACCTCAATGTGACTCTTACAAATGTCAAGCCAAAACATGTCGCATTTCGTCACCAGCTGTCTACTACCACATAAAACGCCGCACTTTCACTCCTTACTGTACTTCACTTCCGATAATTACGCTCACGATGCAGACGTCGCAAGTATACGCGGTAGACCGCGTATACGGCGACCTGCAGCCGCAGTTTGTAGCTAAGGACGTGCTTAAGGCGCTGTCCCAGCTGGACGCCGTGGTGGGGGACGTGTTCAATCGCTTGGAGCATAAAGTTTCGCAGGAGAAGGAGCGTGTAGCCGCCGTGGACAAGCGCATCCAGGTGTGTCAGGCCAAGGTTAACGCGCTCACGGCTCGCCGCACGAGCAACAAGCCCACGACTGTATTCTCCACCTCCAAGTACCCGGCGCCCAAGCACATACCGCTGCCCAAGACGCTGTTCCACGACAAACCGTATGCCGATGCACCGCCGCTGGTGCCTGATGCGGACGACGACACGCACTTCCTCCCGGCAGAGCCACTGCCCCCCGCTCAAAGAGGACAACACATGGCTGAGGTGGTGGAACTCTTCGAGAAGGTGAACGAATACCAGAAGACACAACAGCCTGAGGCTGATATGGAGAAGGAGGGACTGGGTAGATTACCCGAGTATATCCCGTCTGTAGGCAGCGTGCTGCTCTTCAATTCCGGAGAGAATCCGTACCAGAAGGTAAGGAGGACGGTGAAAGGGAGAATGGGAATGTGGACTGATGCGTTTGTGTTGTAGTACACGTCGTGGGATAATCTACTGGGCACAGACTACGAAGAGGAAGAGGAGAAGCGGAAGGAACTGGCCAAGGCTCCTCGCACGATCGAATACGGAGACGAGTTGGTACGTGGAATGAATACTGGATCTATGTTGGTCTGATGACTGATGAAGTGTTTGCTGCTGGTTTTTAGCCGGCCGTGCACGGACTCAATTACGAGTTCCACCCGTCGATGGGCATCATGCCCGACATGTCGGCGAAGCTGCCGACGAACCTGCCGCTCGAGAACATCGCCGACTACAAATACGCGCAAGAGAGCAACGCGTCAATCGCTCCGTCCATGTTCCAAGACAAGACGCTGCCGGATCTGCCTACAGTTGCGAACTTTGAGGAGGGACCTGTGGCCCAGGAGCCGTCGGAGCAGAACTTTCAGGTGGGCCCGGTAGACGGTGCTCCCCCACCTCCTCCACCGGCGCCTACTGTAGACTTTACCAAGATTGAAGATGACGCTCCTCCTCCACCTCCTCCGCCTCCGCAAGGGGACGACGAAGATGACTTGGCCCCACCTCCGCCGCCACCACCCATGGCAAATGGAGAGGACGATGATGCACCACCCCCGCCGCCGCCTCAAGAGGTATGGTTCTCAGTCAGCTGGCAGCATTTATTCGTTTAGTGCTGACACGTAACTACACTTTGCTGGACAGGATGGACCCCCAGCGCCACCGGCCGCGGAGGAGGAAGACAACCAACCGCCGGCCCTCAGCTTGCTGGATCAGATTCGTAACCCCAAAATTAAGCTCCGAAAGGTTGGATCCGTTGATGCTGCGCTACGAAGCTCATGTCACTAATTTCTGTGTTATCACGCATAACCATAGGTGGACCCAAGTGAAAAGAAGGCGGATCCTATCGCGAAGGCAGGTGACAGTGCAAACAAGCCGTTGACAATTGCTGAAGAAATGCAGCAGCGAATGCTTCGAAGGCAGGCTGCTATCAGCGGCAAGCAAGACCAAATGGAGCAGAGACGCGAGCGCGAGAAGGCAGCTGCGAAGCCTGTGACAGTTTTGACTGCGAAGGAGGTGACTGCTCCAGTGCAGCCTCCTCCACCCCCTCCTCCGTCTGACGACGGACAACAACACACTAAACTACCCACGCTGGCTATGTCAGACGATGGAAGTGACGATGGCCGCGGCCACATGTCCGACGACGACAAGTCCACCGATGGGGACGATTTCTTGGCTCAAATCCGGAACATCAAGAGGAAGCAGGATGAAGGCTCTACTCAGCCAAAGCAACCGCCGCCACCGCCCAAGACGGAAGATGTCAAGAATCCAGTGGCGAATTTTGAATCGGTACGTGACCTCCTTGAGCATTTAGTGGTTCATCGGATGGGCGGAGACTGATATTTGTATGTGGTGTCTTGTAGCAAATGATTGGACTACGGAACCGTGAAGATTCGCTGAGCATGTCTGAAGCTTCAGACTGGTCGGACGACTAAGTACTGCGTGTCATGGGTACATGTGAAATCACACCGATGGCGTCTTCAGGTCGAATGTTGCAGCCGTCGCTCAATCTTGGTATCGCCAACGTTTTGCTAGTCTGTTGCGTGTGTTGATCATTGCGTTGTTTGCATATTGCTTCATTGTAGCTCCTTCCTCATCAGCTATCTCATTTCCCTTCAAATGACAGTCACAGGTGACACGGCCACACCCAGAGCACATTACAGAGTCTAGATCTTCTCGGAGATCGGTCTTCGGCAGTCGATAGTGATACGAATACTCCTGAGTGATCGCGTGCATCTTCTGAACAGCCTCCTTAAATCCATGGACGATGCTGGAATCACGCTTCATCGCCATCATCACCTCGCCCTGCTTGGCTCGTGACCTCGCGGCATCTTCAATTGCCTGCTTCAACTTGCGTTTTACAAACTGCTTCTTCTCAAACGCCAGTACACCCAATTCCTCCACTTGGCGTTTATCCAACGCCTCCTTCTGTAACAGTTGAAGGTCTTTACGCTCACGCGCCACGACATATTTACGCACGTTCCTCGTGCCCCATCGAATGCGCTGCAATCGAATTCTCCGAGCCCTCTCGTCGGCAAACATCATCGCAGCTCTCTGTAGCTCCACGTCGCGATAAGACTCGAGTTCCATGGTCTCGTTCAAAATGCACTCTTCCATGTCGCGTTCCAGATCTTCCAGTTCGATACGCAAGTCCTCAATTTCTTCTTCGTACTCCCTCACCTGCTGCTTTTTGGAGAGAATATCTTCCAGACTGAGCTCGAGACTGAAGTGTATAAGGTGCTTTTCAGTCTCGAATGCTTCGCCCCAGCCTCGATCCATGTCTTCCTCAGTGAGTTGACTCAATTCCTGTTCAACTACCGGTTGTCGTCGTTCCCACTCAATTCGCATCTCCTTCATCTCCCTGATTCGACGCAGCATCTTGGCCTTGTACTTCATAACACGTTTCAAATCGGCACGAGCGTCGAAAACGTCGAACTCGATCATTTCACGGTCCTCTTTCGACTGGGTAAGCGACGTCGCCTTGCGTTCGATCGTGGAGCAGAATCGGAACTCTTTCAGCTGCTTCCGACTGCAATAACTTCTCCAAGCTGCTTGAGCGGCAAGTGCAGCCTTCCCGTACCGTGCGTGGTGTGTGAGACGACGAAAGTCAAGTTCTTGTCGTGCCCGGTAGCAGAGATAACACCGTTGAATTCTTCCAGCTGCGGACTCACGAAGCGCGAGTCGAAAGCCACGTAGTTTCTCTCGAATCGTCTTGACGGTGGATCTGGAGCGCCACATTTGCTGCAACGTTATGGCAGCTTCAATCTGGTCGCGGATGCCTTCGAGTCTCTTTCGCACAATGTAGCCACGGAATACGCGTTGAATTCTTGCGGCGGACGGTTCAATTACACGTCGAAAGTGCCGCTTCTGCTTTTCGCGCTGAATAAACTTCCTTGTGAGAATTCCTCGCGCAATCGAACCAATTTGCGACGCCATCCGATCCATTCGGCGCAACTCCATGAGATCCATCCACTTCCGGAAGAATCGGCGAGAACGCCATAACTTCTGAATACTTCTCGCTGCTTTATCCACAGCACGAATCTTCATCACTGAACATCGAGCTAAGAAACCTCGGACCAACTTCTGGATTCGCACGGCAGCAGGAATGTATACACGAGCTTTCTCTCTTTCTTGTCGTTTACCGTTAACTAATACTCGATCACGTTGCCCTCGCCATACCCTCTGGATACGTAAGCATGCAGGAATAACGACTTGTTGCTTGTGCTGGGCTAAGAAAACACGCCGAGCTCGACGCCTCCCCATAAACCCCCTCACGAGTTTTTCCATAATGACCGCATTAGCTTCCAGGCGACGTAATCGCCGGGCGTGTCCTCTTCCGAGAAACCCACGACATACTCGCTGGATATCGAGTGTTGCGCGCTGGTATCGCGTACGCATCGCCTTGGTATCATGTCTAGACTTGTACGACCAATAGACTGACTGAATGATGAGCGCAGCACACGTGACAACGCGGAAGAAAGCTCTTGAGTACTTACGCCGTTGGTGGCCACGAAATAGGCGCTGAAGTGCCATAGCACCGATCTGCTGGCGATAGCATCGTCGTAAGGTTTTGCTGTGCATGTTGCTTCGATAGAGCTGCTGTAATTTGATGGCCACCTGCACATATTCACGTCGACGTTTGAGATACCTTCTAACGAAGGCGCCCTCTGTGTTCGTTGTGAGCTTCTGGAAAGCGATCGAGTCTGCTCGCCCTTGCGCCATTTTGGCTTGCTCCTCAGCGATCATGCGCTTCACTTCATCGGGTAATCCATGGTAAAAGTGCGGCATCGATTCCGTCCTCTGCATGGAGTAGAGATCCTCTTGGTTCAGCGATACTAACTCAGCGAGGCCCCGAGATGCTGGAAGTACTCCGGGATTCACATTAAAAGCTCGGTCATTGGCAAGATGACTCAAGCCGAAACGCTCAGTAAACGGCCGCTCGATCTCCTGTCTGCTTCGCCCAGCTCTCCACTGAGTCGATGATTTCGCACAAATTGTGAAGTGGCACTCCAGCGATCTCCAGACTGGGAGAGCAACGACGTTATTTCCAATAGTCGAGAATCCACGCAAGCGGGACTTGATTGTCGGCCACAGCAAGCCCGATTGCTGATGAGCAAGCTTCGTCTCTATGTCTTCTTGTGCATTGGCAGACTTCGGAGCTGCGTCCAGGAGCAGTCTGTAGATCATTTCAAGGCGCTCGTTCTGTGCCTTCCTTTGGAATCTATCCGACACGATCACTATTTGGAAATACTTGACCAGCTGCAGAGGTAGCTCGTTTTTTCGCACACTTAAACCTGTGAATGGATTCGTAATATCTCGTGACTTTACAGCAGCTTCCAGCGTTGTCATCGCCGCTTTCTCCGTATCGAAAAAGCCAGCAGACTTGACTGCAACATCTTCGCTGGAGAGTCTCGGCATCATGTGCCAGGTGCACTTCAAGAGTGCCTCAACCGTCGACTTCCTACAGCATATCTGATACATCTTTACCTCCCAGCGGATCTTGCCTTGCTTCTCCTGCTTGACCGACCTGTACCAGTAGCGTTTCGTACCCAATAGCCTGTGCTGCAGTCTTGCACAGCTCACATCTGTAACTTCAAGATGAACAGTTGCAAGAGGCTCCTGCAACGCGAGCTGCACCGACGAGCAGATAGCGTAGCTCTTCTCCGTCGCAGGACCTGGAGGCTGAGTCGACAATCGACGTCGGGCCTTCTGAGACGACCCGACGCTCGGAAGCTGACGACGTAGCTCAAGGAGATACGGAGACGCTTCCGAGTCAGCGCCAGGTCGGCCACTAGCCCTGCGGGTTAGAGCCATGTATCTCTCTGATAACAAAAACTGCAGCTTGAAGCGACCCTACTGATACAAAACCAGTTTTTAGCCATTAATTTTTGTGACGGTAATACCGATCCGGGTACCAATGTGGGCTCCGCCTGCACTCCAAGCCGAGGACGCCATTCTTACCAAGGGTATTTCATGCTCACAGATTAGCGAGGGAGGTACGCTGCTTGTCAGCGGTAACATCGCGTTTGAGCCACGGCGATACCGTGAAGAGCTTGTCATTGATAAACTCGATTTCTCTCAACAATCGAATTGCAACCGGTGGGGCCAGACTTCTCTCCTCTGAAGTAACCAAAGATGTGGAGAGTAGTGGCGAGGAGGGTATTTTGGAGGACAAACAGTTGGTGGAGGCCAAGAAGAGATATCGCTTCACTCGTCACGACTTCCAGCCGCTACAGACCAAACCTCTGCACTTTGATATGACATTTGACATGACTGAAGAAAAGATCAAAGCTACGCTACAGACGACGCTAAAGCATCTAGGAGGGCAACCGCTATCGGAGCTCAAGCTGAACTCGAAAGGGCTGGAGATCTTGTCAGTGGAGCAGTTCGACACGTTCACGCCGCTGGGTGGAAAGAAGGACTTTGTGGGCCATGTGCAGAGCTTTGCGGAGCCTCGCGCGCTGCAGTTCGAGGTGGATAAGGATGACCACTTTTTGATTATTAAGCTCGTTAAGCCCGTGCAGTCCGGGGAGGAGTTCGTTATCCGCACAGTGTCGGTAGCCACTCCAACGGAGAACATCCTGGAGGGTTTGTACTTTGATTACACGCCTGCGGGTGCCCCCAAGACCATCATCACCCAGTGCCAGCAGCACGGATTTCAGCGCATCGTGCCGTGTATCGACACGATGGATGCTAAGGCATACTACACCACCACCATCGTGGCAGACAAGCGCTACACTAACATCATCACGAACGGAGACTTGGCTCCTGGATACCACACAGAGACTGGTGTACCTGTGTTCCACCCCACATCGGAAGTTTTGGGCGTGGATGACTCCTCGCGTCATGTGCTTAAGTACTACAACCACAAGGTGAACATGGCGCCGTATCTCTTCTTCCTTGGTGTCGGCACGTACGAGACGTTCCGACGCACGCTCGAGTTCCCCGATGGTGACTCGACACTACTGGAGATCTTGGCGTTCCCGGGCTACTTTGAACCGGCTGATGCCAAGGCTGCTGTCAAGATGCTACACGACTCTGTGTTGTGGGTCATGGTGAGTCTGGGCCCGGAAGCCTGCGAGCATCACGACGAGCGCAAGCGTATCTATGAGTTGCTGGACGAACGCGAGGCGCTTAAGGCCAAGGAAGGTCCGTTATGTCTTGGACCGAACGAGGAACACACTAAAACCCCTCTGAACGCCTCGGATGCTGCACGCTTGGTTGCTGTTCGCGCGGAACTGAAGGATCTGCTGAAGGTGTGGAAGAAGACTGGCTACAAGTACACTGGTGCCGTGTACCGCGAGATTGCGATGGAGAACTCGTACTATGGCGGTATGGAAAACGTCGGTAACACCACTATCGTCAGCTCTTGCCTGTGTCCGAGCTGCCGTATGGACGACAAGTCGTACGAGTACATGGAACACGTGAAGGTCCACGAGTACTACCACAACATCAACGGCAGCCAGGTGACTGGCCAGTCTCCATTTGAGATCTGGCTGAACGAAGCTGTCACGGTGCACATGGAGCGCAAGCGTGCTGCGGCCATTTTCGGCGAGGACTATAGTCGTCTGAGCGAGGTGCTGTACATGTTCACCCCGGCTATTGGACCGCTTGCGCAGGACAAGTCTGCGACGTCTCTGTCGGTCGAACCGCAGGGTTTCAACCAGACGCAGGAGCTTGTTTCTGTCGTAACCTACTCCAAGGCTCCTGAGTTCGTCCGTATGGTGCAGTTGCTACTAGGCGACGCCACCTTCCACAAGGCTCTTGACATGTACCACACCAAGTATGCATTCGGCAACGCCACGAGTATGGAGTGGATCAAGTGCATGGAAGAATGTTCCGGTCTGAACCTGCAGAACTTGGCCAAGACGTGGCTAAACCGCCCTGGTCACCCAGAGGTAACCTACTCTACAGAATTCAACGCTGCTTCGAACGAGTACATCGTGGAGATTTCGCAGACGGGCTTCGAGGACAAGCCTGTCGAGAACAACGGACCGTGGGAGATTCCGATTGACTGGTCTCTTGTTAAGGACGGCAAGTCGCTGAAGAGCGGTGTGCTCCTCATGAAGTCGAAGGATGCCAAGCTTGTTATCCCTGATGTCGTGGAGGAGCCAGACTTTCTGTCTTTTGCTCGCGGTTGGTCATTCTTCGGCAAGTCCAAGCAGACGAACCCGTCGGTCGCTCGGCTCACGAAGCAAGCGCTGTCTGATCCAGATGCTGTTAACAAGTACCAGGCCTACCGCAGCGTGGCAGATTTTGAGAAAGCCAAGGTGATCGAAGGACTGCTCAAGGGCGACAAGAACGTGGAGATCTCGTCTGAATTCGTGGAACTACATGGCTCGATTTTGTTCTCGAATGAGCTCGCCCCTTCCGCGCGTGCGCTGACGTTGGGAGAAGCCAAGACAATCCCAAACCATGATGAGTTGAGTCATCACTATTGTGCTATTAAAAATGCGACCACTGCGCTGCTACAAGCTGTGTGGGCTAAGTATTCGAAGCAGATCGAGGCTGCATACTCGAAATTGTGTCAGGAAGCCCGTTCTGGCCCCATCCCGAGCAGTTCCAGCAACGTGCTTTGAAGCGCCACTTGTTGCAACTCATTGAGGTGGGAGCTAGGCCTCGCGTGCTTAGCACAACCCAGTCAATAGCCCCAACTACTGCGCCATCTACTTTAGCGCTGGATTTGTTAAGAAACTCGACGTTCGCCAGTGAGAAGGCCACTGGGTTTCGCATGGTGTTAGAAGATGAAGCTTTTGCGGATCGCGCAAACGTGCAAAAAGAGATTTTTAAGGAATGGAGCAAGACTCCCGACATGCTGACGAAGTACATTGGCATCGTAAGCAGTTTGGACTCGAGGGATGTGGGGAAGCAGATTCGGATCCTGCTCGATGATCCAAGTTTCAACCCTGCTCAGTCCGGTCATGGTCGTGCTGTGACTCGGTCTCTATCGCAGATCCGCGATTTCTCGCTGGCCACAGACGAGGGTCTCGACGTGATGGCGCAGGCGTTTGTGAAGATCGGCAAGGTCAATCAAATGTCTGCGTACCCATTGCTACAATGCTTCGACCACTTAGACCGGGTTGACGACGCCACAAAGACAAAGATGTTTGCGACGCTGCAGCGCATGCAAGACTCGATCGACAAGAAAGAGGAGGAATCGCTCTACAACCAACTCAGTCTTATCCTGGAGAAGCAGTAACCACGTCAAACGCTGGTGACATTGCATTAGGCGACTCCATATAGAAACGATTAAATGCAGAAATACTAGCTACGTCAAGCCGAGATGGTCGTTGGTTGCTGCGCAGCAGCCTTCATGTCAGCAGGATCGCCGTCTTTCGACCCTGTGGATAAACTTGGGGGAGCCGCCATTTCTGCTGTCTGTTTACCAGCACCCGCGTCACAAGATGAAACCTCGTCTTCCTCTGAAACTCCATCTTCAGAGACGATAGGAGACAGTGCAACAACCGGAGAGTCTGCTGCTTCTACCGGTTCAGATCGCTCAGTTTTCTCCACTGGAGCTTCGACCTTCGCGCCACTACCAGCCCCATCGCCCGAATCCTCGTCCCCATCACCTTCTTCGGTGAAGTCCAGCGGTGGTTGTTCTGACGTTGGGATGCAGGGTGGCGGAGAAAAGCCCTGCTTTCTTTTCTCTGTTGGGCTCACAATCTTTGACAGCTTCGACGTATCAAACACCGGCGACCCAACTGTTCCATCTTCAGACACTTCACTAGTCAGTGAAGGGCGCTCGGAAGGTGCAGTAATAGGGTCGATGGCAGGTCTCCCAGTAGCGTGGACCGTAGGCGGAGCAGAGCTTGAATCTCCTGCTTTTGGATGCGGAGCGTTCTCTTGCGCTGAGCGATGAGGCAACCTAACCCGAAGAATCGATCGAAGTGGCCCTGTGTGACGTTTAACTGGTGGGCGTTCTGGAGCCTTCGTCGATCCTGCTGGACGAAAGACGAGTAGCTTGGAGACTTCCACCTCCTTCTCAAACGAACACACCGATTCTTCTGCGGCAAACTTGATCTTCGATGGCTGCCAGTCGTCTTGCACGACTTCCTTCGTCTTCATAATCTCAACTTCCTGGGCAATCGTGGTCACTCGCTTGGTCACCTGATCCAGCACCACCGTCGAACGCCTCGCTCGCCAATTGTGCGACGTACCTAGCCTTCGCTTGTTCTGAGGAGTCATCAGATTCCCGAAAATGTCCCGCTCGCGGCGAGTCGTAATAGTGTCTCTGCCATTGCGCGAGTCTATTTTGCAGTAAACAACTCGAGTTAGTACTGAACATATTCGTACCGTACCAAGAAGACGGTCGTACTCATCAAGTTGTGCAAGTGATTCGCCGAGTTAGATCGCTTGGCGGCAGGACCGCTACCATTCGAGGTAGACGAGGTCTTTGACTTGCTCGATCGCGGGGAGCCAGCCGGTTTGGGAGCTGGTAGCCGATCGGCGCGTTTTTCGTCATCCCGAGGGCTGGGAATGCCTCGTCTTGGCGAGCTTGATCCTCGTCGACGGTTCCCGGCGTCGCTTGCATTCATCCCATCGACACTTTTACTTGGTGCGTGAGCCCCCTTCTGACCCCCGACGTCCGTTTTTATCTTCTTAATAACCCATGCAGCAAGACTAGGTATGCTCGCGTCCCTATAAGTGCCACGCTTTTCAATACCCCTGATCTTCTTGCCAATCCTGCTGTTGATGATGGCATCTGTCGTAATGCCAGGCAGCACCGCAAGAACCTGTTGCAAAAATTAACTTAAGTCAGCCACGAGACCGCTTCGTACTCAGCTGTACCAGCCCCAATCCTTACCTTCAGAACAAGCAGCACACCTTGCTCCGTTTCCACCTCGTCTTCCCACTTGGAAAGGAGTTGGGCTAAAGACGTCAGACCATCCTTTCGCACAAACACTTTCAGTGCCTTTTTATCCTGCACACAACGGGAAGCAACTGTGGTTAAGTACCGCAGATCAAAATTGGCAGAGCAGATTCTTGTGGTAAATATCCGGCAACGTACCTTGAGGTCGGCCGAGGATAGAACCTCAAGCTGCGCTTCCATCACGGCATTATTCACTGTACTCACAATGACATATAACACTTTGCGGACGATGTTGAACTCGTTATCGACCGTCAGCATATCACTCTCTCGAGCGACTGAGCTCACAGGCGATGACGGCGAGCCACTCCGCTTTGTCGATGGCAGGCCTTTGGTGTTTAGATCAAGAGTTTTTAGCCGCTTTGGCGACGCTGATGGAGCACTCGAGGCGCTGACTTTCTCTCCATTTCGCGGGGTTTCTTCCGCTCGTCGCTTTCTCTTTTGACCAATACCTACCGGCCGCAAGTCTACCGGAATACTGTTAAATACTTCGTGGTAGGAAAGGTCACAACACTCGCCGTCGAAGTACATCACGCGAAACATTTTTGTGGCCGGGAAGTAGCTCGCCACGGCGCCTTGCACAACGTCGACCCCGCACCCTTCTTTCGTAACGGTTCTTTCCACAGGCTTACCAATGAGCTGGTTAATTTCAAATGGGGTACCCTCTTCGTCCTCTTCTTCGTCAGCCATCATTTCCTCTTCTTCTTCTTCTTCTTCTTCTTCTTCTTCCTCTTCTTCCTCCTCTTCCTCTTCTTCTCCTCCCACCTCCTCATTTTCGTCGTCTTCTTCTTCTTCTAGAGTATTTACAGGGATGGCCAAGCTTAACGATTCTTGTACCTCGTCATGGGAGCTGGAGGGCCCTGTAAAGCTGTTGCTGCGCATCAGTCCTGGTGCATTCGCGTTAAGGCTCAGCACTTTCGGTTTTTGCCTACTTTTCCCTGTAGAAGCAGTCGGCATCGGGACGTTAATGCTGCTGTCACTATTGGCTCTCTTCATAGGCGGAGTAGTTGGCTTTGCAGGCTTCAGCTTGAGGGTCTTGCGTGGCTTGGATACTTTGGGTGATCGTTTTGAGCCCGGTGATTCGACGAAGTGAGTCGCGACGTCATCCTCCGTCATCTCTTCACTGTCTCCATCTTCGTAAGAAATATGGTAAAAGTCGGTCACGTCCGAGTGCTTGTCCACTATGCCCTGAAAGGGCTCCGCAAACCCGTTAAAGTACTTTGACACTCGTGTCCCCAACGGGAATCGCTGGGTGTGGTTGATCCTCACCTGCTCAAAACAATAACAGCAACAACAAAGCACATTAACACGTACTAGTTTAATACAGCATCACAGATCAGACTAACACCATACACAGTCACCATCACTCCGTACGAGAAGTGAAGGCGACAGGCAGCCAGCAGAGCCGACAGATAGTTGGCTGCCTCTGAAAGTGTCTTTCTTTTATAACAATTCTGCAAACTACCGACCATTTTTCTCTTAGTTTAAGTGACGGGAGGATTCCACTTATCGACACGTGATGTAGGCGTTTGTTTGGGGGCTTTGGACTACAGAGACGTAAGCGCACGTATTGTCGACCTATGGGCGCTCGGTAACAAGCAGTGAAGGGGCTGTGCCGTGCGAGCGTCGCAATCTCGGGACCAAGAACAGCGGCCTCTTGTGATAGGCCTGTTGTGATTTTGAAATTTGAGATTTTCAGCAATACCGGTACAGTACTGAACTGTACCTGTTTTTTAAATTGTCTTAAACATTTTGACAATAACTTGCAAAATATTAACTCATTACGGAACAGCTTTCTTTTTTTTAAGAGGTATTTATTAAAATAGTTTTTATTTCTATGAGCGATGTTAGGGTACCGAGTAGGTCGTACTTAAGTGGAAGTTAGGGTTACATGACGCAAGCCAATTCTAGAAAGGCACTCGTTATTTAGCCAGACTGGGTAACAACAGACAGTACAATTACACCAGAATACAACCGATTAGCATGCCCGAATATGCCAGACTCAGGAAGAGCCGGACGTGTCATCAGTTGACGTGTGCTCGGAGTATACGTATAACCGGATGTCAGTGTGTTGGCTTTGAAACTGAAACCCGCAAGACATTCAGCATCTAACTCTTAAGACAAAGTGCAGGGGGAATAACCTGGAGGTAGTCAACGCATCAAACACACTAACAAAAGACCAAATTATTGAAAAACTATTTGCATTAAATGCACATGCACAGGTACCGATAGCGCAAATACTGTAGCTCCTTCCGACTTAGCAGATATAGGTTTTCAGCACCGGCAAATATCTCAAAAGCTAGCAGCATATACATGCCACAATTGTAGCTATCAACCTCCACTCCAAGCTCGCTCGTGTATGGTCGAATTCGGTATTTTCTTGTAGCGAAATCTGCCAGCAGTGCTACCATCTTCTCAGCGAGAGGTCGAACTTTTACGCCGTAGCTTGAGCTCATTGGATCATAGATAAAAACTTCTTTAAGCGACAGATCCATCATAACCGCACACCAGTGATTCTTGTTGCAGATGACAGGAATCAAAATCTTTTGGTTTGTCATGCCAGCAAACACGTTAGTGGCTGAGCTTACACGGTGATGCACGATTCATCCCAACTGAGCCCGATTATGCCAGATTGGGTTTATTTCGCTACAAACCAAAACTATAGTAATCGCATACCTGTGCTGAGCATCCTTGGGCCCGTGTCACCTGACGCGGCCGCTTGCTTGTGGCTTGCGATCGGTATGTGCCGTGGTGTGTACACACGTACGTCTTCGCGTACTGATCCCACTCGGCCGGGATTTTAGTCGCCGCGGAGCCCTGAGCATCTATCCTAGCATTCCGCACAGCCACTGAAGTGTTTGTTCTCACTCGAAATATCTAGCAGACAAACAAAACGTGATGAGACGGTATAGACAAACACAACAGATAACTTAATAATGTACCTGGAGTGACTGCGCTTGGTACAGCGCTAGATAGGCCTCGAAGTCCTTCCACGACTGAAATTGTGTCTCTTGTGGTGACGAGGCGAGGACACAAATCTGACCCGATTCTTCACTTGCGCTACTGGTTACCGCCTCCGCCTCAGCAGAAGTCGGGCTCGACACTGGCTGCCAGTCACTCACGGAGCCGTCGGAGTCGTTGCTGGCGCTGTCGCTGTCGATACCCTCCAGTGCCAGGGGGCGCTTCTGTGCGCTGCGTGGCCGTGGTGCCATTTTCGTGCGTTTGGAGCCACGCGTTTGCTGGAGGGGGAGATTTTTTTGTGGTTCAGGAAACGGTGGCATACTGGTATACAGTATCTATACGCTATACCTAGTACGGATGAGTGCATACACAGATAATCGGAAGATAGGAAAGATTTGCTATGAGTAGAGTGTTCCCAGTCTGGCAAAAAAGTCATTCTCTTCTAGAAAAGGACAACCAACGTGATGAGCAAGCTTGGTGCAAGATCCGAACGTGTCGACGAACGATGCGGATATAACCAGGTCAATCAAGAAAAGATTTTTATTATCCTCTACAAGCAGATATCGCTTTCGAAAGTATCTTTGAGGAGCGAAGTTAGACTCGGGAATCCGCCAACGAGAACAACCCAGCAGCATCTTACACAGTGCATTTTGGAGAGATGAGTACACCCGCTGCTAAAAAGTATCGGTTCACGCGTCACGACTTCCAGCCGCTGGCCACCAAGCCGCTGCACTTCGACATGCTGTTTGATGTCACGGAGACTAAGGTCAAAGTGACGCTACAAACAACGCTCAAACACAACGGCGAGCAGGCGCTATCGGAGCTTAAGCTGAACTCCAAGGAGCTGGAGATCTTATCAGTGGAACGTTTCGACAAGTTCGCGCCGTTGGGCGCGGAGAAGGACTTCGTGTCTCATGCCCAGAGCTTTGCGGAGCCTCGCGCGCTGCAGTTCGAGGTGGATAAGGACGACCACTTTTTGGTTGTTAAGTTCGATAAGCCCGTGCAGTCCGGGGAGGAGTTCGTTATCCGCACAGTGTCGGTAGCCACTCCAACGGAGAACATCCTGGAGGGTTTGTACTTTGATTACACGCCTGCGGGCGCCCCCAAGACCATCATCACCCAGTGCCAGCAGCACGGATTTCAGCGCATCGTGCCGTGTATCGACACGATGGATGCTAAGGCATACTACACCACCACCATCGTGGCAGACAAGCGCTACACTAACATCATCACGAACGGAGACTTGGCTCCTGGATACCACACAGAGACTGGTGTACCTGTGTTCCACCCCACATCGGAAGTTTTGGGCGTGGATGACTCCTCGCGTCATGTGCTTAAGTACTACAACCACAAGGTGAACATGGCGCCGTATCTCTTCTTCCTTGGTGTCGGCACGTACGAGACGTTCCGACGCACGCTCGAGTTCCCCGATGGTGACTCGACACTACTGGAGATCTTGGCGTTCCCGGGCTACTTTGAACCGGCTGATGCCAAGGCTGCTGTCAAGATGCTACACGACTCTGTGTTGTGGGTCATGGTGAGTCTGGGCCCGGAAGCCTGCGAGCATCACGACGAGCGCAAGCGTATCTATGAGTTGCTGGACGAACGCGAGGCGCTTAAGGCCAAGGAAGGTCCGTTATGTCTTGGACCGAACGAGGAACACACTAAAACCCCTCTGAACGCCTCGGATGCTGCACGCTTGGTTGCTGTTCGCGCGGAACTGAAGGATCTGCTGGAGGTGTGGAAGAAGACTGGCTACAAGTACACTGGTGCCGTGTACCGCGAGATTGCGATGGAGAACTCGTACTATGGCGGTATGGAAAACGTCGGTAACACCACTATCGTCAGCTCTTGCCTGTGTCCGAGCTGCCGTATGGACGACAAGTCGTACGAGTACATGGAACACGTGAAGGTCCACGAGTACTACCACAACATCAACGGCAGCCAGGTGACTGGCCAGTCTCCATTTGAGATCTGGCTGAACGAAGCTGTCACGGTGCACATGGAGCGCAAGCGTGCTGCGGCCATTTTCGGCGAGGACTATAGTCGTCTGAGCGAGGTGCTGTACATGTTCACCCCGGCTATTGGACCGCTTGCGCAGGACAAGTCTGCGACGTCTCTGTCGGTCGAACCGCAGGGTTTCAACCAGACGCAGGAGCTTGTTTCTGTCGTAACCTACTCCAAGGCTCCTGAGTTCGTCCGTATGGTGCAGCTGCTACTAGGCGACGCCACCTTCCACAAGGCTCTTGACATGTACCACACCAAGTATGCATTCGGCAACGCCACGAGTATGGAGTGGATCAAGTGCATGGAAGAATGTTCCGGTCTGAACCTGCAGAACTTGGCCAAGACGTGGCTAAACCGCCCTGGTCACCCAGAGGTAACCTACTCTACAGAATTCAACGCTGCTTCGAACGAGTACATCGTGGAGATTTCGCAGACGGGCTTCGAGGACAAGCCTGTCGAGAACAACGGACCGTGGGAGATTCCGATTGACTGGTCTCTTGTTAAGGACGGCAAGTCGCTGAAGAGCGGTGTGTTCCTCATGAAGTCGAAGGATGCCAAGCTTGTTATCCCTGATGTCGTGGAGGAGCCAGACTTTCTGTCTTTTGCTCGCGGTTGGTCATTCTTCGGCAAGTCCAAGCAGACGAACCCGTCGGTCGCTCGGCTCACGAAGCAAGCGCTGTCTGATCCAGATGCTGTTAACAAGTCTCAGGCCTACCGCAGCGTGGCAGATGTTGAGAAAGCCAAGGTGATCGAAGGACTGCTCAAGGGCGACAAGAACGTGGAGATCTCGTCTGAATTCGTGGAACTACATGGCTCGATTTTGTTCTCGAATGAGCTCGCCCCTTCCGCGCGTGCGCTGACGTTGGTAGAGGCCAAGACAATCCCGAGCCGCGATGACCTGAGCCACCACTACGCCGCAATTAAGGAGGCAACTACGGCATTGTTGCAGGCAGTGTGGGCCAAGTACTCGACCAAGATCGAGGCTGCATACAACAAGCTGTGCGAGACTGCACACCCTGGCCCGCACGTAGAACAGTTCCAAGAGCGTGCTCTCAAGCGTCACCTGCTGCTGCTGATTGTGGCAGGCGGCAAGAATCCAGTGCTCAACACGACCCCGAAGGTCACGCCAACCGTGGAGTCGTACAAACTGGCGCTAGACCTGCTGAAGAAGTCGACTTTTGTGACCGACCAGGCTACTGGTTTGCGTCTTGTCTTGGAAGACGAAAGCTTTGCGGACCGCTCGAAGGTGCAGGAGGAGATTTTCGAGGAGTGGCGCAAGACGCCGGACATGCTGACGAAGTACATCAGTATCGTAAGCAGCTTGGATTCCAAGGACGTTGGGGGCCAGATTCTGAAGCTGCTGGCGAATCCGAGCTTCAATCCTGCTCAGTCCAGTCATGGCCGTACACTGTCGCGGTGCCTGTCACAGATTCGCGATTTCTCTCTGGCCACGGACGAGGGTCTCGACGTGATGGAGCAAGCGTTTGTGAAGATCGGTAAAGTCAACCAAATGTCTGCGTACCCGTTGCTACAGTGCTTCGATCACCTGGACCGCTTTGACGACGCCACAAAGGCGAAGATGTTTGCAACGCTGCAGCGTATGCAGGACTCGATCGATAAGAAGAAGGAGGAGTCGCTCTACAACCAGCTCAGTATTATCCTGGAGAAGAAGATGTAAGTAAGGAAGAACCTCTGTCTAGTCGTTGAGAGGCAGTCCAGATTGGAGCGCCGTCCTTTGTGTGATGACAAATATCACTTGGAACCACATTTTAGCAGTATCTTGTTGCCTACGCAACCCTTCACGATCAACGTCTCTTCACACTACTTACTGCAATTCCATGGAGAAGTATGATGTCAAGTTGCTGCTTGCATTGGTGTTGCGTTACTTTCTGCACTATCTTAAGTTTGTACTGCAGCATGTCGTGCATCTCGTGAAGATATCGATAGTAGTCATTCGACACTATTCGGCTGTTGTGGGCAGGTCTTCGATCGTGTCAAAGCTCATGGCCTGGACGGATCGAGTTGCCAAGCATCCATGGTTTCGAAAAATTTGCAATGCTGTGAATGTCTGCGCCGCTTTCATTGTCGGATCGACCTACATTGACGAACATGCAGCGTTTACAGCTCGTGGGCTCGTGAAAAATGACGCCTATCGCGACCGCCTGCTTGCTGGGGAGATCGAAGACCTGGTCATGTTGAGTGACGCTTTGCGTCTCACGTTACCGCAGCGCAAGGCATACTTCCAGTGTTTTCTTCATGTCGACTTTATGCGTCGGTCGAGCGTCTCTCGTGCGGAGTTGCTGCGCTATTGCAATCTACGATCTACTCCACTCACAACTTTCTTACTACCAAACGCGAAGGAAGCTGCGCATCGAGCAACTGGACGAAATCGTTGGGATATCACGCAGCTACTGGCAGCGTGTTTTTCCTTGTGTACAGCCGACATTGCTGAGGTTTGTAGCTATCGGTATTGAAGAAGCTCGTGAGTTTTTAAGTTCACATGTGTTTTCGGTGCCATGTAAGCTTGTTCGTCGTGCAGTGACAGAAGCTATTCGTCCGCAGGATGAAAGTGACGAGGAGGAGCTTATGCAAGAAGAGATTGGAAAGGAGGAACACATTGGTGTGGGGGTGGAAGATCAAGTGGATGATGGTACCTCTCAGCACTTCAAATATTTGCCGGCACATTGATCAGTGCTTCACATTTTTCATCGGTGTTCCTGATCCCGTGGAGCGCAATCTGCTGGCATTGCTAAAGACATTCTACGATAATGAGTGTGCTGAACAGCAACTTAACTTGACATCTCCACGCATCCGCTTCCAAGATATACACAAGGTGGCTACCATATTTGACGTTGTGCGGCTATTCCCAGGTAAGTCAGCGTGTTCCCGTTCACCTTCCTATACTAGCTTTCACTTACTAAATCGACCATCAAAGTACTCATCTTTCCATGCATTTGGACGCAGCGTGTGCTCCGAACGCGCATTCTTGGTGCCAAAACATGGGAATGCCTGCAACGACGCCGTGTGAAGCTCCAGCCACACTTATTTGCAGAGGACATTACTCTGTCTGTTGCTGACCTAATAGCAGCATCACAAGTGCAACTTCAGCAAAAACTAAGCCGCGAATATCAAATTCTGACACCAACAAGTGAACAACAGGCTACAGACAGCGCTCCATTCACCCCACGCAAAGTTGTCCCAAGCACGTACGTTCAAGCTCTGCTCATAAATTTGAATTTCTGCATTCACGAGCGATCTTACATTCTGCGTTTGATTTTGAAGTGGTAGTGAGATGGGAAAACCCACCACAGACGAATCGTACGAGCTGGAAGAGCCTCCAGGTTTCATATTAATATCTGATCCTTGCTCTTCCTTGAACGAAGCTTGGCGCATCTCCGCAAACCACGCACTGGCATCCGTTTACATCCAAGATGTGCTTGAAGATTCGACAACGACACTCGAGGCGCTTCGAGCAGAATTTGAGCAAGTCACCAAACAGATCTGCACAGGAGAGCTCAGTACCGATAAACTGGAGCAGATTCGTCAGCGACTTGTGAAGTTCCATGGCTATCGCTTTGCACACTCGCTGCTAACAAAAAGCAATTTGAAAGAACTATCGCATGCGTCCAAGACGCAACCTGATGAACGTCGTGCACAGCAGCGCTACACCAAGGCATGGAGTGGCAGTGGTCTAGTGGAGGACAAAATGATCTACTGGAAAGAGGTGAGCTAACGTTAGTTCGTTTTCTTGGGCTGCAGTTAGAAAACTGTGAACGTGTTAACTATTGTTATCTGCCGCAGTTTGAAGATCTGCGTGCTAGGCGGGCATTCTATTACAACATTCGGACGGGTGAATCACGGTGGGAGAAGCCCGCCAATTACGTGTCCAAGAAAAAAGTGAGAGGATGTAAGAAAGAGAAAAACATTGAAGCTCTAAAATAATAAAAAAACAGAACGAGGTGCCTTTCAACTTTGTGGAATTGTGAAGCCATACAAATGCCGATCAAACCGTACTCGATACTCGTTCTATTGATTTCAATTACCGAGAAATCATCATCTCGTATCCTGCCAACAGGATGGCACTAGACTCTTGCAGCAAGTCGTAAATCGGACTCAACTCGGCATTCGCCGATGCGCTCACGCGCTGGGAATACGCATCAAGGCACTTGGTAATTTCTTTCCAGGCCTGCTTTTCAGCTTGCAGGCCAAGTCGACGAAATTTCCAACACGGATAGCCAAGGGGGAGCTCCTTCCAAGATGGCGATGAAGCAGATGACTTGCCACTGGAAGATGGTGGAGTCGTAGATGGCGACGAAGGCTGGCCGATCACTGCACGCGTATCTAGCCACTCAATATACTTGGAAGCCGTCCAGTGTTTCATTTGATGTGGGAGTTGGAGCTCAGGCGGAGCGCGAGAAGTGAGGTGGTGCCAGACGTTACTCGGACGGATTCTGTCGATTGTGGGATCCCGAAGAATCTCACTGTTGCCAAGAAAGATCATGTGGCGGAACGCGCGCAGCTCCTCGTAGACCGCCCCGACATTTCTCAATGGCACGATGTGCTCCAGTCTTAGCTCTAACTGTGCCATGTCGTCCGCGAGGCGCAGCTTACCGTTTTCAGTTAACGGTCGTAGCAACGATGCATGTCGAATGAACACGGAGATAAGCCGCTCTACAAAATCTTCCAGGCATTTGGTAGCGAAAACAGCAACGGGGAGGCGGCGCAGGTGCTCATCTAGAATAATTGCAAAAGTGTTGCAGAACTCTTGCATATACTTCGAGCCACTTAAGCCTTGCGATGGCCGAACTCCACCGCTACTTCGCGGCGCATCGCCTGACGTGGCCACTCTGGCCGCCGCACTTTGATCACCGAAGGATTCCTCGTGCATTTTCGCAAAAATATTCTCGAGTAGTGCAGCGAGGGCTTGTAGGTAGAAGCCCAGCAAGGCGAATTTCAGGTCACCGATCATCTCACGACACGGAATCAGGATTTTTGTGCACAAAGCTTTAGCTTCTTTTGATGAAACCACACCTGTTGCGACGGTATCCGCGGCAGATGGCACATTGGTTGCTGCTCCCGTTTGAGTGCCATTGTGAGCTGCTGCTGTTTCAGTACGGTTTACAATCTCTTCAACTGCATCATCCAGCAAACTCAGCACATTCATGAGCCCAACGTTATGAGCCTGTGCAGGAGTCCGTGCGAAAGACGGCATCGTCGAGGCTGCAGCCTTGCCTTGGTACATAATTCGCTTCACGTTTGAACAGAAGAGGCTAACTGCCTTCCGCACTTGTTGAAGTGTACCATCTAACAGCACGGGGTCTTGACCAGCGTGCTCCAACTCGGAGAATATTGTGCGTGACAGAGTTTGCATATCGCTCCGACCAGGTGGCGACGCGTGGAAGTTTGAGCTCTGAGGGAACATGAGCTGAATTGGGTTCGACATGCGACGGTACGCTCGCTCGATAAAGGCATCGTAAAGTGGTGCCATGGAGTCCAGTAGCTGGGTGCGCTCGGCCGGGCACCCCGCAATTGGCGTCAACTCTCGCTTCACCGAGTCGTCCATCGTGTCGCCCTCACTATCAGCCGTGGAGTCGGCAAGAAATTCTGTACCTGCACTTTGCTTCGTCGAAGCGAACAATTCATGCAGAACTCGTGTCGCTTGCTCGCGCATACGCGGATACTCCGCGATCAGCACTGATTTGACTGCTGTACTGTAGCCAAGTGTGGACGCGAACAATTCCCGTACAAGAGCACAAGTGACTTCCCAGAATGTAGCAAAAAGAGATGGCTCATCCGGCTCCAGCACCAGATCTAAATACTTTTGGCCCGAAGTCGGGTCCACCATCTTCAACAGCACACGCTGAAGATTCCACACTTGCATAGCATGAACGCGGATGACATCGAAAACATCTTGGAGGGCTTTCCACACGTCGGACTTCTGAACAATGCTACCTGATGCTCCATTACTTGTGTCCAAGCCGTTGGAGCCGCAACTGCCGGAGCGTACAAGCTTCTCCTCCGCGATAGCAGCAGAGCACTTCCGCTCCACTTCCCGAATCACGTCATTCACTGAGGCTTGAGCTGTCGTGGCTAAATCTCCCAGATAAAGGAGGATCTGGAGAGCGTCACCCACGTCTGCCTGGCTCAAATTCTGGATACCTGAACGCAATGCGGCACGCACTTCGCGCTTCAAGTTCGCACTAAGCTTGCGCGTAGCTGGTAGCTTTGCGCGTACAGCACTCAGCTCTTCGAAGTTTTCATCTTGTACCAGCAATTCCATCTCTCGGATCGCGAGCGCCACTGACGCCATCTCGTTCTGTCTCGCATATCCCGTGAGTCCACACCCATTCTCCACTGAAACTTTATTCGATGTCGCATCAGCGCGGTTCAATTCAGACCCCAGCACACGGTCTGAGAGCTGCTGGAAGCGCAGAACACGCCTTACAATGTCCCCGCACTGCTCCACGTTGCGGTAGCGCTGGATGGTATCGCGTAGATTCTCGTGCTGCTCTCGCACCAACGCATGGAGCGAGTGTACTGACTGCTTGAGTTGACCCACCGAGCTCTGCACCGATGTTACGTGGTCCTGCAGCTCATCCACGGAGCCCACCTGATCCAACAGCGTGGCATGGTGCTCGCCAATATGCTCCGAGATGACACGGTCAATGCGCTTTACGGCGCCATCTAGACGCTCCACAAATTGCTCTGATTGGCTGGACTCATCAAGATCCTCAGTCAACGTGAAGCTGGTGGAGGAGCTGGAGCGGAGGCGAGAGTTACCACTGACGTCCCGCGAGGCTGAGTCGCGCGCAACAACGGAGCTGGCGATGGCACTAACGTTGCAATCTGGACTCAAGAACACGCCCAATTGCGCTACAGTTGTGCAAGTGGATACAGAAGTCGTTAGCTGTTAGCAAGAAGGTAAAATAATGGATCCGGCCGCCCACCGTCGCTCTGGAGCTCGCGCACAACCGCCTCCATGCTCTGTGTTTCGCGTCACTGAGAGATACAATTATGATTTAAGAGAGTTTTGTTTATGCTCAAATGACGGAGGAGAGACTCTATGAGAGTTGAAGTTTATCTTTCAGTTTGTATGGACCAGGAAATCAGTTGCAGCACAAGGCAACGAAAAGTGGCTCGAGGCGCGCATTCGAATTGCGGATTCCGCACTCGTTGCTAAGAAGAAGACCATCACTCTGCATTCCGCGTCGTGGTGTGCATTCAATTTCCATACCTAGCGCAAGGTAAAATGACAACGAAGGAGGCGGGCGCGGGCTCCAAGTGCTATGTGCCCGACGACACGTACGTCTGGCTACCGGCACAGATCCTTCGCGAGGACAAGAGCTCAGACCCCAAGAAGCCCGAGAAGACAGTTATGCTGCGCGTTTACCCTCCGCCCGGTGATACAACTGCTGTTGTGGATAAAGAACGCGTGTTGGACTTCAATGACCCCAAGGTCAAGGCCATGCTCAAGAGCTTGCAGCTCGAGTCGCTGCCGTACCAGAACGATAACTTGGGGCCCGAGGGTATCGAGGACATGACGGCGCTCAACTACCTGCACGAGGCCGCTATCCTGTACAATGTTAAGACGCGCTTTCTGCAGAAACTTCCCTACACGTACACAGGCGACATTTGCATCGCCGTGAACCCTTATCAGTGGCTACCAGAGCTCTACTCTGAGCAGACACAGTCTCAGTATCTCACTAAAGCTCGTGAAGAACTGCCGCCACATGTTTACGCGACGTCCATGGCGTCTTACAACGACATGAAGCGGTATGAAGTGAACCAGTCCATTTTGGTGAGTGGGGAATCGGGAGCTGGTAAGACGGAGACCACCAAGATTCTCATGAATCATCTGGCTTCAATTGCTGGCGGTCTTAACGACTATACTATCAAGAGAATTATTGAGGTGAATCCGCTGCTCGAGTCGTTCGGAAACGCCAAGACGGTGAGAAACGATAACAGCTCTCGTTTTGGCAAGTTTACTCAGCTGCAATTTGATAACGCCGGCATCCTGGTGGGAGCGAGATGCAGAACGTACTTGCTGGAAAAGACTCGTGTGATTTCGCACGAACAACTGGAACGGAACTACCACATTTTCTATCAGCTGCTTGCTGCGAGTGACAGTAGGGAGAAATGGTTCCTGGATGACGCCAACGAGTGCTATGCGTACACGGGTGCGAATAAGACCATTAAGATTGAGGGCATGTCGGATGATAAACATTTCGAGCGAACGAAAACGGCTCTTGGGCTTATCGGCGTCACGGAGGAACAGCAAGAGGTTCTCTTTGAGGTGCTTGCAGGCGTGCTGCATCTTGGTCAAGTGGAAATTCAGTCCAAGAACAATAATGAAGAGTCTGGACTTGTGCCGGACGATCAAGGAGCGAAGAATGCGACCAAGCTTCTCGGTATTTCTGCAGCAGCTCTGGACAAAGCGCTGTGTTCGCGCCAGATTGCAGTCGCTGGAGACAAAGTAACTACTTTTTTGAAGAAAGATCAAGCGGAGGAGTGTATCGGTGCCTTGTCGGAGGCAATTTACTCCAACGTGTTCGACTGGCTAGTGGAAATGATCAACACGTCCCTAGAGAATGATAGGAAAATGCGCTACCATGTGGGCATCCTCGATATTTTCGGCTTTGAGCACTTCAAACACAATTCCTTTGAACAATTTTGCATTAACTATGCAAACGAAAAACTTCAGCAGAAATTTACCCAGGATGTCTTCAAGACAGTGCAGATTGAATACGAAGCTGAAGGCATCCTCTGGAGTCACATCGACTTCGCAGACAACCAAGATGTGATATCTGTGATCGAGGACCGCCTAGGAATTATTTCGCTGCTGAACGACGAGGTGATGCGCCCCAAGGGCAACGATGAGTCTTTTGTCTCCAAGCTCTCAACCATTCACAAGGACGAGCAAGATGTCATAGAGTTTCCTCGCACATCACGCACACAATTTACAATCAAGCACTACGCCGGTGCAGTTACATACGAGTCACTGGGCTTCCTCGAAAAGCATAAAGACGCACTTCTTCCTGATCTATCCGATTTGATGCGGGGCTCGTCCAAGCAATTCCTCAGGACGATTTTTACCGAAAAGATCGGCAGCCCTGTTGCCTCACGGAAGAAAAGTACGAGCAATGCTCGACGTGGCGGCCGAGCTATGGGAGGATCTTTGACAGTGACGAATGTGGGGACCCAATTCAAGGACAATCTCAACGAGCTCATGACTAGCATTCGTCAAACGAAGGTGCACTACGTCCGCTGTATTAAGCCCAACAAAAACAAAAGTCCAAACGAAATGGATCAACCAATGGTGGTATCGCAACTACGTTGTGCTGGTGTGATCGAGGCAATTCGTATTTCTCGTGTTGCGTACCCGAACCGACTGCTGCTGGAGGAGTTGGTGGATAAATTCTGGGTGTTCGACGTGGAGCATCGCAATACCGATGTTCCTGTCAAACAGCGATGTGAGGCATTGATGAAAAAGATGGAATTGTCGTCGCCGGAGCAGTACCAGATTGGTCTCTCACGCATTTACTTCCGATACGGCATCCTAGAGCAAATGGAGGACAAAAAGGCAGAACGCCTGGATGTGCAGGCTCGCCACTTGCAGCACTATATGCGGGGATTCTGTTGCAGGCTTCGTTTCCTTCGCAAGTTGCAAGCAATTGTCAAACTGCAGGTATGTTTCACTCATCACCATTCAGCGTGCGCTTCGTTCATGGCTAATCGACTGTCTGCGCAACGCGTGTGAATAGTCTGTTGCTCGATGTGTTATCATGATGAACCGGTACCAGTCGTTTAAGACTGCTGTGATAACACTCCAGGCGCACTGGCGCGGATACAAAGGGCGTTGCATTGCCCTCGAGGCCAAGAAAAACAAGAGTGCGATTATTATTCAGAAATATGGTCGTCGCTTAGTCAAACGGTGAGTATTTTACTGTCGCGATATCATATCGCGTAAGTTCTGCTAATTCGCTATGTTGGTGTTGTCGATATACAGCAAGCAATTCAAGGATGAACGGAAGGGGGCTGTAAAGATTCAAGCATTCCTGCGTATGAAGTACGAGCGACCGAAGTATATGAAGGCTCTCCAGGAGAAGAAGCAGCAGGCTGTTATGGAATACCAACTCAGCAAGTTGCAGGAGCGCCTCCACGACGAGCAACGGCGAAACGCGGAGCTTAAGAAAGACCGGTTATCCAATTCATCCACGGACAGCCAGCTGTATGCAGAAACTAACGGGACACGATCTCGTGGGCGATCAACTGCCCACATGTGGATGGCTGACGCTGATGGTATTATCAGCCAGCTCAACGAAGAGGCAAATCGTTTACGCAAAGAGAATGAAGAGCAACGTGCACTGACGGCACAGCTGAAGAGTGAGGTTGAAAAGCTTAAGTTTGACCAAACGGTACTAACCGCTAACTTCCAAGTCAAAATCCGCGGATTTCAAGATGTGGTACGGCTCTGGCTGCATTTGAATTATCTCGCTCTTACCCACGTGCTAACTATCCATAACTGTATGTGTCGTATGCAGATTCGTGAAAAGGATAAGAAACTCGAGGCTGTAGAACGCGAGTGTGTTAAACTTCGTGAGCATGTAGGGTCCGACCCTATGCAGTCAAGTCAGAAATCTTTGCGGAAGGATCGTCGTTCCGTGTTCAGAAGGTTGGGATCGAAGAAGGAGTTTGATGATGGCTATGACAATGGCGATGCCAGTCGTGCGTCGACGGCAATGCAAGCGGCACTTGCTCAGAGATCCGCGGACACGGCGCAGTTTCTCCGCCAATCTGCGCGGCGTATGTCTCGCACAAAGATGTGGCGTAACAACAGCGGTGGTGACAGCGATGGCGAGGGTCGTTTCTCTGGTAGCGATATAGGCGACTCTGGTGGCCGCCCATCGCTGCTGCAGGAAGTGAGTGCGGCCGGCGCCGGAGCTATGGAGTCTTTGAAAAACAGGCTCACTGCTGTCAAAGAGAAGTACTATGGAGAGGAGGGGCCATCCGCAGCGTCGCGTCAAAACGCGGAGCCCCGTAGAGCATCTGCTGCAAGGGAGTCGTTTAACTTAGATGCTTTGCCTCTTCCTCCCGGTTGGGAGACTCGATTGTCGCGCTCAAAAGGCAAGGCATACTATTGCAATCCGGAACTGCGGATCACGCAATGGGATCATCCGTCTATCGAGTCGAGTAAGGTGAAAAAGCAGGCAGCCGTAGCTGCTCATCGCACGAAACGGTAAGACGATGATAATGGATGCTGTGGACTACATGCAGAGCAAGAGGATGTTAACTAAGGGTGGCTGTGCAACATTGTGTAGAGGAACATCTATTATGGGGAGCACTGTCGGGAGTCCGCTGCGGGATTCAATAGGTACGTTGAAGTGTTCGATGTCGGTGCCCATTGAGCTTGTCTCACTTTCATACTGTAGACGGCGTGCTCACGATGGAGGGTCATATCTAGATAGCTCCGACGGAAGCAAGTGCTAGGCTAGTACTTGAAGTAATGTAAAGTGACCACTACATGTACATCCCATTTGGGCGAGATCCGTCGTAAACGACATACACGTCAACCTGGAGATCGCCTTGCTGACTTCGTTCTACGTACTCGTTCTCGTAGCACGTTTGACATAGGTACGTGTCGTCGCGGGAATTCCAGACAGCAGCAAATACGGCGCTTGAAAAACCGCTACAGGGTCCGCAGAATCGACACTCATCAGGCTTTGCCCAGCTTTGCTTCATTCGACACGGATTGTAGAAGAATTGTTCATCTAGCAGGATTCAGGATACCGTCAAGCGTTAGTGCCAACAACACCTTGCTTACAGTACACTGCATCCTCGGCACTCACCAAGCACGCTGTCAACCATGATCACCCAGCAGTTATCGTACTCGAGTTCCTTCGAGCCTAAACCAGTAGGCTTCTGAATGTTGACCTTCCCTGTTAATCTGTTGCGATACCATGGTGCTTGGGTCAATATGTCGAACTCCTTTATGTACAGCTCGGACAGCATATCGCGGAGCAACTTGCGCGATGTAAACCCGCGGAACGCACACTGAATGATCAATGCGCTTTTTTGACGAGCTGCCCGCTCCTCGGTGTTTTCAGCAAGCTGCAAATGCAAACATAGTACTACGTAGTAAGATCACCAGCAAGCAGAGCGACAGCTCTTCGAGATGATCGTACCAAACGCTCGTCCTGCTCATCATCCAGCGTTTTCAAGTAGTCTGCTTCTGCCGTCAGCCAGTCTTTCTCCCCCTGCGCAAACATCACGGAAGTAAGCTGCATGTTCAAGGCTGCCAGTTGTTTGGCATTCGATACCTTGAGTCGTTCCTCCTCAGCTTCTTCCGCCACAATCTCACGTTGTGCACGCTCGATGATCTCCCTCTTCGGCATCACCACACCACTGGACTTGTATTTTGTTTTGAGTAGCTTCGAGCGCACCTTCACGCGTTGATGGAGTTGTGCGTGCATTTTTTCCGATTCTCCTCGAACGTCATCAAGCTGTAGTAGCTGCTCGACTAACTTCTCACGTGTGTGAACCTGCTCCGCAATTGTGTTTTCCCATTGAGTCCTTAGGCGTTGGTAATTCTCCTTCTCCTGCACCTTCAGTGCTTCTTTTCGTGCGACCCTCTCGGATTTGAATGCTTTCCACTCTCGCTGACGCCGTCGATGCACAATCTTTTGCTTCTCAACATCGTCGATACGACGGCGTTCCTCCTTGCATTCAGCCTCCTCGCGCAGCTTATCATACCTCTCTGTCACCTTGCGTCGGTGTCGGGCCGCTTGTTGAGCTGCATCTCCAGAAAGCCGCAACATATTCAGCTCAAAATCTCGCTTTGCGTTTTCTTCTTCAACTCGTTGGGCATGTTGTTTATCAGCAGCAATATGCCGGAGAAATTGCTGCAGGCGACGTGCCATCTCATCGTGCACAGATGCTCGGAATGCCTCACGTTCCTGTTGTATAGCCGCCATTTCGCGATAATAATGTGTCAGCAGCTTTTTACGAGCTTGAATGCGTCCTAATCGACCTCTATAAAACCGCTGGATGTGAATGGCAAAGACGTTGTGGCGTCGAAGTTTGCGCACGTGGCTTGTGAAATGAGCTCGCATCCGATAGGCGCCTTGCACAGCTAATACGGCTTGTATCTTGCGCCAGATCTCCTCTGCTCTCATTCGTCCGCGCATGCCGCGAAAGACACGTTGAATTTCAAGAGCTGCGATGCTCGCCAACGCGTGACGACGTAGTACCCCAAAGGCAGTTCGCTGCTTGATACGCGTCGCGATAGTGTAAGCGAACATCATAGTGGAGCGAGCAGCTTGGCGGTCTCGGGCATTCTGTGCCCACCTGTGGAAATATAAGCGTGCCACCTTCGTCTCGTTGAAGTACCGGAGTCGCCGTAGAACCCTCCTGTTGTGTTCGCGCCGTCGGGCACGGTACACGAAGTCGCGATAAACAGGAACACTGAGTTCGTCAATTGCGGTGGTGTGTGGTGTCATGCGATGATTCATCAACGTTCGTAGCGGTGGGAGCTGAAGTAGTCGTTTGAAAGCCCGATACGTGATTCGTGAGCACGAGAGACTGGCCGAGGATACTGAATAGGGCGTTGCTCGAAGCGAAGGAAGCATACTAAATGCAGCTTGAAGCTACAAACATGTTTCACTATTAGAAGAAATATTGTGAGGCAGTGATTGACTTACCCTCTCTAAGACAAGGTGCGAAGCGGCGGGATTTTTCATCGTGTGAGCGAACATCAGAGTCACATCGCCAGCGTCGATCGTGTCTCTGTCGTTGAGCTCAAGACAACCACTTGACGCAAATACACTAAAGGCCCAGTTTAACTGTTCTCGCATTGTGAGCAAAGGTTCCTGTAGCAATCTACCAATTCGGCGTAAGTCAGAGACAAAGTGTCAGAGCAGCAAGCTAGGAGAAATGATACCTCAGCGCGATGAGTAGAATTCTCCAGTTGAGAGCGAGGACATTGTCGGCCGATCGCTCACAACAGTACTGTAATTTTTCCAGATGACGGTCGAGCGCCAGGCGAGCTAATATCTTTTCGCCTTCCTCGGTTTCGGTGTTGTAATCTTCACCTCGTGATTTACCTTGCTTGGCTTTTTTGGTTTTACTGCGATGGCGAATCGTCGACACGGCTGGAATTCCAAAAATGTGTCGAACAACACTCGTGAATCGAGCTTTCGTGACGAGATGATGGGGGAGCGCACGAAAGAATCCTTCATAAAGGGATCTCTCATCACCCGCAAGACGGATGCTACGGAAACATGGTGCGGACATGAGTTTCATCTATTAATCCAAAAACCGTAACGGTGTTAGTGTGCTGTGTGGTTCCTAAGACAACGATATACATTTCGCTTACCAATTGCAAAATCTCACGCCACTTCTTGACTTGAAAGATCTCAAGCGTTGCATATGCAGGAATAATTACTTGTGTTGGCAGCTCAGTGATGGCCCAAGGTGCATCCTCTCTTCTCTTCTGTGCTTCGGTCTTACTATTTTTTCGCTCAGATGAAATACCAGATTGTGCGACATCGGACTCGTCCCCTCTCGCTGACGCTAATATGCGTGACTCCAGCTCTTCCAACCGCGCATCAAGATAGGTAATAGCCAGCTGATTCTCCACGTTAGGATCCTTCTCATTTCCTGTATCGATAATAGACAAAGCGTCCCTGACATTGCCTTCAGGGTCTGCATCCATGACGACGCTTTTGTGTCTCTTGGACCTCAAAGCTCCATATCGGGACTTGCTTCGAAAGGTCTTCTGTCTCAGATAGAACTGAAGATCTAGCCCACTGCAGCCTGCTTTCCTCTCCTAACCAACTCGAGACCTCCGTATCGTTCCTTAGGTGTCCGCAAGATAATAGTTTATGTCGAAATATTTGCTGATGGATCTTAGCGGCAAACCTGCTGCTCTGTGCATCTGCTGCGGGGGAGGCTTCTAGTCAGCTATGGTAGGCTCTACGACATGGTGGTGTCCTCGGGGCTGATTAAAGCGTCAACAAAAGCTTTGTCACCTGAACCACTTTCAATCATGTGCTGGATCGACAAGAAGCCATCCCCGTTCATACGGAGAAATGTTTCATCTGAATGAGCAAGCGCCTTGAACGCCTGCTGGAGCACCGCAACGTGGAAAGTGGCCGCACAACTGCTACCATACTCACCTTCGTTTGATGCAGCACAGGAAAACTCGATAAACGCCGACGACGTAGGCGCAAAGTCGATCTCGCACGAACCTGTCTCCGACGTCGCGCTCAAGATTAGACACTTCGCTTCCGATCTATCTTCAGGGCTTCTGCTGTCTGTGTCTGCCATGGCGATCGTCACACTCGCAGCACTGGGCAGATCGTAGAGCTCGGCAAAAGCGTCTCGTAGAGGCTCCGACTGCATAATGCAGCGAGCCACTACTGCAGATTGCTCGAACGCGGTTTCGAACTCCAGCTGGCCCATGTCGCCGCCTTCGTGCTCCAGAACTTGCATGGAGCACTCGCACATGACTCCGCCGTCCTCCACGACGAGTAGCAAACTTGCACTCTATCACAAGAATAAAAGTATCGTCAATACTACATGCGAATCTATCGTATTCTGTCACCTTGTTCTTTACCTCTGGCTCATACGTCATCCGTAGTGACGTGGTGGCTAGAGCGGGGGGTCCAAACATGGACAAGCACTCGATCAGCAGGTTTACGTTAAGGGCGAAGCTCAGCTGCACGGCGTCCTCGTCATCTTCGTCCTCGTCCTCGTCCTGCTCTGCTGCTTCGGGTCCTCCAGCACCGAACTTGTACTTTTCGAAGAGCTCTCGCCCGATGGACGTCTTGATCTGCAGAGATTTGCCCTTCGAATGCGAAGTGAATAGTAGACCCCGTCGATCCACATCGCAGCGCACACGCTGGTCGCGCTTGCCATGCGCCAGGCAGCTTAACAGCGTCACAAGGATTTTCACACTCTCGGCGGTGCAACTAAGTGTCGGTAACGGGACATGTAAAGCACTTCCACGAGTGCTTTCTCCGCGGTTGCCTCTGGGATGGTAATCGTCGAGAAGCATTTCCTAAATGTATTTTTTTAAAATTGCTAAAATAGGCGAAGTCAGAATTGACTTTTTGCTGACTGTAATAATTAGCAGACTAGCCGAGCGCCGCCGCTACGCGGCGATAGTTAAGGTTTTATTCAAGTTGTTTGCCTTCCTCCCTCCGCTTCGCTTCGGGTAGATAATTATTCTAAAACCTATGAGCCCCTATGTGCCTAAATCGACTTCTTTAATCTCATAAATCTGGGTTTAGTTTAGATCATTCGCTACAAAATGCTGAGTTCCCAGTAAGCCGTGCAATTACTACTACAAAAACCTAAGCCCCTAGCATCATACTTACAATGTAAAAAAAGATTATTCTACATGTAGTGATCTTGACACAGTATCTTTATTATTGTTGGCTATCACTGTCAGAATTACCTGCACTTCAAATAGCATGTCTACAAACGCCAAACAATATATTTAGCTTTGCGTCGTGCTCGATATCACGGGCCATTTCTGAGCCGCTATGAAACTTAGCTCACATCAGCGCAAACGATAGTAATGGCCTGTCCAGCTTGCACTATTTGTTACCATCTATTTCAGCTGGTAAGTATTGTGCTTTGCATCGACTTTGTCGCACTTATTAGTGCCCTAATTCATACTTATCTTTTGCACCAATTAGTGCATGATTTCCCACAAGTCGTTAAGATATCCAGTGGAGAGCAGGCCGCACTGCGAAGCTCACAGTGACTAGATCAATTGGCAGCGTCATGTTACAAGTCCACAACGGTGCGTGTGTGTCGCCACGGCTACATGTTTACTTCAGGGAGCATGCTAACACGGACTCTTGTCGTCAACGTTTATTGCGCTGTGAGCTAGTTAGGCAGCACGAGCTTCTTCGCTGCACCGTCAGCGCCAGTGACTCGTCTAGACCGACAGGACTACACGACTATCGGAATTATTATGCTGGTATGACGCTCATCTTCGTCAACACTCTGTCTGGCGTGCCAGATCCTCTTCAAACGCCGGCATCTCGAGCACGGGACAGCTAACAACGAAGGTACGTTACCAAACCTTCACGAGCAACTACATTGAAAACACTCACGCGTGTATGTGATGTCATGTCAGCTGAATACAGAGAAGTATGGTGAGGGTAAGAATACATAAGACATAATTTGCAAGTAAAACGGGCTCGCACTAATTCTGGTTTCGTCTTCATGATCTTATGTACACAGCAGAATTACCTTTTGTTTCACATTTTTCATTCATGGAGTCTAACGCAGCTACAAACGGCGACACTGTGCAAGACATATTTGGCGATGAAGAGATCCAGGTAGTCTTGACTATCAAACTGGGTGAGCCCCTGAACGATGTTCGAGCCGTTCACAAGCAACCACATTCATTGAGTTTACGGTCAGCTGAAGGACATGCCGTATTGCTTGCGAAGGTGAACGCAATTCTAAGCGCCCAAGAGGCCATATCGTGGCCTGAAAAAGACATGTATCTTAAACCTGGTACCAACACGAAACAGCGCGAGTTTGTCAAGCTAAGTGCTGAATCATTTGACACGCAAGTCGTGCAAGCTTGGCGAAATTCACAGCGCAGGAAAGTTGCGCTGACTGATTTCCGACTGCTAGTGTTCGTGTATGCTGTAAAGGTACGGATGTAATTGCTTTCTAATGTATCAAATTTTAATACTAACGTGTTGTGGCTTTGATATGATTGTACAGATTCAAAATTCGATTCGGCGAGCAACTACAGCTCGGATCAACGAAGCGTCCATTCGAATTAGAGAGCACCTCGCTGCTACTAGCCAGCCCCCACTTGAACAAAATAGTTTGGCTTTGCGGTACTTTGCTACACAGCACGCGCGCGAACCAGATGGAACTCAACCAACAGTCCCCGAGCACGCAACCTATCGTCAACTCAGTGCTGTCGACGAGGCTCGCCGCGAAATGGCGCATGAGCAACAAGCTGAGCGAAGGCGACTGGATCGCCGCTTTAGAACGGTAAGAATTATGATAAATGATAGCGAAGTCAACATCGCTGTTTCACTGGATGATCTTCGCGATATCCTCGGCTTGCCGGACTGTGATCTCAGGCGCCCTCATAACGCCGATATACCGATGAACATTCCGGCAAACAATATGGAGGATGAAGATCATCAGTAGCTGTATTATGGGGTTTGTTCAACGCTAGCAGCTCAACTAGCATTTATTAATAATGAATCAGATGCATATCCGCAATGTTTGTAGATTCCACGCGTTCCCTGTTTCGCACGTGTACAGGCGTACATCGCTAAGTCGAGTACTTCCTGTGGCGCAAAGGCAAAAGCCAAATTGGCATTTTTCTGGATCCATCTCTTCAGCAGTGAAAACCCAACTTCGATCGGGTTGAGTTGAGGACAGTACGGTGGTAGATAAAATATCAGCGCACCCACACTGTGGACCGCTTCCTCCAGCTCCCTGTACATGTGAATTTTAGCATTATCCAGTATGAGTATTGAGCGAGGAAGCGGCCATGGGTTCAAAAACGGCAAAATGTTTTCGTGAAAGGTCTTGTGAAAAACGTGCCGGGTAAAAGTCCCAGTTGTGAAACCCCAGCCAAAAAAACCATCCGTCGACATTGCCGCCAGAACGGAAACCCGATCTCCTCGCACAAAAGGCAATGTGACCACTGCAGGCGTGTTGCGCTTCGACCATGCGTATCGCCGGCCTCCATCGCGACTATCCTTCGCAGTCTCATCTAGAAATACAAGCTGCTCGGGCGCTGAGTAGAAGGGAGTTAGCTTGTCAATGTAATCTTGCACTTGGTCGGCCTTAGCTTCGCGTGCTCGTTTAGTTAAAACCTTCCTTGACAGCCCTAAATCGAACCGAAGAGCTCTGCAAATTGTTGCTGTCGACAACTTAATATCCCCATACTTGTAGCGAAGCGTGTCTTGTAGTTCCTCCAAATAAAAGCATGGGTGGTCCTGGACGTACTTTAAAACGAACGAGCACACAGCTGCCGGCCACCGGGAGGCTCGCTTTCTCCGCTTCGTGCCTGTCACCATGCCATGCCTTTTAAAAAGCTGATTCCTGCGCAAGATGGAGCGCGCCGAGGCTCCGAGCACGTGGCCTATCTGGACCACATCATAATTATAAACAAAAAATAGTACTACCGCACGCCAACGAAGGTCTTTTGAATACGCCATGCTGTAAGACTTGTCTTGAAATGGCACTTTTTAAAAGTGCCAAACGAAATGCTTCTCATGTTGGTTGGCTCCGCGCTACTCAGTACATCTACGAACTCTATTGATGCCTGAACACTAACTCGTTCACGGATTACAACAAATCGTACTTAAATACGATTTGTAGATAGCGATACATTCACAAATCGTACGAGTTACTACTAAAACTGCCAAAAAGGCTGCAAAGCACAATAACTAAAGATTATTCACTTCCCATGTCAAACTCAATGAAAGCTAAACAATATTCAAATTGTACTATTTTTAATATATGTAGCGTTCATTTTGTGCTGATTCAGAATTAACACTCGAATCTGGTCAGTTATGATTAAAGCATTTGAATATTATGTCGCAAGACGCCTTGCTGCTGCTGCTGTTGACGGTAGTGTTTTCTATTTGATAATTTACCGATGATTCCAGGATTATTGGACGTCATTTAGGCTCCAAGTTTACTAATGTTTCTTTATGGGGTCTACTTAACCAACTATATTTCTCACCTCTCGTGTTTTGTTGTTGTCTTGCCCCTCCTTTTAAAATTGTATCCTACGCCTCTGTCGACGACACGTCCGCCAGTTAAGTAGTATCGGATTTTGCTGTCTTAACAGCTCTTAGAAAACAATGGTTTACAGCAGTAACACATATGAGTTCATTTTATTCAATCCAAAACTATCTATTTATCTTTATGGATCAAGTGACAATGTTTATTTGCGGCGTTTTGTTCTTACGGCCAGCTTCTGTTGTACATGTACTACGATTTGGCAGCTCAGTCAGTTACCTCACTCTCAGATAATTTATTAATATTTCTACAACAAAAGAGTTGTAGTTGTTATAATCACTGTAACTTGAAGAAACTATTAAGTGCAGAGTATTATATTTTAGTATAACCTCGAAAACACGCATTCCTACGTGTACGCTAAGCCTTGCAGCTTAGGAAGCGTCTTCAGGGGCTACTTCATTTGAGAATAAGAAGCTCTGTCTGTTTAGCACTTAAATATTTTAAGCAACATGCATTATTAAAAAATTAAATATTAATACTTCGTAAAATTAAAATGATGCCGCCTTCGGATAATGGATAGTCTCGTGCAAATCTCCACATGTGCTCTGTGAACCACATGAATTTACTGATGTAAGCTACATATTAATAATTCTGTTTTAACCAATCGAAGCCGCCTTCGCTCAGCTCGGCAGCCAATGATAAAGCTCAAAAACCTGAGCGTTTCGTGTGACGGACGGACAGACACCGTGCTAGCCTTGATACTTTAGGACTAGCGCTCTGGGCGCCCGCTCCGCGGACGCTAGGGCATCGTTGGTTGGTGTAGTGTGGGCTATCCGACTCCGATGCACTGTGATGGGCTTAGAGTTTCAAAGCAACATATAGTACATGTATACTGTGATCTAAGTATATTACGTTCCAAAACAACACCGCACACAGTATCTATAGTGTTCACATGTTATTGAAGACACGACCAGAGTTTAATGTGATCTGCAAGAAGAGCACCATCTTACCCGGAAAGGTTTTGTCTATAATCTCGTTTGAGCGCATTGCTCCCAAAATGACACGAATCGGAGGCGCGCGTGGCTGCAAAGCTAATATATGCTGTTCAGAAGACGGGTCAGTATCAATGATGCTTCGAAATTGGCATACATCGGTGAGGAATCCCAGGTTACCTGGAGTAAATATCCTACTCAAACATCTTACCATCTGCACGTAGGCAGTCGACACCGTATCTTTGATTGCGACGGTCTATTAGAGCACGGTTTGGTCGGCTCCTCGCGTGAGGTATCTTTTTTCAGGTAGTATTTGCCGATGGTCGCCACAAACACCAATATTATGCCTTGAAATTGTTCCGCTGAACTCTTTATGATATTACTGAAGGGCAATCCACTATCTTCCGCATACATTGATCTTACGTGCATAGCTGACGTTCTTACTGGCTTATTTCCGTAGCTACTGACTGATAGAGTGGCGTAGATCCTTTCCGAGTGGCATTTACTGGTTCGGATATGTATGCCGAACATAGGAAGCCAGATAACTGTAGGATGATTATCTGATCGTATACATCTTAGACTTGAATCGAATAGTAGCTCATGTACATTAAATGAAGTACTTTTGCTGCCTACTTATAAACTCGGCGTGCTTTTTTATGTGTCCGGTTCTTATCCGCAAGGTGTATATACCACGTGCTCGTGATAGCCAGAACATATGCATAGGGCCACTGTCGCTTTCTCGGTGCATTTGCGTCGTCGTGCTGGCTTACGGTGCTTACGCTTCTGATGTGTCAGTCTATATGACCAAGCAGGTCACTAACTGGACACAGGCCATACTGCAGCGATACAGGTATGCTGAACGCGCGTCTGCTAGCAGTAGCCAACGCGATATATACGCGCGAGGCGGGCACACCTTATAGTCATCCGCGACTCAACCGAGCTCTTATTTCGGTCATTATGGACAGGACACCAAAGTACAATATTGCGTTCAGACACATCGACTTGCCACGTCCATCTGTACGGTCTGCACTGTCACGCAGTGGTAGTATCTATGTAAACAGCAGCTCATTCGTCGCACGTAGTTCCCACTCAATACTGTGGTTTAAATTGTGAGCGCCAATTAGTGCAATACACGCTATAAGGGCTGATGGTACAGATAACATGGTTTTGCGTATGCCCACGTGAGCGAGTGTACGTACCATCTACGGTGACGCGTATGCAGGTAGAGACGGCCAACTTGCATAGGTACACAGTACATACCTCGTGCTCGTTATTATATGAAACGCGCTACGCTCTATAGGTGCGTCAACACGCTTGGTAGCGCCACAGTCAGCTTACAGTATGTGCGACCCCAAGCCTTGCACCGTCAGCCAGTATACAAAACTATGCGAAGTAAGGGCTATAAGGATGTATATCCAAATCACCTGCTCTTCTGCTGCTTCTTTCGCTCGATGCACTTGACGTTTCGGGCGGTCAGCTTGCGAGGGTGGCTGTGTCTTTTTTTACTCTCGGGGTACCAGTCAGGGCCCATCACCTTCTTGACGTTTGCCAGGCTTTCCTGGCGGCGCACTTCGGCCGAATCAGGTGGTGGGGGCTTTTCCTCCCAGAAATCAACCGCTTTTGGGCCATTCTCGCAGGCAATACAGCGCCGCACGATATTCTGCCCGCTGATTGTATGGATCGTACGGAGCGCATATCCGTACTGGAACTTCCCGCAGCAGACACAGCGCACCCGGGAATTCGTCGTAGACCGCTGCGAGTTAAGCAGAAGCGGGTCAATCTTCGCCTCGCATTGCTTGCACACAGGGCCCACCATTTTGCAAACTGTGAGTAAGTTAGCAAAACTTATTGTTTTAACCAATTACTTGCGTCAAAATATTAGCCAATGGCACGGTACTGAAAGGCTGGTATTTATTATTAGGCAAAATATTAAAATGTTTTAAATATTAGTATTTGGCTTAGCTTTAATATATTATTATCAGATTTCCAAACAAATACATACTTTACATGCAATATAAATGGACTAAAACAATTATCTATCGTGCGCGCATGCATTCGTCGGGTACGGACCGTACCGTACGGTGCACGGGAGCAGATACCGCAATGACCGTGCAGCCGCGCGCCTTCATTGCACGGTGGCAGTGTTGAGTGCCAGGTGAAGTAAAAAATATATATATATTCGCAAGGTCCCTACAAAAAGCGCTGGTCGTGAAGCCTACTTTAATATTAAAAAAATACTATCGTCTCTACTTTAGAAAGTCTGTGGAAAATAGCATCGCCGAGCTCTTACAATTGCGGCCTGTGAAGCTTATATTAGTAATATTAGTACTATTAATATCGTCTTTGCTTTGAAAAGTGTGTGGAATATAACATTCCAGATCTCTTACAAAATACTGGTCTGTGAAGTCTACATTAATAATAATAAACATCTTTATTTGAGAAGTGTGTAGAGCTCTTAGAAAATAACGTGGTTACTGTGCCCGATTTGCAGTACATACGACAGGTTTTGTGTCGCTAAATGTCAATAACCAATCACCTACGCAGCTCGCCTGGCTGTTTGCAACCAATCGATGCGTTTCGTGCTCGGCAGAAATGTTTACCTTACGTCCAATCGCGAGGGCGACAGACGGTCTGATCGTGCGACAGATCCAGTCAGTGTCACAGGTCGGCAGGTATTGCCCAATCAGGGCGCGAGTTATTTGTGTCCGCTTTTGGATATAATTGTAATTTTAGCATAGTTAGGTCGAGTCAGAAAGGTAGGCGCGGTCGATAGGATGGGACGAAACTGTATTAGCCAGGTCCAGTGTAGCCATGCGAAAAGGCAGGAAAAAGCAGCAAGAAAGGAGAACGACGGACTTATTGACAGACGGACAGACACGCTGCAAGTTTAGGTGGCGGGAAATTCCCATGCTGGATGTAATCCGGCCAGATTATGTATTCCGGATGACAGTGGATAGGTTCAAATTGCAAGCCAATGAATTGAAAACAAAGCCCTTCATTCTGCTTTTTTCAGCGCGGACCCCTCAAGTGCCGAAGGTCAAGTACAACCCCCCCCACATCCTCACGCCCCCGTAGCGCAGCGGTAGAGCGGGAGACGATATCTCCGGGCCGCTGGTTCGAACCCAGCCGGGGGCAACTTGTATGTAATGTGCTATGTGCTGTGCTGTGTAGGAGTGCGTGCTGCTGTATGCTACGCTAGGTCTACTGCTGCCCACAAATGTGACGATGGAGTACTGGCATCAGCAGCAGCGCCGCTTAATTTTTGCGCAAGGAATTGGGCGCAAGTGTCCTGTACGCCTCGGGATGTGACGCGCGCAGCTGCCTCCAACGCTTACGCAGCGACGATGCCTTACGGGTTGGCTTGTTGTGGTCAAAGGCATGGAGTCTCTCGTTTGCGGCTGCATCCATTTGAAACGCCAATTCCCAGACTGAGTACTCCCAAGCCTGGTACGCAGTGAGATCGGCGCGTGACGGTGGCGCAGCAATGCTGAACGGCTTCTGTACAGTATCACCATTATGCTTACTGCCGCTTTTGCATCTGCACGTTTGGTTCTGCTCCTTTTTACCTTTCACTGTCTCCCAAATGTTGTTTGTGTACCAATTTAGGAAGCTGCCCGCCAGTGCCCGAGAGTGTGCGTGCGGCTACAGGAGGCGCAGGTGCCTCTGTTGGTTGGTTGCAGAACACCTTCAACGGTGGCAGGACGCTCGGATGACGCAGCCAATGCATATTCAACGCGGCCAATACGGTCGTTGATAGCCGTTAGCTGGGCCAACATGTTTTCCAGGGTCTATGCAAGCTGTGAGTAGCCTCCAGATGCAATGCGGCTGAGCTGCGCGTGGTTCATGGTGCACCAACGAGCTGACAAGTGGGAGCCCATTCACGGCAAGTCGCGGTCGTGATCGAGCATCCCAGGAGTGCGTTTGTGGCGGCGAGAGCTCGCTGTAGCTCGTACAGGTAGCGTGGCACGTATGCTGGAGTGGTAACACTATTTGATGAGGTATCGAACACTGTGCCTATGTGAATTAGCAGCGCTGCTACGTAGCATTCACAACATCGACATTCAGTCGGGGGTCAGTCGAGCCCAGCATGTGCCGGAACAATTCATTGCGCAGCGTCACGAGCTGCCCAAACTCCGCTGCCAAAAGGCGCTGGTGCAGATCACCAACAGTGGGGTTGAGACAGGTAAGTCTGGAGCCTCGTATCCTGCCAGTTCTTTTGCAACACTTTGATCCTCACGCATGGCTGTTGCTATGTAGGAAAAGACCTTCGTAAATGGCTCCTTCAGCCAAGCACCTCTTGTTTTATATCCACTGGATTGCCAACTTCGGGGACGCATTTGCGTACGCAGCGGCACCTCGACGCAGCGAGTAATTGCTCGTGTTCGGCGTCACGGTCTGGCGCACATTGAGAGGCATGTTTCGGATGCAACCGCGGATGACTTCGGTAATATAACTCGCTATGTTTGGCCGCTTCCTCTCCCGTTTAGGTACAGACTGGGACTCCTTGTCAATGTTGTCCTGTAAGCTCTCCTGAAAGACCACAGCTTCTTCTTGCGTGTACGTGTGGCCTCCTGGAAGGTCCGACTCCGCGCAACGGGGAACTAGTGGGAAGAGGTATTCGGATGGCTCATCGTAGCAGACAAACTGCATACCAAACGCATGCAACATGCACTGTTGCCATCTCTCTGCAAACTTTCAAATAGATACACCTTGGACAACAGATGTCATTAAAAGAGCGATATGCAAAAGCAGCTCTCCAGATGCAGAGATCGAAAGCTGTTGCTTCGGGGCGAAACACGTATCGATGGCTCGTCTAAAAGTATGCCACATCATAGTTAACATAGCTGCATCATGAACATTCTTAATTCCCGTGGCCACATCAGCATGAACAACAAGATGTTCCACCAACACACAGAGATCAGATAAAGCACAGCCCGGAGAATCATTGCTCTGCACATTTGAACGGAGATATCGTTCTTCGATAGCACTAGCGATTTTGTCTAAAATTTAAGCAACTCGCTTGGCATCAGAGAGAGATCCACTGTATCGTTCGCGTAATAGATTCACAATTTGAGAGAAGTAGCCCAAGGCTGTTGCATTTGCTAGGAATCCATCAGCAGCACGAGTTTTCCACTTTTCTCTGTCTGTAAAAAAGATTCCAAAGGCTCTTAGTAAAGAGTAGAAGTTTTGCATCGGCATGTTAGTTGCGTTGGATAACGAGAAGTGCATTTTGTCTAGGGCGTCACTGCTTAGATCTGTTGATACCAGGAATTCATTGAAAACCTTTACTGCAGCAAGCTCCTGCCCTACCGTGCCAACCGGGATGTCAAGCCCGCGAGGTGCCCTCTTCATCTTTGATAGAGGTCACGGGTTTTAGGCTACGTTGGGCTTGTACGGAGCGAAGGGAAGAGTCACCACTCGGGGAGTATACCGGAGCGAAGACACTTGGGGGGGAAGGAGGAAGATTCCGAAGTGATTGATTTATCGGAGCTTACACTGTCCTCACTACCTAGGTCATCCAATCAATTGGTACATCCAATCACCAACACTCGTCCAATCATCCTACTCGTCTAATCATCGATAGCGTAATCAGCGTACCGTAATCATTGCGGGATCGTGTTGGACCGGTTTGGTTACCGGTTTATGGGTACTTACCGCTATAAATCGGTACCCCTCAATACGCCCCCTCAATGCAAACACGCGTTGACCCCGAGCGCCGTCGTAAGGTCCTTGTGACGTGGCCCCGGAAGCGTCTTTGTCATGATGTTCGCCAGCATCACAGAGGTCTCGCAGTACTCCAGTTTGACCTCACCGCGCTTGACCTCATCACGAATGTGATGGTACTTGATGTCGATGTGCTTGGCCCGACCATGGTTCACTGTGTTCTTGGTCATCTTAATGCATGACTGGTTGTCTTCGAGGATCTTGAGCTCTGGTCCCGATTCTCCTGCTGCCGTCAAAATATCGCAAAGTAGGCGGTGAGCCCACTTGGCTTCTTGAATAGCTAAACTTAGCGCGATGTATTCTGCCTCGCTTGTTGACAACGACACACTTGACTGTTTTTTTGCTCCCCCAACTCACGGGTGCGCTCATCAAAAGATACGTGTAGCCCGAAGTTGACTTGCGATCGGAGTGGTCACCAGCCCAGTCTGCGTCAGAGTACCCGCGGAAACCCACTTTGTCACCAGGCTTGAAGTAGATTACATGCGACTTAGTTCCTTGTAGATAGCGAAAGATGCGCTTCACAGCAGCCCAGTGCTCGACTTGTGGGTTCTCCATAAAGCGAGAAACGTATCCCACGGCAAAGGCAATGACCGGTCGTGTCGCGGTCATCAAGTGCATGAGTGCACCTACAGCCTCGCGGAACGGAGCGTTCACCTTGGTCGATGCACTGCTTGGGACTAGTCAAGAGCTCAAATCAGCTGGACTCACCACCGCCTTGCACTCATCCATACCAAAACGCTTAAGGATGTCGTCGACATTTTGGCGCTGGCACATCGTTACGCTCCCGTCAGCGTTGTACACCAATTCGATTCCCAGTACGAACGCACACTTGCCACTTTCGATCATCTCGAAGCGCTTCTTGAGATCGCTGCTGGTGGTTGCAATTAGCTCGGCCGAGCTACCAGTCACCAAAACGTCGTCTACGTAGACCAGCAGAAGCACACAGTGACCATCCACAATCTTGATGTAGAGACACGGGTCGTATGCTAGAACTTGAAAGCCGATGGAGCACACGTAGTCGTCGAAGGTCTCGTTCCACACGCGTGATGCTTGCTTGAGACCGTAGATCGCCTTCACCAGCTCCAGGCAGTCAAAGTTATCATCAAGTTCGACATCTTCTGGCACCACGCAGAGCACCACCTCTTTCATTATGCCATACATGAATGCTGTCACCACGTCCAGCTGGTCCAGGGGCCAGCCGAGGTACACGACCAAAGCAATGATCATGCGCAGTGTCACATACTTCACCACGGGGGAAAACGTTTCCGTGTAGTCAATGCCATACTTCTGCTTGAAGCCTTTCGCCACAAGGTGCGCCTTGTACTTCTCGATTGAACCATCCGCTTTGCGTTTGATCTTGAACACCCACTTCGTACCGATGGCCCGTTGACCGTTCGGTAACTTGGCAGCTCGGAGCACACCGCGAAGTCGCATCGACTTAAGTTCGGCACGGATGGCCTTGCGCCAATGCACTTGATCAGGCCCGTTCACCGCGTCTTGTAACGTTGTCGGCTCAGCTAAATCACCAGCTTCCATTGCGTTGGCACATGCTCGCCAAAATACAGGCGGAGTTGCATCATCGTCGTCTTGATCCTCGACGCCTTTTTCTTTTTCATCGGCCACATCACAGTCATTTCGCACACCTGATCGGCGCTTTCTTTGACGCTCAAACGAGGTTTCTCGAGCACTAGCTTCCTCCAAACCGGCAGCCTGCTGTGCAGCGCGCGATCTCGTAGTCATGACGTGAACGTTACTTGTGCGGGCCTTGCGGTTATCCGCCTGCTTGAATTCCGTTGGGCCCGCAGTTTCGGTATCGTTGATACTGAGAGAGTCGAGGTCGAGATCAGAATCTGCGTCGCCTCGCTTGGACTAGCCGTCGAAAACCCAAAGCTTCTTTCGTCGAAATTGACATCGCGACTGATCACCACCTGCCCCGCCTCGATGTCATAAACTCAATACGCCTTTGACACTTCTTCATAACCCATGAACAACCCTTCTCGAGCCTTGGGATCCCACTTGAGTCTCTTTTCCCTCGGAGTTAGGACGTACGTCCGACAACCAAACACACGCATGTGCTTCACATTTGGCTTGGACTTGTACACGATATCATATGGAGTCTTGCTTTCGATCTTGGGTGACGGTAGGCGGTTCTTAGCGTAGATAGCGGCCATCGCCGCTTCGCCCCAGAAACACTTCTCCAACTTGGCATGGTGCAACATGCTGCGACCAATCGTGACGATAGTCCTGATAGCTCGTTCTGCAGTGCCGTTCGTCTGGTGCGCGTACGGAACCGTGGTCTGCTGCTCGATGCCTCGATCTTCGTAGAACACCTTGAGTGAGTTTGTCGCGAACCCACGAGCTCCGTCATGGCGTACGAACTTGACCCGCTTGCCGAATTGCGTCTGTACCTTCATGATATAGCTCTTGAGGCATTCTTCAGCATTTGACTTGGCTCGTAAGCAGAAACCCTTCATGCATTCACTGGCTTCGCCAACGATGAGCAGCAAGTACTTGCTCCCACCCAACGATTCTTCTTCCATGTGGCCGCAGATGTCGAAATGAAGCAACTCGAACGTGTCGTAACTGCGTTTGTCGCGGTTACTGGGGAGCGGCTTCTGGACCATTTCCCCCTGCTGACATCCGCGACAGACACTTTCCCCACTTGACTTCAAAGGTGCCTTGGCATCCTTGATCATGCCGTTGTTGACCATCTTGCGTAGCACGTCGATAGGAGCATGGCCCATGCGCGCGTGCAAGTCAACGTTCGACTTCGGAGTCACTGCGTTTATCGAGCATAGTGGTGTGCGCAGCCAGTAAAGACCGTCTACGAGATCTGCTGTAGCCACGACTTCCTTCGAATCCTTGCGCGCAACGTGCATGGGTTCACCGTCGAACACCACTTGAAATTTGCCGCTTTTGTTGATCTGCGGCACCGATATCAAGTTCTTCTTCATCTTCGGCACGTAGAGCGCGTTGTCTCGCGCTCATCGCCGTTGGGCAGAACCACGCACTCGATGATGGTCCCCACACCCTTGATTGCAACGTTAGTGCCATCAGCGACCTTCAGGTCGCCTTCCTCTCGTTCGTTCAGCATGACAAACTTAATCTTGTCATTGCAGATATGGTGTGTCGCACCGCTGTCGACTGCCCACAGCCTGGACATACGCTTGCCCGTCAAAACTCCACATTCCAACGAAACCGCAAATGCCACACGATCATAGCTGTGGTCGTAGTCGTCGTTTCGCAACTGGACATTGTTGGCCCCGCGTCCACGACTGTTGCCGCCGCGTCGGCCTCCTCGATTCTCATCCTTCTGCTTGGTCCAGCACGTGCCCCAATTTTCCGCAGTAAGTACACTGGCGAGACTCCCGCTCGGTACTGAGCGCCTTCGTCGCGTCTTCAGTCTTCACCGCAGAGGTCTTCGCGCCTTGTCGCTTGATATGCTCGTTCGTAAGCACCTTCACAACGTCTTGCGTCTTCAGCTCAGCAGTACTCATCTCCAGGTGTAGCACGACGTTCTCGTAGCTCTTAGGGAGACTGCGCAACAAGCAGATCGCAACGTCCTCGTCCTCCATCTTGGCGCCGATGCTACTAAGCTTGGCGCTGATGTTGAGAACTTCATTGCAGTGATGCAACACATTCGCGCCTTCAGACATCTCCATGCTGAAGAGCTGTCGCTTCAGGTAAATACGACCAGCCTTCTGCGATCCACCGTACAACGTCTTCAAGCGCGCCCACGCGGTCCACGCTTCCTCGCAGTTGTCGGCCACGTGGTGGTAGTCCGCATGCATGTGGACCAGCATCAATCCGAACGCGATGTTGCTCGACTTGACATACTCGTCCTTCGCACGAGGGTCCGTGAAGCTTGGAGTCGTCTCTCGGTTTACGGCATGCCATACTGACTTGGTCAGGAACACAACACGCATGTAGCGGCTCCACGTCGCGTAGTTGTCACCGCTGAGCTTGTCGATGGAGACCTTAGTTGCAACGTCTTGCGCAGAGGACACGTTACTTGGGCTCATAACCTGATAGAGGTCACGGGTTTTAGGCAACGTTGGGCCTGTACGGAGCGAAGACACTTGAGGGGAAAAAGGAAGATTCCGAAGTGATTGATTTATCGGAGCTTACACTGTCCTCACTACCTAGGTCATCCAAATAATTGGTGCATCCAATCACCAACACTCGTCCAATCATCCTACTCGTCTAATCATCGATAGCGTAATTAACGTACCGTAATCATCGCGGGATCGTGTTGGACCGGTTTAGCTACCGGTTTATGGGTACTTACCGCCATAAACCGGTACCCCTCAATAATCTTCTTCGTAACAACTGGAAGGGATACACGGGAAGCCTCTTCGTACAAATGCAATTCTCTTCTGCCAATATATATGTCTCTAGAAACTCCTTCCCGGTACACAATGCAATTATCGGATAAGTATTGTTTTAGCTTGACTTTAATATGACGTCTTATTTTGTGACCCAGTAAAATACCGGAAAATTCCGAAATTAAGCTGGAATAGTTTACCCCTACCCCTATTGATACTTGATTGGTAGGATTGTTCTCTGGACATAATCCTATTGGCTATCGAGGGATTACAGCTACAGTAGGGGTTGGGTGTCCGGCACAATAGAAGTTATCCTACAATAAATCGGCGACTCAAATCGTACTGGCAACTCGACATAGATATTTAGTAAATCGACCTTTATGCAAACGCAATTCGATAACACGTTTATTAATTCCATGTCAGCTCGTACATTTTCCCTGCCTCTTACAGAGCAAGCAAAAGAAGCCAAAGACAACCAAGTAAGCTTGATATTACTACTATTGGAAGTGTTCAGTGGTTCGTCACACGAGGATTGCTCTCCTTGTGTCGATCGCTTTCAAGAGTAGGTGCCACTTAAATGCAAGTACACTTGAGAATCAACTTTAGGAAAGTAATCAAGAAAATGTGTAAACACGTATGTGCCGGGCAAAAGGCCGCGATAGGACCGCGGAGTCTGGTGAGGCTACTCTCGTGTGAGCGGCAGGCGTCAAAACGCAAAGTGGTGAGCAGCCTCCGCCAGAACACCGCTGTTCCGCAAAAGGTAGATTAGTATACAAATAGCAAATAAGTCTGTACTAAAGTCTAGATAAATGCACTCTCGTTGAGCACACCATCTTGGCAGCGTACAGCCAACGATGTCCTTGTGTATACAGTCCTAGGTATAGTCCTTCGCCATTGCACGCATGTGTACTCAGTGTAGCCTGTTGTAGTGCAGCCGCAAGCTGCACTACCAGGCGCATGAGTGTCCTTGGGATGTGTCTTGCAGACACTGACAGTGGACGGTAGCTCATAGACAGGGGCACTGGACACTGGCAGACTGCATTGCACTGGCGCTCGACACGCAGGCAAGTTCATAATCTCACACTCCCACTTGATCTCGGCGACGCACTTGGAAGTCGACGCGACCACCCACGCACATTCTCGTTGCCACCATAGTCCTAGCAGTAGCGCAGTCAAAAGCACACAGGCAATAGCAGTCTACACAGTAACAACACTTTCACGCGATCGCCATCGTCTTCATCAGTGTCGCTCAGGTACAGCCTCCGCATCAACAGCAGTAGCCAACGCAGCAGCGGTAGTCGTAGTTGTAGCCATATCATTGGATACGTTGGCGTCGCCCGACACAATAGGTAAGACCTTCATAGCCTTGCGAAAGTGTGTGAGCTTCACCACCGCAAGCGCCTTCGTCATGATATCGGCCACCATATCATCAGCTCCGATGTGTTGGGCTGTAAGTTGCTTCAACACCACGTGGCGTCTGATCATGTGGTACTTCATGTCGATATGTTTCGATTTCGAATGCTTGCCAGGTTTTGGAGTTAAGGCAATGGTTCCTTGGTTGTCTTCAAGTAGTTGGGATACTCGGTGTCTCTAGCTCAACTCCTCGCATAGGCCAGCAAGCCACAACAAGTCGTTGGTCGCCTCTGCCATCGCAACGTACTCCGCCTCACAGGTACTTAGCGCGTTGATCTCCTGTTTACGAGATGCGTAGGAGATGACACTGTCGTCAAGCATAGTGATGTAGCCACTGATACTCTGTCGATCCACAGGGTCGTTCGCATAATCAGCATCGGAGTAGCCATTAACTTGCACGTCAGTCTGTAGCTTCACATTCATCACTAGTCCAAGTCACACGTAGCCTTCAGGTAACGCAGCACCCTCTTGGCTTGTGTATAGTGCGTATGATCGTAGCTCACCAGATACTCGCCCAGGTGTCAGGTAGCATGAGCTATATCAGGTCTCGACGCACTAACCAGGTACTGGAGAGCACCCACCAGCTCTCTGTAGGGAAGATACTCCTTCGAAGCAGGCACGTCTGGCTTCAAGGGCGTTGTAGCTTCTGGTGTAGTGCAGCAATTACAGTTCTCCATGTGAAAACGATTCAACACCTCCAGTACGTATTGTCAATCCGGATCTCGACGCCTAAGAGATATTTGACTGTTCCCATCGTCGTAAGCTCGAATGTCTCTTGCAATGAGGCAGCGATCGTGGCACACAGGTCACGTGGTCCCATCAAGTGTAGATCGTCCACGTAAGCAGTCAGTAGCAACTTGGCTTCACCATCTTTCCTCAATGCATATAGGCCAAAGTCAGAGTCCGTCCTTGTAAAGCCCATCGCAACAAGCTTCGCGATTCAAACGTTCGGTGCTTGCTTCAGTCCGTACAAGCTCTTCAACAATCTGCAAATGAATGCAGGTCCATCTACCTGGAAGCCAGGAGGCTGCTCCATGAAGACGGTCTCGCTCAAGTCTCCATACAGAAAAGCCGTCTTCACATCAAATTTCAGTTCCTCCTAGCCTCTTTGTACAGCATATTAGATAGCCGCACGCATGGTTTCGAACCGGATCACAGGTGCATAGGTCTCAGAGTAGTTGATTCCAAGCTGTTGCTTGAATCCATGATCACTAGTCGCGCTTTGAATCGTTTGATCCGTCCACGCTCGTCTCGCTTCACAGCGAAGACGTAATCTCCTTCACTTACTTGGCATCCTTGCGGGGTACAAGTTTCCAGGTCTTGTGACCCTTCAACGCTTGAAGTTCCACCAACTTTGCAGCTCTACACTGCTGCCAGTACTTGCTTGCACGTGCTTCTTTGTATGTCGTCGGGATTTGCACATCCGTTGTCATAGCCTGCACTAGGCCTACCACGTAATCCGACAATCGAACGTTCGCCTTCTGCTTCCTTCTTGGTCGCTTTAGACAAGGCTCTCTTGGTGGAGGTTGAATCTCGAAGCCACTTGTCTCCTCTCCACCGTTGCAGGATTCTTCTTTGTTCTGCGTCTATTGCGCTTCCTCGCTTTTGAACCTTCCTTGGCGTCTTCAGCAGGATCCTGTAACACGGCTGCCATTGCAACACCAGCAGTCTCTGCATTGGCCTTGCTCATACGTGCGTCAACAATTGACGAACTCCCACTCGAACTTAACTCAGTCTCTGCAGGTTCGTCAGCAAGTGGTACCGCCTCAAGTGGCTTCTACGCACTAGTGATGCTGTCACTCCAACCGGGAAGGTACGTCTCCATGTTGGTCTTGATGCGCGTCACAGGTACAGCCTCGAGTAGAATATGGTCACCATCAAAGAATGCGCTCCCTAACAGATGCTTTATGTAGATGCCATCAGTCGTGAACTCCTCATGAAACTTCACATTGCCACTACGAGCTGGCACCACTTGAGCTGTCACCAGGTCAATGAACTTGTAGCCTATAGTTGACTCACTGTAACCCAGTAATAAACACAGTCTTGCCCTTGCTTTCAGCTTTTCTTTCATCTGTCTTGACTCAGGGGGAACACGCTCGTGTGCTAGACAGCCCCAAGTACGCAAGTCATCCAGCATAGGCACAGTTTCTGGTGCGGGGACACCAAACCCAAGGGCTTGGTGGGCAACCAGGTCAACGTCGTCACCACATGCAGAAAGGCTTCTACCCACAAGGGGTTGGACATGTGTGTGGCCATCAACATCGCTCTGATTTTTGGTAGAACCACGCCGTTAGCACGTTCCACAATACCAGTCTCTTGAGGAGAGTAGGCGTTCGTAAACGGCTGCTCGATCCCTTGGTCGACGCAGTAGTCAATAGCTCCTTGCTTGCAAATTCGCCTCCTTGGTCAGAATGTAGTCTGCGCACCTTCTTAGGAAAGCGAGTTGGTAGCCTGTTCAACAGGACTTTGATGTGGAACGCTGCCTCACTCTTCTTCTTGAGTAGCAACGAACACTTGTATCCTGTAGACTCGTCTATAATGAAGAGAAACATAGTAGCTCCATCCACAGACTGTTCGTTCACAGAGCAAATGTCCATCCTGAGAGCCTTCAAAGGTTCGGACTTCCGTGATGGATACCGTTTATAAGACATTATTCTCACCTAACTGGCAGCACAAGCAATGCACTCGTAAGAAGTAAGACCCTTTGCATTCATCTTAACCTCAACATCGAGTTTGTTTGGCAACACTTTCACCGTCCCTGCTCATAAGACCAAATCGTTGATGAAGCATCTCCATGGCTTTCTTGCTGTCCATGCCTTCTTTATGAGCTTCCATCACCATCACTTCAGTCACTCGCTCTGCACGTAGTCGGTAAATGCTGTCACGAATCACGAACTTGAGCGATGTGCTCGGCTTCGAGATCCAAGCAGTTTGTTGATCATCTGAACATGTCAACTTGATGTTGCCCTTCGTCTGTAGGTAGTCCAGACTAATGATGTTCACCTTCGCGTTCGGTGTGTACACCACGTCGTTCAGACGACGTTCCTTAAGCTGGCCGGTTGCCTGGTTAACAACACGCAATAGCACAGACCCTGGGTTAAGTTGTGCCATTCGCAAAGTCAAGTCGACTAGCTTGGTTTTCCCTTTTGGTAGTAAACAATGACAGGTCACCACAGACATTCGTCTGGGATCCTTTTTCAAGTATCCACTTCACAAACTCAGACTGAGCCGATTGCATACCTTGATTTTGGCTCACAGCATTGATTTGACGAGAGTCAGACGGTCTGTTGTCACGACGGTCTTCAAATCGACGTGAAGACATGTTCCGCCCTTGGAAGTTGTCACGTCGAGGTGATGGTCCTCGTCCCCGCGAAGGATTATCACGCCCCTGCTGCTGCGGATACAACGGTCCATAGCGACTCAGTCGATCATCACGTTGGGTCAGTGGTCCATAGCGACTTGGTCTCTCGTTACGCCACTGCTGCTGACGCGGTGGGTATCAGTAACGACCCCGAGATCCTCTTAATTCACGCCCTCGCGGCGACGTAGAGCGACCTCTTCCTTTCGGTGGAGATCGTTCTCGATTGAATTATCGGGGTGGAGAACGACTTCGTCCTCGTCCTTGGATAGGAAAATCAAATTGTCCAACATATTTGCTCCAAAGTCCTCTCTCGTACGCACTCTCCAAGCTAGGTCTGTAGTCATTGCGCATCCCTGGTTCTTGAAGTCTGTTAAACCCGGCGTCAGGACCTTGATAACTATCCCCCCCGCACAGCCGAACCCTTTTGTGGTTCAGCTGGATTGCGCCATGGCTCAAGTGTAGGTCCTTGTGCGTTCCTCATCAGTCCTTGTCCTAAGTAGTAGGCTACTGATTCCCACGTAGGGCCTGGTCCAGCAGTAGGCCAGCTGCCCTCACTCTGATTCTGCGCAGTACTTGGTTCAGTAGGCCGCATACCCGGCTGTACAGTAGCATGAACTGCAGGTTGTCCAGTAGGTTGCACTCGTGTTGTACCGCAGATTGTATGTCAGTTTGCACAGCTACCGGTGCTTGCAGTGTAGGCCGTGAAGTTTGTTGTCGCAGTTGCTGTAGTTTTTGCCCTCCAACTTGTACATGTCAAACAGGAACTTCAACATGCAGCTGCCGTCGCTGCGTTGCTTGCGCAACAGTAGGTTGAGTGCGTTGTGTACTCGCATGAGTGCTTTCAGCAACACGACGCTCTCCCCCTTCGTCACTTTCCGCAGGAGATGTAAATGACCAAACAGGTGATTGCGTTGCGGTAGGTGATAGTGCAGCACCGTCTGTAAGGTCAATTGCATTCGCATCGCATAGTGATAGACCAGCAAACAGTCCTAGGCTATCTTCATCCGTAACCACCGCGCCCACTCGGCGTACAGAGCTCACCAATGATACAGGAGCTCTGGGTTATCTCTCTTGCAATTTTCTTGCCAACTCTGGTTTCAGTTGCTGGCCAGTGAGTGCTGTACACTCAGCATACCAATGTCCTTCTCCTTGGTAGCTCGCGCAGTTCGTTCGTTGCTTCGTGTCTGCAGCACCCTTGAGTCGCTTACGTTGTTGCTTGCTGCGCTTTCGTCCTCGAGCTTGACCTTGTCCTTGAACATGATATGTTCCGACGTGAGCTACTTGCATGAAATGCGCGACCGGTTGTTTGGTTTGCGTACGCAGCTGGTCATGTTGGTGCTCGGCAGCGCGCAGTCGTTGTAAAGCTTCAGCAAGTGCCAGAGTCCTACGATCATGTCTGTTACGCCAATCACCGTGCTCGCGGGCGAGATCCTTGAGCGCTTCCACGCTGTTTGATAGAAGTAGGCTTGCATGTTGTCCCTCAGCGAACTCAGCAATACATGTAGTTTGGTGTTGAAGTGTCACCTTCTTCGCAATGTCGTCAACATACAGCGACATGGACGCATTTGGCTTGAGCCTACGCGTCACTAGCTCTAATAGGTAATCTGGATCAATACCATCTCCAGTCTCAAAGTGCTGCGAAATCGCATCGTAGAGCATAGCGGCGGCGGCCATGCTGTCTTGGATGTCGTCGATCTTGAACGTCGTGCGCAAGTCCACAGACAGCGACAACGCGAGCGCGGATAACACCTTGTTCTTGCGCGACTTGTACTACACGCGGTACTTGTCGCGGCGCATGCCTTTCACTGCATCATATCGCTCAGAGCCGTAGACGATGTCACCCAGCATCTTCGGTTCGAAGTGCAGCGGCACCTCGATCTTCCAGGCATTGTAGTCGCCCTTCACATGGATATTGGGCAGTTAGATCGGGGGCGCGTTGATGAGGACATTGGTGTACTCAGCCAGCTCGCCGTCGTCGTAGCGGCCAGTAGAATTCATGCTGTCCAGAGGTCGGCACGGGTCGCTGGGGTCTCGGTCGGCGTTCGGTTGGCTTAGCGGCGGCTGGGAAGAATTGTCAACTGGCACGGATTCTTCCGTGTTTTGATGAAAGTTTGTGCATACTTTCGAGTAACATTTGGAATAGCGGGCGGCCACCCGGAATTCCAGCCAATGAGCGAATTAGTCGTTCAGCATCACTGTGCGACAGTGTTGCGGCACTGTTCAAGCTTGGACTTTCTGCCAATCAGGTCGGATCTTGATCTTGATTGGTCGAAATTCCAGAGCTCGTGTCTGGAACACCAGTTGCCAGGCTGCACCCTGATTGGGCTCATAACCAGTGGTGACGTAGGGCTCGTCAAAGGAGGATTGCTCTTCATGTGCCGACGCTTCTAAGAGTAGGTGCCACTTAAATACAAATACACTTAAGGATCAGCTTTCGGAAAGTATTAAGGAAATGTGTAAGCACGTATGTGCCGGGCAAAAGGCCGCGACAGGACCGCGGTGTCTGGTGAGGCTGCTCTCGCTGTTGCTCTCGTTGGAGCGGCGAGTATGGTAAGATTGAAGAACAATTGTGTAACGCTACCGTTCATTACTTTTCTCTGTTATTGCTGTCGAGGACACTGACAGTCACAGGAAGTGGCTAAACATGACTTCCAACAGCGAAATGCATTTTAAGGCAGCGAATTTAGGCCATGTCATCCCATCATTGCACGTGTTAGGACCGCATCGCCCCATATCTATATTTATATGTTTGTATCGATGCCTTATCATAGTTAGCTACAGGCTGCTGCAGGCTGCAGCTGACCAATTACATTCTAAAGAATACTTCCTCCGGCTGAATAAGTGCAATAATTAAACAGATAATCGTCTATAAATCTTACCATTTCAGAGCTATTATTGATGGAATCGACGCGGTTTAATCTCCTCTATTCATAAAGTTTTTGAGCTCCAAAAATGTTTTTAAAAGGAAAAGTTACGAGCAAATTTGTAACGGGGTCCGGAGGCGCCTGGTACTCGTACTCGTACGAGGCCACCTCCACCCCTGCTCGACCGGAACGGAGAAGCCCACTACCACGTGGAGCGGATTCTCCAGGAGCGGCGGCTTCGCAGAAAGGGTTAGCTCCCTGTGAAGTGGAGGGGTTATGCCTACTCCGAGAACTTGTGGGAGCCGATTAACCGGCTCCTGATTGACTGTCCAATGGCTGTCGTGATCTTGGAGGAGAAGAAGCGGCAGCTTCGTAAGTAGTCCGGAGTTTCTTGCCCGAACGGGGTACGGACTCCGTACCCGCGCTCATCGTGAGCGCTAGAAGCCGCGCGCTTCAGAAGGTCCCATGGCAGCATGCGCTTACTGATCAAGTGGGTAAACCGGACATGAAGATCACGCTGGTCCAGGATGCGGGACAGCAGATGATCCTCATGGAGTTCCCGTAGCTCCAAGGTGACTTGAGAGACTCGACCCACGCCCAGAACCTGTCATCACACGAGCTCCATTTGGGACAGTACTCGGCAAGAACCCAGGGGTAGCCCCAGAGCGTGTCCGGCTCTCGGGCTTCTTACGACAAGTCGTGAAGTCCTTAAGAGGGATTCACTACGGCGCGAGAAGCACACACCGGGCCGCCTCCAAGTTGTCGACGAACGACTGCTCCTTCTGGAGCACCATTTGCTTTTAAGTCCGCCTTTGTACATGGTGGTACCTTTGTTACGAAGCCATCACCATCTCTTTACAGACAAAAGTTATCTAGCGTTTTCCCATTTTAAGCAGCCTCGATTCTAGCGACGCTCGGTGCTATAGAAATTGCTCTGAGAGTCAAATTTTGGTTTGGCGATAGTATTGCATTGCAGTGTTTCGCGCCAGCAATTTATCCTTCTTTCCTTCACTAAACGAACGTGACGCACACAAAGTTATTGCCACTCTCATCCGCTTCAATACACTTCTTTACGTATTCCTCTTCAAAATCATCACCCTTAAAAAACTTTTCCAATGTGTTGTCAGGCTGCAACTCCTCCAAACCCATCGTGATGGTCCGAGAAAGAGGGATATGAAAGTGATATGTCTACCACTTGGCAATTGAATGAGCATACACATGATTTAGAGCTTCTACGGACTTGATACGTCCGATCGGGTGGCTTAGATGACTCGTTTATACCCAGAGGTGAGAAAATAAAATAATCTTGATATATTTCGCTTTCAAGCTCAATAATATACATTGCAATACAGGACAGATCAATAATTTGGTATTTAAACCAAATATTGCAATAAATAAATGCGCCCGAATTTGATATCTTACTTATAGTTTGCATGTCAATAAGGTTCGCAAAAGTATGTTGCAAATTTATAAAGTATTGGAAGGAAGATGGTACAGAAATATGTTATTCCGTACGAAAATACAAACCTAGGATATACATTATATTGGTTTTTGCTAAACTATACTATATCCGATTGACTAAAAGTATGCTGTGATTGGCTGATGAATTTAGCTGGCAGGTAATTGGTAATACATACCCATACACAATTCAAGTATGGTCCGATAAACGATCACAATTATCCATATTAACGGTACGGCTGGTCAGCGACGGATATAAGAAGTATGAGTAGATCAGTGAGGAAACACGGGGAAATATATAGCTTGAAATCGAATCTGTTTTATTGTGGCCAATCGGACCTCCAAAAGCTCGGCCTAAGATGAAAAAGGCAGGGCTATGCCCAATATTTGCCGGCCATTTCCTCCTTCGTAGGACCTGCTCAAGAAACGGTAAAATAACAAAATAAAATCATTATTAGGCAAGTAGATCTTATTTAACCCCTCTGTTACCAAGGTCGTAACTTACGACTTAAAAAAATTACAAAGTCGTAAGTTACGACTTTCGAGATGCCAACAGCAGGGAATGGCTCAATAAAAACGTTCCATTACTTTAATCAAGTTTAATTTAATCTTCAAAACGTATAAGGTCACACAAGTCAAATTTAAATGTGCACAAAACAGACAGTGGAAGGGGTTATGCGGGAAAAGCTGATCCGTTCCCGAGTGTTGCATGGTTCCACGGCGCCAGACCTGTTCATTTGGAAATTCAGGCTCTGGCACGCAAGTGGATAGATGGCAAGGTTGCAAACGAGTACAGCGACAAAGAATGCTGCTGTGGCCCGTTCGGTAGACTTCAGGCATCTTTGGCGGCAGCTCCGAGCGGTCGGGTGGACGTCAAAGAGACCAACGCGGCTTGCTACGGAGTGGATCTACTACGCTCCGAATCGGGACTCGCATGGGCTAGTTGAAGGGACAAACATGTTCACTGGTAAGCGTTTTTTTGGGAGGGCTCTATATACAAGCACTTACTGTGAACATGGATAAAGGCGAGGACGCGGTTGTTACGTATGCGATTTCTTCACGGCTGATCAATCTGGGCGAAAGCAGTGACGAGAATGAAGAGGTGTCGGATGGAAACGTCCGTCCATCTCAAATTGACTGCTCTCTGATGTTGTCCGCACCTACTTTGGATGCCCTGTTTGATGGCAACAGCGATGATAACGAGGCGATGGCCGGATCCGACACAGAAGGGGCTGCACAGACTGCGGACGTAGCGCAGCAGTTACCAGGCCCGATCAAGTTATCAGACGAGCGCGCTTCAGCGAATGCTGTCCGAAGCTGAATCCGAAGGATATGTCCATTTCTTGGACAACGAGATAAAGACGGATGAGGGGGAACGCGTGGAAACGCCTCCATACGCTGCCCACGTCAAAGCGGCCGACGTGAATGTACTACATGAAGACGAGCATTCCGATGACTTCGAATGTATGGACTCCAGCAACAGCGGTGATGATGATGATGACTGTGAAGAATATGATGAGGTTGATCACAGGGAATACGCTGAAGACAACGACGAGCATCCGGGTGATGAGCTGAAACTAGTTGACGAGAAATTCGTAGCATCGCTCGGTGGGTCTCTGGCCATCGCTAATATCGACAAGGACGCCTTGCACTTGACTAGGTGGAGTGAACCGTCTTCTCTGTTCGAAATCGGTAGACCGAACTACCAGGGGCTTTCAAGTGATAAAGCGACTCCTACGCACGAGCTACGTGAAATGGCGACCACACCCCTAGGTTTGCTGTTCTACTTCATGTCAAAACAGTTATGGATCGACATCGCGACTGAAACCAACCGCTATCGGGCCCAGAACATTGATTCCGAAGCTAAGAAAATACGCGCAAGTCAGAGACGTAGCAACCATATCGCGTCAACAGAAACACTGTTGCAGATACGACGGCGTCTAAGGGCTGCGAAGGCGTACGGTATGTGCGAAATCTTGCATGCGATCGGACTGCTTGTTACACATATGTGATGCCCTTACAAGCAACCTCTCTCGAGGCACTGAGCGATGATGCATGACGGAGCTTTACCAGCTGGTACCCTTTGCCAAATATATGCCACGCAGCCGATGTACAGCAATCCTACGTGATATACACTTCACAAACAGCGATGCTCCCCGCACGCGAGACAAAATGTGGATGCTGCGCCGGGTCGCAGATGTCCTGCAGCAGCACTTCCAATCCGGCTGAACACTGCCAGCAGTGTTTCCGCTCCATGAAGGCGTTTTTCTAGCAGCGTCTCGGCGGAACACTACGCGGATGTTTACGTCAGATAAACCTCATCGGTACGGTACCAAACTATTTATGGTTTGCGACTCAAAGACAGCTTATTGCCACAGGTGTGCTCTTAGCCATGTCTCAAAGTCATAACTTATGACATCTCTAGCAATTTCGAAAGACTAACATATAACTTACCGTTGTAGGTTTGAGCTCTATGCTGGAGCTCGAGAATCAGCTGACGAAAACTCCACCAGTACCGACAACAAGACAGGTGCGGCTGCCGTCGTACGCAACATGAAAGTTTTACTTGGAGAATGCTCCAGTGTATTTCGAATTGTCGCTGTTGATCGGTATTATTCGTCAGTAGCGCTGGCATTACAGCTCCTCAGCATGTCTATCTACGTACTCGGAACAATCATGAAGAACCGCATTGGATTTGACAACCAAGTCGTTGAAGGCCGTCGGACGCGGCCTCGTGGAGTTGAGAGAGGAACATTTACGTTCTCGCGCTGCGAGGCAGCGCCTACAATGGTTGCCTGCCACTGGTTGGACAGAAAGCCAGTGCATTATTTGACCACGGGTGCATCGATGGAGGATGACACCATTCAGCGCAACGTGAAGCGAATTGGGGCGATAACCGTGAGGTGTCCCAAGCTAGGGCGGAGTCGACATATACGATCAAATCCGCTTGCAGCCCTCCTCGATTCAAATGGCTATCTACTCTGTTCCATCTCAAATCTAACGCAACGAGCGACCGCACAAAAATAAATGATATCATTGGCTATTATTAGGCTAAGAATTGAGATTTGCTATTTTCTAATTTGTGGCTACCAGCTACATAATACGTGTCAGCTGTGCAGATAAGCATGATGTGCTGCCGTCTGATCGCTCTAACGGCAGGCACAACAAATGTTGATGTTGTCAACATCGCTATCAAATACCAGCCAGCTAAGTCGCACGATATGAACGTACTCGAATTGGGTCTGTCTAACTTGCTACAGTCGGCTCAATACCGCACACCAACGTACAAGATCGATGCTTTAATTGCGTAAGCTGAAAAAACTTACTGTGATCTCTCTAGTAGGACTATAGATAAGTGCTTTTTGACAGCACAAAAAATACCAGAATCTGTCATTGCGTGTGATACATACAAACTCCCCCGAGTTTCGAAGCACCACATTCGCAACGGAGTGCTTCCAACCTCATTGCCTTGCGACCCTTTGGCAAAAAGGGCCAGGAGACACTTAAAAAAATGAAGGGCCACCAACTCAAAATTAGTATCTTTTATTTTATGATGAACTCTTTTCTACACACCTTGTTTTATTTATTTTCACCTTTTGCGAGATCTAAAATTTGTCAGATTGTAAATACATAGATGTAATTGGTCAAAAGCGTTTTTCAGGAAAACGCGGCACAGACAGCAGCTTTTGAAGAACTGTTTTCACATCTTGTAAGACCGTAAAAAAATCGATCTCTTCTGAAAACCTCAGCAATTTTCCAACACTGAAAAGCCCACTGCGAAACCAGACGTCCACCCCGTCAAAACGAATGACGCCCTTTTGCTCTGTACTTCGCTGCTGTTTGACTATGATCTACCAAAAAAATACTGCTTTATAGAGCTAAGGCAGGGCTTTCCGTAGTGGGCTCGTTTAGCTAAATCACACCATTAGCTTAACAAATATGTCAGCAAAGGAGAAGTGTTAGATTTGAGATGGAACAGAGTGGTATCGTTTTGAAAGTACTAGAAGTCCTTATTGTTAGGCTTTCTAGATCTGGCGATTGTGAATGCTTTTGTCATACACAGGAGGTATGCCGGATGACGAGAGCTGCACCAATGTCTTGTGCTTTGTGGATGGCCGTCCTTCACAACCAGCTCCTGCAGTTAAATTCGGAAGATTTCGCCTTGGATTTCATAGCAGCTCCGCAGTCATGCGCTCCCTCAATGCGAAAACGTCGCCGCCTTCCACAGCACATCTACCAACAGTACGATGACTTGGTGATTGTGTCCGGCGTTCAAAAGCGCAGACAGTGCATGTAAGGTATGCGCACTTCTTCGCGGCGAGAGAAAAAAATCTTTCCAGACGACATTTTATTGCGAAGACTGCTCTAGCGGTGACGCCAAATTTTTCCTCTGCCGGGAAGCCCGACGTGAGTACAATGGTATCACGAAAACCTGCTTCCAGATTTGGCATGAAGATTTTGAGTGCGGAAAAATAATCCGAGAGTCACTAGGAAAACGAGTTGTGTTTCGACGTCCGATCAAGCTCGAAGCGCGCAAGAAAACACGTCGTGAGCTGCTGCGGGAAGAGGAAGGCGATGCTAAGGATGAGGGCAAAACTGTGTATGTAGCTAACGTTTGAAATTACCAGAAAACGGGGTTCTGCATGTACATGTAGTACCTTGAGTGCTGTTGTTTTATGTAATTGATTTTGTGCGTGGGTGGTTGAATCAGGCTTAAGTGAAAGTCGTAAGATTAGACCTCGCTATGCGCTGTCGTTGAGGAGAAGTCGTAAGTATACGATATATGAGGGCCATACACTTCAAAAGTTTATTCACCATCGACGATCCGATGGGAAAAGGGGCATCCCTTTACAATATTATTGTTATTATAACGTCGTAAGTTACGACGTAAGGTTTGCGCGTTCAGAGACTCCAATTGCGGTAACAGAGGGGTTAAGTACTTGGTATCATACTGCAGTTCGATAATTGCTAGGCTAGAAGAGAGCGTGCTGCCTCACTGAAAGTTAAGTACTTCACATTTTATGTTACTGCCTAAGCTTTACTGGCCTCCAGGGTAGGTTTGGTAGATCACTGTAGTTTTTGGAGCTATCCGAGGTAATGGAGCTAATCGAGGGATACGAATCGTCGCTCCAAAAATAGATTCCTTGGAGCTAAAGCGACCCCTCATAACTACACTGAAGTTAATTATTGGAGAGTCTCAAAATGAAATCTATTATTGGCCAATCCGGATTTTTGCTAAGATATTCCTTACTCCAACTCCAGGAACTCTAGTAGGAGCGGAGGTCCCCTAACTCGGAGGGTATATTGGCAGAAAGGCACAATAAGAGGATTTATTCGGCGTCCTGTCCAATTGAGACTTTCTCATAGTTAAGCACCCCGAAATATGAATACTGTATCTGCTTGAAATTGAATCCTACTTTACACATGAGGGGGAAAGAGGTGAAATTAACTTACGTTTGTATGCTGCTGGTCATCGGGGGCCCCCATAATTATTGGTATTGAAAGTGTCTAGGGGTGCTGCCGAGGGGATTGTCTGTAGTTGTTCTACAGACTGTATTGTCTGGGAATTTACTCTGTACTCGCGGTAATTTAACTTTTTAAAAACAATATTGCATTATCGTAAGCAGAAATGTGATATTGTAAGATCAAAGTAGTACTACTTCATATTTAAAAAAAATCTATTACTACGAGCTCACGACCTGGTATTATTTTTGTCAAATCTCAGAGAAAGCAGAAGGTGTGTTTTGAAATAATCGGTTTTGACAGTATGTGATACCGCGTAAAGGGGTGTCAGTAGGTGTATGAACAATGCTGGTTATTATCTGGCTGAGAGTGAGCGGGCTGCCATAAAACCGGTATATAGCGGTATGCGTCACAGCTGGTTGAGGCTGTTAGAAGTGTCATATTCGCAGTTTCCGACTGAGGGGCACGAAAATGGCTGACGACATAGGAGAAGAAGAGTTGGGTGATGGGGGTGGGGTGGGGGTGGGGGCTTAGCTACAAGTGAACTTTGCACAGGAGCAAACCACGTTTCATACCGGCACACGAACTGACACAGTTTTGTCCAAAGCCGTGGTTTTTAATAGGCAGTCCACAAAGATTGGCTGTTCATGTTATTTTGGTCCAGAAGCACCATGTTTTGAGTGAGAAACGTCCGCCCTTCTATTAATAACGCCCAACACGCCGCTCTACAAAGGCCGGCCACCACCCACCACCGGCCAAGGTCACGAGCTACATGGCTCGCCGTACTATCGTCTAGGACTCCAAGAGAACTTACCGGCTCACTACGATGACTACAAGACTATAATACAGTTAATTTATAGTCGTGTAGTCACGAAAGGTACGTACAGAGCTTTCGACGCACTCTCAAAGGTCATCCCCATCCGTATCTACATGTAGTAATTCTTTTGGCAGACCTTTGGTGTACTCATACACGTTTTGACATTTTCCCTTAGAGAAAGCCACTTGTAGTCCGTAGAAAGATAACTAAGTCATTTTTTCTTAGACGCTTTTAAAATAATAATAGCTTGAAAGAAAACAACGACCTTAATTTTTTTCTGCACCACCAGTATAGCCGTGACTGACCCGAAGTACAAGTACCGGCTCATGTATTTACTTCGACACCTTCGCATCCACAGACACACCGTTGTACGACACGATGTCTTGTTTCGCGTTTATCTTCGGCTCGCTGCCGTCGTTCGACAGTGTAAGGAGGCCAATGTGGAATTCGTGGGTCGTGGGCAATTCCATGGCAAATGTGTGCTTGGCCTTACGCACCAGTTTCTTGTCGCCCTCACTCGTGTAGAACTCCAGCACAGATCCGCTACCGGAAGCGGCGGGCGAAACACCGATGCCGAAGTTATACCACGTCCCGGGCACGAACTCTGTTTCCCACTTGGCGTCATAGGTGCCATTGGTAAGATAGATGATTTTAGCGGGTTTGACCGTGGCGTCGACACGGATCTCGAAGATGTGCGACTCCGGGAAGACCATTTGCCACGCGTACGGGTTGAGGAAGGCCTCCTCTTTCATGACACTGGTACGAAAGAAGGTTGAACCCTTCGTGTTGGCGGCAACATTCTGGACGAGTTCGGAGCGTCGGAAATTAGTCTGGGTTTTGAAAATGGCCTTCGCGTCCACGCCAATGTTGATGACGCCCGTGTCACCATTGTAGGCGGGCAAGCGACCACCCTTGTCGATTGAAACGTAGTCCGAAACCTTTCCGTCCGTGCCGTTGTTGCGCATGGTCAGGATGTGCGTCAGGTACTTCTCCGGCAACGTCTCGACGGTCAGGTCGTACGCGCGACCATCCCAAGGGAGCGGCTTATCGGCAGCAATCACCGGGTCGGCGACAAACGCCGACGCGAGTGCCACCATCCTGAAAATTGCGGAGAACATGACTATTTTGATCGGAATCGAGTCGGAGTCAAGTTAAGTTGATGCGGGCGGATTGCAAAGTGAGCAGGCTGCAGTGCTTGAAGCACTGAACACCAGCACTCTGGTAAGCCCTATCATAGGGACTATGCCATAGGCCATGGGCTTACCATAATGTACCATCCAACGTACAGTATTACGGTACCGTCCCTGAACGAAGGAAATCTATGCATGCGAACGTACCCAAAAAATACGTCTCATTAAAAATTGCTCCAAAAAGAGAGCCACTCTGTAAATAGAAACGGTCACCTCACCTTGGTAAATGATCAATTTTAGAAATGGTCAGGTTGGAATTAAACCAAATTTATCAAAAACACGAAGTACAAAACAAAAACGAAGATGCAATGGAGGTCCATTTGAACAAAACAACGCATGCGCTTAAGATACTTGGCGTGCTGGTCTTATACTACATGGATCTCATTTAATATATTTATTTGTAGCAATAGTGTGTCTAGCCTCAAGGCAACGTTTGGGTTTCTCTTTCTCCGAACAACATTCATTAACTACATGTTCTATTTTATTTAGTTAGCGCCGGTAGTGCCCAGGGCAAGCACAGCATCAGCCCCCCCCCCTCCTTACTTTGTATTCTTATCACAACAGAGCCTAGGCTAAATTAATACCCTACATATTGCTAAAATCGAATACTATGATGCAGTGCTGCTCAAGTCCTATAGCTGCTGTTTGTACCCTATGAGATATCAAGTATCTTCGTTGCCTATTTGCCAATTCCGTTGCACGGGCAGATGTGTCGTCGCCCAGGACCGAACGAATCATAAGATGGCTGCTTCGAATGGAACTTACATCAAAATTATTCATATCGGCTTCGACCTATACACCACAATTAGTCAGGGATTAGCGTGAAGGGTCTACAGTACAGTAAATAGTAGAGATGAACGTACGGAGGCTATTAATAAAGAGGACATCTTCACCAAAATTAAGCTAATAGCTGACCATGTTATCGGGTGTGGCAGCGTTACAATTACAGTACTACGACTTTCTCTGCTTTATTAAAGTAGAAAGTTCTTGATTTAAAAAAGTATCTTTTATTAAACGTCGAAATACCTAAACGCACGTTATAGTTTAATGTCTCTATTTTGTTCATTATAGCTGAAATACGGGCGTACATTTCATTTTTTTTAAATCCAAAGTATCACACTACAAATTTGTTTTTACTAGCTACTTTTGTCAAAATCCAGACGCTTGGTTTTAATGTTATTTGTGTCGTCGCTCTAGCGCTTAAGTATTATAATTTTAAATGTTGCGGAGTATTCCGTCCAATTTTTAAAGAAAGATTTCTAAAGCAGTTTTTTTCAGTCAAAGCTATTTACTTGTAAAATAAGGTGATGGCATTATAATAAGTTGTGGCAACCCCGTTTTGCTAGTTGTCGCACAAACGCTAACTGTACTGTTAAAATACATGCTTCTTAGTGTTATATATATATTGCTAACATGTAATAGACGCAGTAGCAGTTAAGTTTGTGCCACTGCACGCTGCCTGCAAAGACAATTGACCAAATAGATTTTTTAGAGTTGTAAGATGCGCAAACACATGAACATGTTTGCAAACACCACTAACAGCTAGTTAGAGAATAGTAGAAATCACAATCATGTCTGCGAAGTTAATTGCTTTTTGCACATAGGCGCTGCATTGCCCCTCTGCTTCTGCATGATCTTTGCAGCACCTCCATCAATGTCCAAATGAAGAAAAAAATCACACGCACATAGTACAAAGCAAAATTAAATTGTTTTGCACTCAGTGTTTTAAAAAATGATTTTAGGACCGTTTCTAAAAGAGCTCTCTTTTTGGATCAGCTTTTTGTGAGACTTTTGGGTGCGTTCGCATGACTTTCACGCCTCGATCTGAAGCCCCGATCCTCAAAGATTTTCCCGTGTACGAACAGAGTTGGGCGGGGCCAATCTTGGTTCGCTCTTCGTCTTTACGTGAGATACACAAGCTGATACATGTACATAGTACAAAACCGTTTACCGGTAATTTATACAGTACTGCACCCCGTTTTCGGCCCTTGGACCTTTGATAAACTTCCGGATGTGATGAGCCAGAATCCTAAAGAACAATACTTCGTATGGTAAAATCTGATTTATTTGCAAATCCTATATTGTCCACCCCCGCGAAAACGGGGTGCAGTACTGTACATGCTCAGTAGAGAACTAACCCTAAAAGTACCGATACATATGCTGAGCACACCGGTACTGCACAATATTTATAAGAGTGTCACTGTTTTATTTAGTATCCTGTTATTACCGTACTTGTGCATTTTGTCCTTTTCACTTAACCTGATGCTCGACTTAAAATGAATAGGGAAAGGAATTCCCATATTTTAGTGGTTTTCACTGAAATTGATACTGAGCTGGTAGTAATACTATTCTGTAAAATGTGTACTTTTATAATAATAATGCTAGTTTGTTACAATAATACACTTCCTTTTACAGATAAATTCAAGTAGCCGCGAGTAAAGAGTAACCTCCCCTAGACAATACAGTTTGTAGGACAGGAACTTGACTAAGTATTATGCTCAGTCTGTTGTAACAACAATTGTTACAACAGACTGAGCATAGCTACTATTCGACGAATTATTTGTGTTGAGGCGGATTTTTTTGTTCAGTGGATAACAGTATCATTAAATTGCCATTTCTGAGTGCTATTAAGAAACTGTTGACAAACTGATTGGTCAGGACCTCCGGCGACTTTCAGACGCTTGTATCGGATCATTTTTCTCTTGTAAATTGATTTTATTGTCAGACAGGATGTAGTTTCTAGTTTGACAGGATCCTTACATAAAGCATACTACTCCGGTGGAATCATTAGTACGGTGTGATATCGAGCTTTTCGGCGAATAGAAAACTTTAGCTGTTGCAATAGCGCGACCTTTGGAACGACCTTTTTGATAAAGTTCGAGTGAATGACGGACATATTACCAAAGAATTTTTTAAAACTTCCAGTGGAATAAGCATTGTTCCACTGGAATATATTTTTGGACCAAAGGGACTTCCCCTTTTCCGACAATTTTGTTCCGAAACCAGATGTATTTTTTTTCTACTGGGGCTCGCCATCCTTTCTTCATCCAGTAACTTGTAATGTCCAATTTACTTTGAACAACGTTAATATATCGAGCACGTCCAATTAAGGTACCTTCTCTTATCGGCCACTCAAATCTCCGTTTGTCATCGCGAAGTGCGGCATTCGGGCTTTTGGGCTCAAATACCAGGATCGTGGATACAAAGAATGATTTTTCACTTGATCTGAGATGGCGTGCTATAGTTCTAGCTTACGTGTATAATGCTAAGCTGAGCCTTGTGGGAACACTACGTGGAATATCTGGTCGTACTCTTATAAGATGGTACCAAAGGTTTGCTCTGACAGGAAACGTCGACAAGCAATCTCCGGCTGAGAAGACGACAAAGTAGCCAAATCGTCTATGTGAGTTTGTATCTGCATATGTGGAAAATCACCATTTTTATTCGAAGAATTGCGTGAAGTTATTTAGATGCGTTTTTTTACAGGTGTGTCTTTTTCCGATGCAAACATTTCTCGGGCGTTGCGCATTGACCTTGGGCTGACGCAAAAAAAGCATTACCAAAGCGAGCATCAAAGAGTTTGCCTCGGGAGCGTAAGGAATACGTTCCTCGACTTTCGCCATTCTACAGCTGTCCTGATCAGCTCGAATTTGTAGACGACTCGCCAAGAAATAAAAGGCAATTTAGAGTTTATTATTGCATAATACGCAGCTGTTGATTGACTTCTAATTTTGTACATTCTGGATAGATCTGTACTACGTTGCCATGGATGGTCTGCACGTAACACGACCACCGCCGTGCGTGTTCCGTTTTCTAGAGGCGTGGGACTGTCCGTGCTTGCTGCAATGGACGCCACCGATTTTTTTGCCTGGGATTGCTTGGAAGATACTTTCTCGCGCAAAACTTTCCACGATGTGTTAAAGAAACCGATTGCTCAATCCATTGTTGCTAAAATCACATGCACGAGGGGCTACAAGCTCTCGAACATGCTACCAGAGCGCTGCTTTTGATTCTGCTACCATACAGTCCCTACTTCAATTAGATTGAAGTGGGGGTCTCCCTTCTGTAGTGGTGGCTAGATTATCATGCAAACTTGGTCTTTCGAGAATGCCGAAAGAAGCCCTAGGTGTAGCGATGCGTCGGTGCACCAGTCAGTCAGAATGTTGGATAGTATTTGTATAACCACTGCGGATACAGGGGTAACGGGATCAAGCTACCTGGCCTTTAATCCTCTTCACGCATAATATACGTGCATATTATGTACTTGGTCAATACTTGCGATGTCGGCTTCCGGGTCTGGCGTGTCAAACTCTCTTGGAGGGCGGTAAGGTGGACGCAGGCTGTAGGATGGTTCTGACTCCGCCTATGAGACCGTACAATCCGTACAGTCCGTCCACATTAAGCAGCCCCCTCTCCTTCCTTACGACAAAACGATTCATTGTCTAGGGAGCCCAGAGAATGTTGGCTCAAATCCAACCGTTGTGATAACTTGCTTACGCTGTTTTCTAGATGCTGTTTGGCTTACTTGCTAACTACTTCTTGGACGTTTGTGTGTATCCAGAAGCCGGATTATTGATGGCAGGCGTCTAAAGTAGACGCTGATGGCCCTCGATTTTGCGGTTGAGATAGCCTGAGTGGTCTATGGTGCGAATATGCTTGAGGACAGCGGCTGAGCCTCGCAACGTTATCCTCCGCTCGGCTAAGAACGCGAGCCCATTTCCTCAGCCTTTTACCTCACAGCTAAGACCCGATCGCGAAAGTCCTGCGCTGTGGTGCCGAACTCGAACCCACCGTTCAAGAAGAGTTTCATGAAGGCCACAGGCAGCTCGGCGTCGGACTTCTGCTGTTACTAGATGGGAGCCTATCACACCCGCGGCTCTTGTGCGTACCAGGCGATCCATAAAATGTGAATGTGGGTGGCCAGTGATCTGCTATGTTTCTTCTTGGATTTGCTAACCTCTTCGTCTCTGCCTCATGATGCTGGTCCTTGTTTGTAGATTGTACGGGACAGTCTTTAGCTTGGCGTCGAGCGAATCCATGTGTTGATCTTGGTGCTGAGCAGACTTGATTAAGTGGGTAATCACAGCATTTGGTGTCGAATGGTCTTCTGCTCACTAGATTCTTCGGCTCACTTTGTGTCTTGCGAGGCTGCTTGCTCTTTCGGTTTTGGTGCTAGGCTTGTCACTAGTTGACACAGCGGATGCTAAGTGCGACGGTCCACTCAGGAGGTCCAAAAGAGAGCCATCACTGTGGAGGACGCATGCTTCATACCCTTGACCGCTGGGACGTCAGGGCTGAGCTCGATTAGTAGTGAATACGGTCGGATAACACAAGCGGTAAGCACATCCCGAACAGACTTGTTATACCTAGTTTTGGCATGTGGCAAAGAGGAAACGCTGAGCTGCATCAACATTGGTACGCGTCTGGGCGTCAAATGCTCTCAGCTTCTGGTGAGCCACCGTCGCGTCTACGTCATGACTGCTGAGTATTTTGTTAAAATTATGAACCTCTGCACTGGTGTTGAAGATATAATTAAAGCCTTGGTTTGTCGCGGTCATGTTCCAGGCGCCGCAAACGAATATCCAGCGCGCCGTGAGCTGACCGCAGACGTTCGCGTTCTGAACCCCTCCTCGCCGAAACGAGTGTGACGTTAGAGCAGCTACGACACCGGCTGACTTAGCGATGCGATCCAACACGTTGTTTTCGTGAGCGTAGATGGTCGAGGTCGTGTCCAGGACAGTAGTCTTCGGCCTTGCACTGTCGTCAGTATTTTCAACAGTGGGGCATCTAGTGACAGATCAATGGGTGCGTGATTCGACTGATCAGTCCAGCTGCCAATGACGTGTGAAGACGGCGCTGCCTGCATGACGAAGGCGAGCGCGACGGCAAGCAGAGGACACGTAGCAAAGTCCGGGTCTGGCAATAGGGACAGACCCTACTCTTCGGCCGTTCATACGGATGAGGCGTCCGAAGAGCACCTTGATCTCGTCGATGGACAAGTTCTGCTTCCGGAGTAATGCAAGGTCAGACGCTCGGCCAAACAAGTACGACAGCAGGCAGAGCAAAGTCGCGTCTTGATAACCACTTGAGCAGCTAGTGTTTACATACGCATTTTTTTCAGGTCATTCTTTGAGCACGGTGGTACTTTAGTGATGAAGCCACCGCAATCTCCCTTGATACAAGAGTTGTCAAGTCTTTTGTCCATTTTAAGCAGCCGAGTCCAAGGGATGCACGATGTTGCGGGAAATGTTCGAGTAGTTGTAGCTTAGCTTGCCAGTAGTACTGCATCAAAGTGTTTCGAGCCAACGGCTTGCCGTTTTTGCCCTTGTTAAATACCAAACTTATCCATTTCAGATAAAAAAACACTGGCCAGTATCTTACGCTCAATGCATGCTCGTAACATACTCGTCACTTACATTTCCGTTTTAAGAACTTCCTAAACCCTGCCACCGCCGTAGCCTTGGCTTGTTTAGGGTTGCCACAGTCTAGTTCTTCTAGCCCCATGACACTTGTCAGAGAAAAGCAAAATGTGCAAGTGATATGCTGTTGAATTATTTAACTTATGGTGATTCACACATTTTTTCGTAAAGCTCCGACCCAATACGTCGGAACGGCTGGCTTACATGACCTCGTCGAAAATAATTGGTCAAAAATGAGCGCTAACTCAATGTGACTAGAGAATTATGTGTGTAGTGATGGGGATTGGCTATTTCTGTGCACACGAAAAAAAAGTTTAGTTGGATACATTGTCATATTTAGCCATAACGTGTTGTGATAAACAGATACTTTGTGATGTTGCAGAGACTTTGTAGCGACGAAACGTAGTTTATTGTGAGCTCTCCATTCAGACCGACTAAGGCGAGCCGTAGCAAACTCGCGCAGGAAGCACGTCAAGCAGGGCCTTGCGGTATTTTGTGCAAGATGAAGTACATACTATCCTTATATCACGAGCGTAGCAAACCGTGGGGTGCCGGAGGGGCGCCCAGCCAAGCGAAGCGCAGCTGGTAACGGCTGGTTGACATAATCCACGCAGGAGTAGCGGAAATTATCCTTTTTATTGTGTTGAAAATAAACGTTTTTGTGTTGTAAAAAAGCCGCACCCAGAACAAATTCCAAGCCACGCCGTCGCTGGAATATTGCAATGCCATGATCAATGTGATGATCACGACGAAGGCGAAATACTCTGCCAACAAGCTGGTCCTACATGTCCGTTGTTGACTACATCGATATGGCCGATTCAGGTACGCAAGAGAGGGGAAGATTTATCTCAGCCGTAAGAAAGTCAAGAAACTTGTTAATAGCTGCTGCGTCCTAGAAGTCCAGAAATTTAACGTGCAAATGAAACTCAAACTACTATAGCAAAAGTGTGGGATACAGGGAAGAAATCGCGGACTTCAAAAGAGCATAAGTTACTTGGATGTGTGCCTTGGGAGTGGCCAGTTCGTGAAAAGCTCGGTATCTTTGTGGAGAAGGTCTACGACGTGCTTTCGTGGATGAAGGAATTTGCGGGAAAACGCCCAAGAACAAGAGGAGCTTATCTGTACTCGATATTACCACACTCAAACGCTTTCGTACCATCTCACGTTATACTGAACGCGTTGATTTTGTATGAGCTCTTTTGTCGTATTTATGATGACCGGGTGGCTGGGGTGAATTGCGATTTGGGATTGGAACAGAAGCTCTTCGCGCAGGAAACCCAGACTCCAGACTTGGTATACTTGCGACTGACGCTGGGGTGTTTTTTTCTGGCGTCTTCTTTTGCTTAGGGTCCATCTTGCAAAATGCCAAATGTTAGATTGAATGTCGGACGCCACGAACCGCATTTCACGTGGCAACATTGTCCGCTATCCAGTACTTGCGCGATCAATGGCAGCAGCACTTAAAGCTGCATCCATTAACAATGTGTTAGCTTCTCTTTCATTTCTTGTACTTGTTTATAATGACAAATGATTACCTTTGTGGAAAGAAGCCCACGAAACATTTTGTATTCATCCTATGTAGCAGCGAATCAACATCAAGGTCTCCGAAGTTAGCATTGTCAATTAAATTTTCTCCTAAAAATAACATCAAGTAATATTTTCGGCTGAGACGCATCTCTCACTAGATTATTTACTTTTGGAGATTGGAGAATTGCACCAAATATTATTTTTATTTCAGGAATCGCCTCTAAAAGGCTGTGACATTGTCTTTCTGGAGGTCCTGGTCGTGGACCACTTGACGATTTGTTGATTTACTTGCTAGCAAAGCGACAACAAGCAAGTATTCTGTAATTTCATTAGAAATAATAAAACTAGATAACTCAATTTGGTCCGTGTGGCTAATCAAATCGCCTAACACGGTGAAGGAAGATGCGAGTATTCTTAACATCAGCAGCGACTCGCTGCCAGCGAGGCTTGACTTTTGAAAGTTATTATTGGAGCGCTTGAATCGTCATAAATAAAAATTCACAATGGCATATTTATTTCGGCTGATGAAACAATATCATTATTTATTGAACTACCCACCGATTTACACTCAATCGGATAATTTATTGCGGAGATTTAATTTCATAAATTAAAATGCCATATTCAGAGGCCAAGTAGTGAGCTGCCAAATAGGGTATGAAATCCTATAATCTACCAGGGACTTGACAGAAACGATCAAAAAGACAGAGACGCGTTTGACCGCCATGCAAAACCAATATACACCTGCAGTCGAGGCTGAGCCAGACGCTTCTAATCAAATTGAGGAACTGGTAAAAGAGATTCCTGAGTTGACACTAGCTCAAGAAACCAAGGATAAATCTGTGGACCGAATTAATACTAAACTCCAAATGGATGCTTCTGCTGCCAACTGGACGGATGTCCCAGTCGATTTAGCAGAGGTCGCAAGCACCCATCACCGATTAAACTGATAAAACCGTTTTATATGTTTTTTTAAGGCACCCAGTGCTGTTGCAGTCTGTTCTTTACAATGGATGCTTTGTTTTTGTTTTTTCACCCAGCATCTATTATCCGGATATAACCAACTAAGGGTATTGGGCACCAAATAGCCAATCAAATTCACGAATTAGGCTAAATCAGCAAACCTAATGCGAATCGTAAAACCGCGCAGAAAACTCTCTACTACCCCTATTAGGGGTAGTCAGAGCTGGATACAAGATGTGTTTCCAAGAGATCTATTTTGCACTTTTTGACCAATCAAGTACCACTAACTTCCAGTGCAAAATAAGCCCAATCATGAACCCACGGATGCCGAGAAAAAGTCGAAAACAGCAGTTGCTGGGTAGCCTTCGTGCTGCTTGAAGGAGCCACCTAGCTCTAAGTGTGGATGACAGAGACTCCAGTGATGAGGATGACGATATGAACTTCTCTTCATTGTACATGGTGCTCGAATCTCAACGCTACCTCACCCGCGTAAAGCGCCCTCCATCACGGGTACATTACTATCTGACTACTATGCCTGAAGACGAGTTCAAGCTCCATTTTCGTCTAGCAAAAAGCAATTTTCCGCTGTATGCCAGCTTATTGCTGGTCACAACGAATTCCAGAGCGTGGTTGGCAAACAACCAAAGTTGGGTGTGGAGTTACATCTGATGTCGTGGGGTCTCCCTTGCGTTTCATCTCAATCTGTTTATATGGCCTCCGTCAGACCCTTGAGTCCAAAAGAGGTCTTGGAAGAAAATCGCTAGGGCAAGGTCAAAGAAAATTTTGGCCAATGAAATCCAACTACTATCACTTTTTATCTCTTGGAAAACTTCTTGTATCCAACTCTGACTACTTCTCTGTCCCACCAATTTTTAAGTATTGTCGTTTTGTGTGTAATACACGAAGCATGTTACAATGATCCCATTGGCTGATATCGTGCTTCTTCCAATGATTTGATGGCATTCCTCTGATTTGATACATATTGACCTAACAAGCAGTAAAACCTCATGCAATTGAGCGCCTATTAGCGAATGTTACACACGTCGATCGTGATTACGTTTGATGTGTACATGTACATGTATAGGATCGCCATATCGGAATGAGCATTTACTGTAACTTTTGTAAACTTTCGCTTATAAATCCAATAAATTACGAAAGATAACAGAATTCCCTCTAAACATGAGTCCACATTCATGGTGTTACATGTATTTACTTGCTGGTCGCTGTCGAAGCCACAAAAAATATAGCGAATAGCACGCTGACTCAAGCTTTTGAATAAGGGTACTTAGACGTTTATCAAGCTCGTGTTGGTAGTGCTAATTTAAAAAAACCGAAATCTCTTTAAATTGGTGGGACAGAGAAGTACCCCTAATTAATAGAGAGTTTTCCTTGTTGAAGAGCGTGTTGAAGTGCTTACATGTTAGAAAATAACCAATTGTGGTACAGTACGTGTGGCAAAATGGGGTGCATGGTAATTTGGTCCCCAATCCATGTACGTGTACCCTTATTTGAAGGCGGATGTCAAATTTTGACGGCTCACCTGCCACATATGCATTTTGACTCAAAATGCATATGTGGCAGGTGAGCCATCATGCAGGCTTGTCGTTGTCCTTGTGTAGACCTGCAGCTGCGGCTAATGCAGCTGCAGCCAATGGCAACGCCTGCACCACGGCTTCGCTTATTCCGGTTGCCACATGGTTGTAGGTCCAGCGCAACCGAGTTTGCTGACTCGGATCGCCAAACCATACAAAAAACAAGTTAGCCAACCGTTACTTCACCCACTATCGTCCCTCCCAGAGATACCAAGCATCGGCTTCCTTGTCAGTCCCCTTTCGTCTACTTCTCAGTCAGAACCAAGGTCATTGCAACATGGTGGTGCAACGTCGACCCATGGACGTAGAGGCCGAGGTGCCTACAGCCGTGTACGCGTTGGACCTGCAGCGCGTGAGCCAGTTGCTATGCATCCCGGAGACGGAGCTTCTCTCGGGATTTCAGGCAGACCCTACGCGTTCGGAGATTCAGGGCGTCATCGTCGATGCCGGTGAGAACGTCCCGTTCGAAACCGTGGGCCACGACGCCGCCAGCGCTCCAGATGAAGTGGAAGTGGACATCGACGAGGCTCCAAGCTCTCGTCCTCCTCGCTCCAGTGCGTTGCCTCCACTGCCCCCTGGACGCCCCTCAGCTGTTCGTGCTTCAGCTCCACTGGCAATAACCCCCACCTCGCGACGTCCTGCAGTTCGTCAAGTGCTGCTCACTGCTGCTGTGCGGCCCAGCAGTCTAGACGAGAACCAGCGCCCCAAGTGCCTCATTCAATTAGGCCAACAGACTATCATCAGCCATATCCTCACACAACTTTATGCTGCTGGAGTGGAGCGAGTGGTGGTGTCGGTAGCTGCAGCGGGAGCGCAAATCGTGGCCGCAGTCAAGCAGACGCCATTCTACACCAAGATGAAGATCGAGTTCCTGGATTTAGGACGGAAGAATGACGACGGACACGCTCGCTCCATTCTCGCAGCGAGGACCATGTTCCCCGGCCCAGAACCGTTCTTGATCCATACAGCTGATCACATTTTTGACAAATCAGTGGTGTCCAAGCTGTCTGCGTATCCTCTTGGAGGCGCAGTCGCGTGTGTGTTGGTGGAGACGGAGATCAAAGAGTTAACGGGTTTGCCACCAACTACAGTCAAGGTGAAGATCAACGAAGACCACCAACACGTGACCCACATCGGTCGTGATCTGACAGTCTACGATGGTATCGATGCTGGTCTGTTCTTGAGCTCGCCGGACATTTTTGACGCTTTGGATGCGCTCGCTAGCGAGAAAAGCTACTTTTCTCTCGCTGAAGCCTTGGATAGTTTCACAATCAAGTCAACATCGTCGAGTTCCAGTCGTCTGACGTACATCCCGACGGCTGGAGAAACGTGGTTCAGTATTGAAACGGAGGAGCAACTGGCCTACACACAAGACACTGATGGAACGGCGAAGTTATCTCCTTGGACGGTCTTCTTGGCGTCGACACCTATCGGAGACCCATCGCTGACGAAGAATGTGGTCATCGGAGTGTCAGCGCCTGACCCAGATATGTCGCTTCGTGTTGCTGGTAATACCGACAGCGTCAAGCTTTTCCAAGGTTTCGTTGTGGGCGTAGGCAACTCAGATTATCCGGAGGATGGAGATGAAGGGGTCGATGTGGGTAAAGAGAGGCTAAGTCCCAGTGGTCTCAACGATTCTGAGTCTCGACCGCTGTTATCGTACAGTGCGCGGTCGAAGGGACTATGGTCAAGTCGCTCTGCGAGATCTCCGTTCTCGGCACGGTCCTTTATGGATAGCAACGGCTCTGCGTTCGAAAATGATGAGCTGTCGCCATTCGTACTCTCGTTCCCTATGGATGACGAGACTTCCAAGACGATTGAGGAGGTTAACTCTAAGCACCACGCGTACCTGATTGAAATGACTCCGGGTGATCCGTCTGGTGTGTTACCGCCTGGCTCTGGTATGTCAGAGTACTTACTGGCTGTGCCAGGCAAACATGAGCTGGATTATGAAGAGGATGAGGCTTCTATTTCGGCAAGTTTGGTGACTCCACGAGCAACACTGACACCACTGCACAAGGCTACAATTCTACCGTCCGATATCACACAGATTCAGCTGAACACACGCGGGTTCGAGGATAATCTTGAAGTTACTGTCGTGGTGAAGCGCAAGGCTCCGATCATCGGCTACATGCTGCTCATGTCGTCGCTCTTCACAATCTCGTCGGTGGGTGTTGCGTTGGATGAAATGGACGACGTGGTAACACCGGAGATTCGCATCTTCTGGCGAAACATGGCCACGTCGATGGTCACATTTCCCTTCGCGCTGACAATTCTTCTGCGTGGTAAAGACGAACCGCATGGCTCTAACTGGAAGGAGCTGGTTCCTTCTGTCCTCGTGGCTGGAGTGGCGTACGCATACTTTGTGGGATCGTTTGTTGTGGCTTTGTCCATGACTTCGGTGGGTCATGCAACACTGTTTAACAACGCACACTCGGTGCTGCTTGTGTTCTGGAAGATCATGCAGCGAAAGCCTGTAGCTGCGCTCGAAGCTTTGGGTGCTGCCATTGGTGTTGTTGGTGGCGGCATCACCACTATGGATACGACTGACGGAGGTCCTAACATTGTATCTGCGACCGCGGCTGGAGATCTCGTGGCTCTTTCTGGTGCTGCTGGTGGAGCGATTTACTTCACGTTGGCTAAGAAGGTGCGACCACACATGCACCTGCTGGTGTTTCTATGTGGTCTTACGGCCACATCAGCCATGACGTTGCTTTGTTACATGCTGGCTTCGGGCCAAGAGCTCAGTCTGTCTACTGATCCTTACGATGGAGTGTTTGGATGGCTGACCCCGTCCGTCAACCGACTACTGGTGGTTCTGTACCTCGTCTTCATTTGCGATTGTATCGGCACAATGGGCTACATTGGTGTGATGAAATACTTCGATCCGATCGTCGTATCAATTGTGTGTCTGATGGAGCCCATCGTAGCCACAGCACAAGGTATCGTCATGGGCGTGGATGTCGTGCCTGGGCCTTTCACTTTTATTGGAGCTGCTCTCGTCATCGGTGGCACGTGCCTTGTGCTCTCCTCACAAAGTCGCAAGACAGAGAAGGTGGACGCCACAGAAGCTGTTCTAGCTTCAGATGCTACTCCACGCGCCGTATACAGTACGCGCTCGCGAAAGAGAACACCGCGATATGGCAGCACACCCCATTAGATGAACTGGAAGAAGTCACGATGAATAATAGAAATAACACGTTTTTCGCAATATATCAAAGTGTACATGTACGCTTATCGCTTCCTTCTGCTCATTCAACCCAGCTTGTTCAGCTTGCTTTGGTAGTATCAACGAGCTGCACGACCACCTTTCCCATAGCATGCCCCGCTTCCAAGTACTCCATGGCCATATCAGCCTTTTCAAAAGGGAAAACCTTGTCGATCACCGGTGTGATGGAGCGTTGCTCAGCGAGCTGACGGATCTCGTCCATAACGGCGCCATCGGCCACGACGAACATGTACTCGTACGTGATTTGAGCTTGGCGCGCACGACGCGTCACTGAGCTGCTCAGGCAGTCCAGGAGAACACCCAGAAGGTAAGACACGCTCACACCCTGGAGATCACCAGTGGAAAGCGATTTCCAAGTCGGCGTCTCCGCGATCGACACGACTGAGCCACCACGTGTGATGCACTCGAAGCACTGCTTGGCCTGCAGACAATTAAGAAAAACTGGTTAACATTCCTTAAACAGTGCTCTGCATAGGTGAAACTGCGTACCTCTGCGGTGCAGTCTAGAGCGAAGTCATACTCAGCCAACTCGCGTTCAAAGCGCTCGTGCCCGTAGTCCACCACCTCATCGGCACCAAGAAGTCGCATTCGCTCCAGCTTTTTTGTGCTTGCAGTTGTCGCAACAGTTCGAGCCTGCAAACCAAGTGGCGCATGTTCAGGTCTAAATGATGTAGCGACAGTCAAAAAGCGGTCAACAGCTCACCTTGAAGACACTCTTGGCGATTTGAATAGCCATTGACCCAGCGCCTCCAGCTCCGCCAGTGATCAGCACCTTTTTGTTTTCAGCTAGCTGCCCCAGACGAAAGCATTGTAGTGCTGTCTGCGTCACTAAAGGTAAGGCCGCAGCTTCCACATGTCTGTGCACAGAACAGTAATAGCAATCCTCAATAACCCGTTCACCATACAATCATCCATCCTTCTCGTCCTCACGTCAAATTCGAAGGCTTCTTGCTGATGTAATCCGCTTTCACAACGACAAAGCTGCAACATGTGGCATCGCCAGTGCAGTGTAGTTAGCAACCCACGATTCCAGCTCCTTCAGGTTAAAGGTTGCCACAGACGAAAACAAAACAGCAGATGCACATACTCCGCCAGGGCGCCATTGCTAAAGTGCGGTAGCATACCGAACACCTCATCGCCCAATGCAAACTTGTCCACGTCGTCTCCGCAGTTGGTCACCACACCCGAAAAATCATACCCGACAATGTGCGGCCTGCCGTATCACTCCTCTTCAGCTAAAGACCATCAATTCCAGCAGTTTGAAGCTGCTCACCAAGTATTTTCCAGCAGCATCTTCAGCACGCCCTGGCGCCGCTTGTAGTCAATCTGCAGATGAAAAGCATTGCACCACAGTAAGAAGTGCAGACCGTGCAGGCTAGCCTCATACTGTCAAACGTTACGGGATTGAGCGAGGCTGCATGCACTTTAACCACGACGTCCTTTGGTCCGCCCAGGTCGGGGTCGGGCTGGTCACCCGTTTGCATGACGGTTGGGCCTCCGTATCTACAGTTTGCACATGTTAGAATGCCTGAGCGGTGTACACTGGTAAGAGAGAAAGCGACAGAGGACGCACTTGGAGTAGAACCAAGTCCTCATAGCGTTTCGCCTTTGGCAGGCAAATTCGATTGTGAATTAAGCTTAAGGTGAAGTGAAGCTGGATGTGGCCCACATCAAAGTACCCAAGTTGAAGTCGACTTATAGTACATTTTGTCGCGAAGGTAACAATCAGGGTACCGGCTTACCAGTACCCTGATTGTTACCTTCGCGACAAAGTGAACAAGTTTTGGCTCTGATTGTTACCAAAAGCAACTGTTCAACAGAATGTATGCGGTTCACGCTGTACATGTACATTTCTCTGCAACTGTGTTGCTGTTCCTGCTGCATCATACAGTACCGGAATTAACGGTATTTTTGCAACCGATCAATTTTTTGCAACCAGTGGCCCGTAAAAAGTCTGCAGTGCCAACAAAATTAACCAATTTGGCATCAAATCAGTGTCCCAGTTAAAGCACGCTATTGATTACAATATTGTGAGCAAAGCGACGGTTTCAAATGGACAGGAGTATCTTGTGCGAGATTTTACGCCTTCCGCCGTTCTTACGGTTTTGACTTGAAAGGTACTTTTTACACGGTTGCAGAAAACACGTAAATTCCGGTAACCATTCACTGCTCGCAGCGAGGTATTAATAATGGCACTCGTTATTTTGCCCGACTGAGATCGACTTATATACGTGTACAGATAGTATACTACGGTTAAATTGGAGTAAAGGTAGGACACTAGCGCGTTTGCACTCGTCTGCGGACTTATAGCCGTGGGCCCGCCCCTCTCTTCGCTTGCTGCGCTGCGCTCGGGGGGCGCCGCTGCGCGGCCTGCCCCACCCCGGCCTCTAAGTCCTCGACTCGGCAAGGCGCTGTGTCTGGGAATAGAAATTAATTCCGAGTGAATGTTGCCAAGACCGTCGGCTAAGTCCATTTTATGCATGTTGGGGAGTATAATTGTATAGTCGGTTAGCCAGTCGGGCAAAATACTCACTTCCATTAATAATTACATGTATGTATTCGCTGCGATTACTATTAATAATTGCTTTGATTGGTCTTTCTCAATTATCGCAGTATATTTTCGTGACTCACGAATTGTGAGTCTCAGAATTATGTTCTGTACACACACAAAAAGATACAACTGTAAGAGCATCTCCAGCGGTAGGACTTATACCTCGGTCTTAAAGATCCTTTTGAGACCTCTAATTTAAATATAAGTCCATGTCAAAAAAAAATGCTTTCCTTTATCAGATGGAATTAACGAAATCTAGACCAATCAGATTCCGAAACAGATTGCAGCACTAAATGGAGTGGAGATTTCCGCATACGATAGAAGGTTTAGACGACTCTGACGACGAGTACTATCTAACATTCATGGCTCCGGATAGTATCAATGCGCCCCTACGAAAGAAACACAAGCATGGAGGATCAGGAGCTGGCAGAAGAACTAATTAGGAGCGCGACCGCGGGATAGGAGGAGAGCGCTTAATGAAAGACCACTTTGGAGACAATCCAACCTACGACGATCGTACGTATCACTGACCTCACCGTTAGCTGGATTATATGATATTTAATCGACTTCTCTCAACTTGTATTTGTAGAGGACTTTCACCGACGCTTTCGCATGCGTCGCAGCCTATTTGAAACTATCGCTAACGTCCTTGTGGAGGATGACCAGTGTAATTATTTCGTTCAGCGCCGTGACGCCACTGGACGTCTGGGTTTCCTCCCGGAGCAGAAGGTGACGTGCGCCTTGCGCATGCTTGCGTATGGTTCATCTGCAGATCAGCTGGACGAGTTGATTCGGATGGGAGAGTCTACGGTGCTCGAGACGCTAAAACTTTTCTGTGAGAATATCATTCGCTTGCTGGGACCGGAGTACTTACGTACACCTACACTCGATGACCTGGGAACACTTCTTGCAGAGAATGCGGCTCGTGGTTTCCCAGGCATGATTGGCAGTCTGGACTGTATGCACTGGACATGGAAGAATTGTCCAACCGCGTGGCAAAGTGCATTTCAAGGGAAAGAGAAGACAGCGACCGTCATCTTGGAAGCCGTCGCATCTTGATCGTTGTGGATATGGCACGCTTTTTATGGTGTGCCTGGGGCAAACATTGATATAAATGTGCTGGAGAGGTCGCAGCTATTGAATGACTTGGTGAACGGAGTGGCGCCCAAGGTTCAATTTACTGTAAACGGAGCAATTTACGACCAAGCTTACTATCTCACAGACGGCATTTATCCACCCTGGGCAATATTTCAGTCTACTTTTAGTGCACCTCAAGGCAACAAACGGAAACTGTACGCAGCTGAGCAAGAAGGAGTGCGAAAAGACGTAGAACGCACGTTTGGTGTGCTCCAGCAACGCTTTTGGATATTAGCGCTGCCGTGTAAGCTGTGGAAAGTGGACGCGATGAATGATGTGATGCTGGCCAGTATTATTCTTCATAACATGATTGTCGAAGATGAACTACCATTTCAGGATCTAAACCACGAGTATCTTTTTAAGGACGAGTGGGTGAGCCCTGTACAAAGCACACCGGCAGAAGAATGTCCAGTATCAAGCATTGCCCAAGCATTGTGTCATATTGAAGACGAAGAAGCTCATTATGAGCTAAAAAACGATTTGATTGAGCACGTATGGCGTCAATTTGGTGAACGCAGCTAGGTAAGTTATGCATGGCAGCTTTTGACTACTGAATTGATTTGGTCGTTCGAGCAGAGCTACAATTCAGCAGAGGTGATATTATGAATGTCGCTGTTGCTGCTGTTACGGGTAATGGAGTCGTTTTCTTTGTTAGCATTTGTAGCTACCGGTACCTAGCGTTGCCCTAGCTTCAACAGAAACGAGTTGTCCGTGATCCAAATGTGGGTGTTGTTGCGTCGCTGCTACATTCGTTTTCTTTATCTTTTCGAGAATAGATTTGCGCTGCATGGAGAAGAACTCTTTTGACTCGTCGCTCTCCGGGTTTTGCATGAAAATGGCCAAGTACAATTGTTGTTCCATCACGACAACCTTTCGCTCAGTCGCTGCAGCAAAGCGAAGATGAGCTTCATCTCCTGCGCATTTTGAGCTCCAGTTCTCTTGATGCGCTGCTTTCGCTGCTTTGTGACCTTCTGGTCTGGCTTCATCGCCATCACTACCGGCCTTACGCTTGGCTCTGGCACTGCTATCACTTGTAATCTTGGAGGTCCATTTGGGCTTGTCTTTCAGCTCATTCCATGCAGCAAGAAACTCAAACGGCTGTTTGTGTCTCTTTGCGTAGATTTTAAGTGCAGCATCGAGATACATCTCGTCATTCCAACCAGAACGCTCCCGACTCTTCACCCTGGCATACACGCCGCAAAACTTGGTCGCCTCTGGCTGCATTTTTTCCAGCGCCCTCCGACTGCAGTTGCCGAGCGATCCTCACTACTTTCATCGCTCTTGTTTTCCAACCAGTGTTCATAAAGTCGACTAAGGAATGACGTCTTCTTTTGGCCTGTACCGACGACAGGATCTTCTGATGTCTCCAGCCAGGACTTGCAGAGCTGAACGGTGTCAGCTTCACTCCCTTGCCCATGGTTGATGAAGTTTCCTTTAGTTTCCCTTCAAAACCAGTATAGTAAAGTCAAGTCGAACTGATTGAAGCCCAGGTTTTATTTTAAGACCCAAAAGCCAAGTTTTAGAGCCGATTGAAGTTAAAACCAGCTTTATATCCATTAATGGACGCGTTGAAACTCATTCAAGTTTTAAACGTGTTACGTTTAGGATAAATCCGTGTATAGCCCCCACCGCTGGAGATGCTCTAAGGAGAAAACGTTTTATCTTCACCTCCCACTCCCTTTGACACGGCAATAATGCGGGAGCGGGACTCCCGCTGCGGGATTATTTGGCGCTCCCTGACAATGCCCTCGTAGCCTTTTAGGAGCCTCCCGGAGGAATTTAAGAACGTGGTCGGCTAAGTACGAGTGAGCATAGCCACAAATTGTAACCGGTGTTTCCGAACCGGGGGGAGATCAGCAAATCCGGTCATTTGCCGATCAGCGCCCAAGGAGCTCAAGCCCAGAGATCAGAGCTTGAAGAACGACACGGCGCTCGATGCGTCCGGGAAGAAGCAACTCGAGCTGCCAGCGAGATTTTTTTCCTCTTCTTCCATCGTCAGAACATCACGATTTTCGAAACGCTACGCCCCTTCTCCCCCTTTCACACATTCTCGCTCGCTAAGTCGTCTATTTTGAAAAAGCGCAAATTCAGCACAAACCTGCGTTGTGGAGAGGACGACTTTATCAACTTGGTAAGGGAAATTGAATTCAAATTCGCATGCATTAAAGCTAACTTGTCGCGCTTGTTTGGTTACAGTTAAACAAAAAATGATCGATAGTGTGCCCGAGCTACAACTCCCACTGGGTAGTTCGCGTATCTCGCCCGTTGACTTCGAGTGGCACGAAGAGTGAGACGCTTACGCGCGTAAATGGACGGCTGACTACCAACCAAGCACGCAGCGGGTCTTTTCACCAGCGAATTCCGACTCGGTTAGAAAGCGGAATAAAACTATCTCCGGTCAGTCGAGACCGGTTCAAATCCCTGCAAAACCGCCTACAGCTCCGAATGAGTCTGCAGCTGCAGCGGAAGGTGTTCGCGAGATATTTTTATGCCCGAAACTTTAAAGAATTTCTGGATCAAGATCGTGTGTACGTATGGTTGGAATCGCAAATGCCATGAGAGCGGGGTATGCGAGGCTTTATTCGGCAAATCCACGGAATGCCAGGCAGGTGTCAATGCGGCAGTGATGTGGGAAGATGCTGAGTGAGCGCATATTAGAAGATATAGCGAGACCCCGGATCTCCCGCACCATGTCGGTATGATTTTGGCTTAAATGCAAAAAAATGTTGGTGACTTTTGTACTGCTTAAAATATGATCCGAGAAAACTATCAGTGAACATGGTATTTTGGAGGTTTAAAAGTGCCCCAACTATTATAAGTACAGTAAAACCTGTCCTAAATGATCCCTGTCAAGGCTGATATCCTTATATATCTGATATGGAATCGATCCATCGACTTGGTAGTTAGCAATTACTATGGGACAAATCTGATAGTGTCGAAACGCGTAACTTGATATGCTTTTCCCCCCAAAAAATCTTAAATTTGTATGCATTTTTTTTTACGTAAGAGCGTGTAGTGGCAGCAAAAAAGCTCGTAATCGAAGTCTGAGTCAGTGCTCCTCGGCTTCTAACCGGGGTTTCTCTCGCGCACGCGATTGAAGCAGTCGTAGGTCTCTCTCCAACTTCTTTTCTATATCTGGGTGGTCCGTTAGCATTAGAAGTACTCCTCGGACTGCATCAACACCTTGTTTTGCAGTCATAGCGTAGCTCTCTTCTTCTACAGCATCATTATCTTTAGTAGGCATGCTTTCCGTAGCAGTTTTCAGGAAAGCAATATCAGTTGTGTTGCTCAAGAGTTCCGCTGCTGAAAACGACTGCATTTCCGTGTTCTCCTCCGCAGCGTTGCAAACGAAGTCTGCAATGTTCATTGGGCTACGGACCCGTAACCGTGCCATACATTCGAGCAACTCACTTTCCAAGATGCTGTCAACTTTCTTTCGGGAACGGCGGGATAATGAGCGGCCGCGTATGATCCCTGTGTGCCTGAAACAATTCAGTACAAGCTCGCCGTCGATATCTCTCCAGCAAAACTTCACCCATTTCATAGCTAGCAGCTGGTCGATTGCATAGATATTGCCGTCATTACCGGCTTCTTCAAGATCTAATGCGTGCTGGAGTCATCGGTGACGATAACGCTGCTTCAGTCCTGCAATAATTCCTGCGTCTAGAGGTTGCAATTTGGAAGTTGTATTTGGCGGCAAAAAGTGAATTTTCACATTTTGCAACTCCAACCCAACAGTAATGTGCGAAGACGCATTATCCGTGAGAAGGACAACGTGGCATTTGAGGTTCTTCATCTCCATGTCAACATCGTGTAGCCACTCGCGGAAGAGTAGCGCTGTCATCCACGCTTTCTTGTTGTTTCTGTACGTGAAGCCGAGCTCAGCGTCGGCCTTCTTTTTGAAGCATCTTGGCTTACTAGCGTGCCCAAAAACAAAGGTTCCCTCATGTCCAATCCATCTGCGTTGCAGGCAAGCGCAACTATTATTCGTGTCTTACTCTTCTTGATACCTTCAATTTGAGTGCGTGCAATCGTCCGATCTGAACACAAATTGTAAAATAGGCCCATTTCGTCGAAACTGTAAATGTCCGCTAGCGCATAATCCTTCACGGCAGCACGAATGCACTTAAGTTGAATTGGGAGTGACGCCATATCCACCGAACCACTTTCACCGAACCACGTAAAGTTTTAAAACCATGCCGGCTTTGGAAGGAATCAAGTCATCCATTCGAAAACGATAGTTTGTCCGACTCATTAACAGACATTTGCTTGAGCAGCCGGGTCCCCTTTGCCTTCACCATATTGCCATCTATCATAACACGCCGTGCTTGACAGTGGAGGACCCAATTAGCAAGGGCGTCATCCAGCTCTGGAAATGCAAGTGGTTGCGACCGACGTGCTTGTCAATCTTCTTCTCGAACGGTTTGATAACGACGTGTTTGCGATAGTGATGCCGAAATAGTCCCTTGAGCAGGCTTCTTGATCACTGTAATTTCTTGTTGTGCCCTTTGGGCAAGCTGCTCCTGCGTTAGCGTCGGTTTTTCTAGTTTCCACAAGCATTTTTTTTCTTTTGCTCAAAATTGAGATTGCCGACGTGTTTCTGTTTTCGAGACATGGTAAAAGCCAAGCCAGCCGAAGTAGGACATGGTGATAAAAAGCTAATGGTCCGCCCAAATCTGTGGAACTTGCTATATCGGATAGTGACCTCGTCCACGGGACTTATCAGGTAGGGAAGGTTTTACTGTACTTAGGGATAGACCATCCAAAGGGAGTTGCCCCCCCCAAAAAAAACCACACACACACACACTAAAGGGCTAATACCTTTGAGATTGTGCAACGCTACTTCTGCTCAACAGTGTTGGAGCCATATGCTATTTAACGACGCAGACTTGGTGAGCAGAAAAAAGGAAGTCGAGTGCTGAATTACCGTTACCTAAGTAAGACTGATCTTACCTCGGGGACCCCGCCCCCCCCCAGTATTATCACATGGTGCGTGACGTATGTCGGAGCGTGCTACTCTGTAAGCACAGTGCGGCACATGCAGTGCAACTGGATACGCGTCATCTTGACGTACTACGGTATCTGCGTCATCAGTCTAGTGCAACTCGTAGTTCAGCTTCGAGGAGGTCAGGCATTGAACAGGAAGCGGTCGCTCAGCGGCTTTTGCATAACTCTCAATTCTACTCACTTCTCATTTCTCCGGGTTCGACTCACATACCAAGTTCATATCTATCCAAAAGGTCATACGCGCCAACACCACGACCGCCTTCACGACCAAGCTCCACAAGCTCGACGGAACGGGATACCGCGTCTGGGCGTGGCAGCTCCAGCTGTATCTGGAAGTAAAGGATGTGTGAGGTGCTGTGCTGAAGCCGGCACCAACATCGCTGCAACTCGAGAATGAGGAGACCGGCCAAGCTAATCGTCCGTTACAGCAGAGGGAGCGACCGCTACATCAGCTGCAGTTGCAGCAGAAACTCGCCATGACCATCATTCTGTCGGCGCTGACTGAGGATCAAGCCGCGTTGGTTGCGGACTTACCGCATCCGCAGGCCATGCTGAAAGCGCTGCAGAAGACGTACCGCCATGTGTGCTACACGACAGTCGGATCACTTAAGCGAGAGTATATGGCTCTCTACATCGATGTCGGTGGTGACATGCTGGAGCACATCCGGCAAACCCGCTTGATGCTGGCAGAATTGGAGTGCTATAAGGTATCCATCAGTGATTCTGAGAAGAAGAGTAACTTTCTACAAAGCCTTGGGCCCGACTGGAATGGCTACATAAGCTCGCTGGAAACATGCACTACGATCGATGAGCTTCTGATTAAAGCGGCCGCCGAGGCAATGCGCCGTGCGACTCAAACACAACGTGGAAAGCGGAGTGGTGCCCCAGCAGTGCGTGGCGGTAGTGCCTTTACGGCGGCCACGCACGGGAAGTCAGTTGTGAAGAAGGGTAAATGCTTCAACTGTGGGAAGCGTGGTCACTTCAAGAACGAATGCAAGTCGAAGAAGCGACTCATCGGTGCATCTGGCGGTGAGAACAACAGCTAAGGCAACAGTGGTGGCGCAGAGAGCGGTTTTGGCTATCATGTGAGTTCTGTATCGGACTCAGGGAGCCTACTGGATAATCGACTCTGGCGCATCCAGTCACATGACGGGCGCGCGTGTACTACTGTCTGGTCTGAGTAAGATGGACACAAACGTTTTCGTTACGACGGCTAATGGGATGAAGCTTAACGCGACGCATCGGGGGAAAGCGCACTTGCCACTGGCTACTGGCGGAATGTGCACTTTGGATCAAGTACTGTTTGTGCCTGTGCTGCAACGCAATCTCGTCAGTCTTAGCAAGGTCAGAGCTGCAGGGCTTACGGCCACGTTTGATCATGAGCGATGCGTGATTACGAGCGGCAAGTCCAAGCTGGTAGCAACTCGACGAAGCAGTGGTCTGTATGTTGTGGAGGTGCCCAGTACTATCCGTAATGCTGAAGCGGGATACGTGTCTGGCGATCGGCTGAACGACTAATCCCTCTGGCACGCCAGGCCTGGACATTTGAACGTTCGAGACTTGATGAAAGTGCTGAAAGACGGTGGTGTGACAACGCGCGACAAGCAACTGCGTCCCTGTGAGGCTTGCGCAGCTGGGAAATTAGCCAGACCACCTATCTTATCGAAGAAATCACGAAAACTTAAGTGCGGACAAGTCCTGATCGCAATCGACTATGTGGGGCCAATGGAAACGACATCGCGTGATGGTTATACCGACTTGGTAAGTATGATGATCGAGCCCTATCACTTAGCTGCGGTTTTTCCAGTCAAAGACAAAGGCTCAGCTACGCAGCTGCGAGCACTCCGTGAGTGCATTGCAAACTCGAAGGTAGCGGTCCCGAAGGCAAAAGTGTCTGTACTGAAGAGCGACAACGCTGCTGAGTACGTTGGTGGGGAAATAGCCGAGTTCTACAACGAGAACCGGATTGCGCAAGAGTTCAGCACCCCATACACCCCGCAGCAGAACGGCAAAGTTGAGCGGGGCAACCGTGTTGTCATCGAAATGGCGCGATCCATGCTTCAGGCAGCTGGGGTGGAAAAGCGCTTCTAGAGCGACGCGGTTTTGGCCGCAGCGTACATTCGAAATCGCTGCCCGACTAAGGTACTAGCTGGGGCGACACCTATCGCAGCACTGTGTGCCAGTGCTGAGCAAGCTGCGAGTCTTTGGCTGTGATGTGAAGTGTTGCTTCCCAAATCGCAGCGGCAGAAGCTGGATGCCAAGACGGCGAAAGGAGTCTTTATCGGCTACGAGAAAAGCGGTGGGTATCGCTTCTGGGTGCCAACTAGACGAGACGGTCTCGGACAGGTCGTCATATCACTTACGGCAGTCTTCTTCGAGTTTTAAGTCCCTAAAACAAGTTAGTGATACTAGAGGGAGAGCTGCCAGCAGCGACACAGCCTGAGCCAACCAGTGACTGTGCCGGTTGGGCTGGATACAGTACAAGAAGACGTGGAAATGGAACCTGCCGAACATGATACATCGGCCGCCGGAGAAGATCAGAGGCAGCACATCGTTGACTCCCGCATGGAGAAGCAAGTTGTTTGCCGCAGCACTCGTATCAAGAAGAAAAGTGTTCGCAGACTCGAATTTGAGGAGTCGCACAACGCGGAGGAAATGGCATTGGTGAGTGAGCTATAAGACCCACTCACGCTGCAAGAAGCCATGTCTCGTCCGGATGCGGAGCAGTGGCGCCAAGCTATCAACGCAGAGCTGGACAGTTTGAGACGCAATGGCACCTACGAAGAAATGTTTCCTCCAGCAAACGTACGTCCTGTGCAAACCAAGTGGGTATTTCGTCGTAAGACCCTCGCAAACGGATCCTTGGACAAGTACAAAACCCGGTTAGTAGCCAAAGGACTCACACAGCAGTATGGAGTGGACTATACAGAGACCTTCAGCCCCGTCGTTCGTCACGACTCAATCCGAGCCATTCTGACTTTGGCTGTTCGACTCGGCTGGGATCATCTTCAACTTGATGTGCAAACGGCATTCTTGAACAGCAGCCTGTCAGAAGAGATCTTTGTAAGCCCCCCCCCCTTCCCCCCGATTGAAAATGGTGATGGCAAGGTATGGAAATTTCGTAAAGCTCTATACGGGTTGAAGCAGGCGTCGCGAGCTTGGTACGAGACCGTGACCAAGTTCTTGTGCTAGTGTGGTTTCGTGCAGTGCCAATCCGACACCTTCGTTCTTGTTAAGCGCAGCGCTAACAGCATTGTGGTCGTTCTCATATGTAGATGACATGCTCATCTTCAGTGATGTGACGACAGAACTGACTGACTTTCAAGTGAATATTGCTCGTCGATTCGCGATCAACAAGTGTGATACCTCTAGCAGCTTCGTTGGTATGAAGATGTCATGGAGCAAGAACGGCGACATACTGTCAATTGCACAGCTGAAGTATGTCGGCATGGTTATCAAGCGATTTGGCAACAGCTATGGTTAAATGCAGCCTCGCACTCCGATGAACATCGACTTACAGCACCAAGTGATCGATGATATGGAGATAATTGGTGAATCATTTCGTCCTGTTGTGGGATCGCTACTATATGCATCGACAGTGAGTCGTCCTGATCGTGCCACAGCAGCTCGTCTCATCGCTCAAGAAACGGAGCAGCCAACACGCACGCTGCAAGCTGCAATTGGTCGTGTGCTGGGTTATCTCAAGCGAACGGCGGACATGGAGCTGGTATACCGTCAATCTGGAAAAGGGCTGCAGCTTGAAGTGTACTGCAATGCTGCCTTTGCATGCGAGAAGGAACGGAGGTCGTCCTCTGGCTTCGTTGTGTTTTTGAATGGGTGCTGCATTGCGTGGGGATCAAAGAAACAACCAATCGTCACTCTGTCGACTACTGAATATGCGTACGTGGCTCTAAGTATATGATGATAAAGCGACATTTGCACCCAAACCTAACCACTCTTTATACACACTCATTGACCCCCATCCCTACACTATTAGAAACAGAAAAAAAATAAAAAATCTAATTTTGACAAGCCCCATCCTATGGTATCGATGGGTTGAAAACACTAAAGCACACAAACCACCCAGAGCCTTCAATCGAACCTATCAGACGCTCTGAGAGTATCATTAGTTTTACTCAAAAGCAGAAAATTCTAATTTTGCATAACCATGCGATCTTGAATTAATTAAATTGTTATCCTAAATTATCTTTCTATTTAGTATAACAAGATAAGAAGATAAAAAGATAACAAAATGGTTTACACTCAAGAGCTTTATCAGAAGAACAAGGAATCAATAATCGCAGCAAAGAAGCGCTACTATCAAAAGAACCGAGAGAAAATCCTACGGAAGCAAAAAGAGTATGATCAAACACATCGAGAAGAAAGGAAACAGAAATATTTAGCTAAAAAACTAATCAACCAAACTACTGACTATTAATATTTTTTTTGCTTACAAACAATGTTAATCACTATATATACAAAGACATTGTCATCTTGAATTACGTTTTACTTAGTATATATAAACATTTTCAAAATGCCAGTCTCGAATAATCTAAAGAAGGCTCAAAAGACCCGCAGCGACCTCTATAAGTTTGCTAAGACCCACAACCTAGATGTTAATTGGAAAATGAAAACCTCCACTATGGAGAAGGTTGTCAATACATTCAAACAAAGCAAAGTAAAAACAATTGTGAAGACACTCCGTAAGGTTAAGCTAAACAATGACACAGCTAGTTTAAAAGCTGTCAATAAAACAACAGGTAAAGTTGAAATGCAATTGAATCGTTTCGAGCGTATCCGCAAAGACATTGTAGCTCCAGCCGATAAGAAACTTTTACTGCATTTTAAAGGTGAGAATGGATCCGTTTTGAAAACATATCATCTACAAGATAGACTAATTAATATCGATAATCTATATATCACTGAAGAGAATCAATATAGTTCCGGGGCTGATATTGAATTAGACATTATTCCAACATCAACAGTTGAAATCGAATGGTTGAACAACCCAAAGCACTCTCGATCTGAGAGAAAGAATTTCTTTCGTTATCTAACTAAAGCAAATTACAATTTAAATGATTTTCAAGTTTATTATGATGATTGGGAAGAAAATTCATATAAAGAGCAAAGAGAAACACCTTGCTTTCTATTTGCTCTAACTCAAGCTGGTGTTGATGAAACAATCGTAAAAAGTATCTCACAAACAATGTTCAATTCAGGTGCTACTGTTGATTTCATTCGCAAGACAGCTAATGTATTCAACCTTTACATCTCAGTGAAACAATACTATCCAAAGAATTATACAGGTAGAGTTGATAACAACATTTCTGTCTACGGAGTTAAAACTGAAAATCTTATACAATTAGGTTCTGTTGGACAGCATCTATTTGCTATCAAACCAACTAACATTACCAAAGCAGCTCTTGATGATCCTAAATTAGTTGAACAACATCAGCGAGCTGATTTTATAGTTAAAAAGGGAAAAGCATCCTTTAAATCCAATCGCATTAAATTACTTGACAGTTATGAGGTAATCAGCTATCTATATCATCATCGTGAAACACTATTAGATCCAATTACACAAACCAACGTACCCGAGTTATTAAATAATAACTATCAAAAGATTGAATCTTTAACTGAAGTGGATTTTTATGCAAGTGCTTTCAAAGCAATTGGCAGAGTAAATTCAAATGGAGAAAAGGATGAAATGGCTTTGAATATTGGTCGCGCTCCTTTTATACAGATTACTAAAGATGACGATGGAAAAAGAAAATGGGTGGAGGTTAATGAATATAATGTTATTTATTTTGATTTTGAAACTCTGGTTGAAAATAATGAGCATATTCCTTATTGTGTATCATATTGCATCGGACGTAAGACTGAAAGCAATGCAATTCAATTTAGTAAAACAAAAAGCTTTTATGGAATTGGATGTGAATTAAAGTGTTTAAGTGACTTACCTAGAAAGAGTCGTAATCTACTTTGGGCTCACAATGCAGGTTTTGACTGTCGATTTATCCTTAGACACTTATCATATCGGAAAAATGATACAAATCTGATTGAATGTGGAACAAAATTAAAGCAGGCTCATGGATTTTTCTATGGTCGTGAGATTGTTATTAAAGATACTATGAGTTTCATTGCTAGTAAATTAGCAGATATGCCCGAAATGTATAAATCATCGTGCAATGATATGGCACTAGAAAAAGAGTGCTTTCCACATAAATTGGTTTGCAAATATAATCACCGACTACTTTGGGCCAATGGATCTATTAGATTACTATGAGGAAAAAGAAACACTAATAGCTAATGCTACTAAAATCAATGCTTGTGATGATAAATATTTCGATTGTGAAAAGTATGCTATTCACTATTGTGAGAGAGATGTTGATGTTCTACGAAACTGTTTTGAGGCGTTTAGAAAAATGTTTATTGATCGATTTAATATTGATGTGTATCGCTTTATGTCAATGCCTTCATTAGCATATGCAATTCAACATAATGAGGGTTGCTTTGATGATTGTTATGCAATGAATGGAAACGTTCTAGCATTCGTTCGCGATGCAATTGTTGGTGGTCGTGTTATGACTCGAGACAACGAGAAACACCATATACAACATAAGCTTGCAGATTTTGATGCTGTATCTCTGTATCCATCAGGACAATCTGAACTCGATGGATATGTTAGAGGAAAACCTAAATGGTTCCAAAATACAATTCCAAATAATGCTGACTACTATATTGCTCGCGTAAAATTTGAGTCAATTGGTAAGAAACGACACTTTCCATTGTTGAGCTTCTATGAAAATGGAGCTAGAAACTTCACAAATGATATTATTGGTAAGACAATGATTGTTGGTAAACAAGCGCTTGAAGATATTATTGAATTCCAGGATGTTGAAATTTCAATTATGGAAGGTGTTTATTGGAATGAAGGATTCAATAATCAAATTGTATTGACAATCAAATCACTATTTGAGGAGCGACTGAAATTAAAAAAAGAAGGCAATCCACTTCAAAGCGGTGTCAAATTATTAATAAATTCAGCGTATGGTAAACTAATTCAAAAGCCAATTGTTAAGCAAAAGGTTTTGGTTAGTGATGAGAAAAGTATTCTTGAATATACTATCAAAAATATTAATAAGATGATCTCTAGAACACCAATTACAGATGATTTAGCATTGTTTGAAGAGCACAAGGCATTATCAGAATATTTTAGCCCAGCTCATCTAGGAGTACAAGTATTGGATAGTAGTAAACATATTATGAATACAGTGATGTGCTTAGCAGAAGATATTGATGCTAAGATATGGTACCAGGACACAGACTCTATGCACATCGATTACGATGCTGTCAGTAGACTTGCAGATGCTTTTAGACAAAAGTATAACAAAGAGTTAATTGGTAAGCAAATGGGACAATTTCACGTCGATTTAGATCTTGAAGGATCAGAAGGTAATATCTATGCTAAAGAATCTATCTTTCTTGGTAAGAAGAGTTATTTGGATATACTTGCTTGCGATGGTAATGATGTAGAAGGTTTTCATATCAGATGTAAAGGCATCCCATCAAAGCTTCTTGAAAATGATACCTACAAAAAATATTTGGAACTCTATAATGGTGAGGAATTAGAATTTGATTTGAGTGATGTATGTCCAATTAAAATTAATAATAAAACTCAACGTGTAACTACAACGTTAAATTTCAAACGAAAATTATCATTCAAATAGTATAATATGGACTCTCTACTTACTCAGCTCTATTATGATCCAAAAACGGGATTCATAGGTGCAACTAAGCTATACCAAAAAGCAAAAGCAATTGATAAAAATATAACGTTAAAACAAGTCAAAGAATGGTATAAGACACAAGGTAGCATTCAACAATATTCAAATCAGAATAAAAAGTATCCCGAATTCAAAATCACAAGCAATAATCCCAACGAATGGCAAATGGATCTTGCATTCTGGAAGAAGCAACCTATATTGATAACGGTTAATATTAACAGCCGAATTGGATACGCAAGATTATTGAAAAACAAACAAGCGGCTACGGTTCAAAAAGCTATCGATCAATTCATTACAGAGCATAAAGTGTCAGCATTGATGTCGGATATTGGATCTGAATTCACAAATCAAACGGTCGAAAAGTTTTTTGATAGAAATTCAATTACTCATGCTAATTCTATTCCAGGAGATCATACAGTGCTTGGAAAGATAGATCGCTTTATTCGAACGATCAAGGCAAGATTAACAAAGATGCAGGATACTATGGGATTTAAGAAGCTTACACAAAAGCTTTTAAATGATGCTATCGCTAACTACAACAATACCACTCATTCATCCATAAATGCTACACCAAATGAAATGGAAGGGAGAGTTATTTTTGACGAAATTGAACACAACAAACGAGTGGTTAAGCAAGTACAAAAAGGCATTCCAACTGGGTCTACTGTACGTTATCGCTTGAATCCGAAGCCATTTGAAAAAGAAGGTGCGAGATTTTCAAAGGCCGTGTACGAAGTAATTGGATTAGATGGATTAAAGATGCGTATTAAATCAAAGAATAATCATGTCCTATACAAACCAATTAAAATTGTAAAAGCAGAACAATCAGAAGCAGCGATTGAAAATAATCAAATCTGGGAGGTTAGCAAGATTGTTCATCATAAAACACTAAAGAATGGTAAGCACAAGTATCTAGTCAAATGGGTTGGATATGACGACAGCTTCAACACTTGGGAGCCACAAGACAATCTCAGATTGGTTAACAAGAACAGAATGTCAACAGTGGAGAAACAATATTGTTCTAAATATAGATGAAGAAGATGTGTAAATACATCACCAAAAAACAAACACAATGCACCAGAGAAGCAAAAAAGGGTGACTACTGCACTCAACACCATAACATCATTCAAATACAAATGTATAAGAAGGAACTATCTATTATTCATAAGAAGAATAGAATACTCGCTAAGAAAAACAAGGAACTCCAAATATATAAACGTCAAATTACGATCAACGAATTCGACCTCATCAAGCATCAATTGATTCAAATAAATCCGTATATGAAATTCAAGTATCTAATTGCTGATAGACGGTACCAATCTCGCTTAGAGGATGTCTTCAATGTTCCGTTTGATGAAATCGAAAAAAAATATAGAAAACTTCTATATGAAAGAAATGACTTATGTCATCCCTACACAAGTAGATACTGGTGATTTATGACAATCTGAAAGATCCTCCAGTCTTTCGCATTGAGCGTAGTTTAGCCATCTTAGCTTTCATCTCAGGGGATCCTTTTTTTGGCATACCAACACCAGTTAAATTCTTTACCTCACCACGAACAGCGTTTACTAAACCAGGCTGCCCAGTATAGGCTCCAAGCGCTTGAGCGCCTTGATCAACAACACCAGACACTAATGGTTTAACTACAGGCCAAACATTCTCTTTCAACCAAGGCCATGCTTTATCTTTGATCCAACTCCATAGCGACCCTCCACTCATTCCAGAGCCCGTAAGAGCATCTCCATCCATATTTAGCGATGCACTGGTGAAAACACAATTGATACTCCTTTCCCAGCTTGAGCAGCCTTTTTCCATTTTTTCGCGTTTTCTGGATGAAGGGCTAACTTCTTTGAAGAGCCTTTAGCCTGAGAAGCAGTGAACGATACTTTCAATGTGTTTAGAAACTTCTTTTTTTGAGCATCTGTTAACTCGTCACAACTGACCGAAACGTAAGAATTCATATTTGCATAAAATATGTATATTTCAAGAAATAAAAGGAATTTCAAAAAATTAAATAAATGTTCAGCTCTACAATGCAAATGTCTTGGGTTTTTTATTTTTAGTGGAAGCCCTCGAACCTTCAATTCCTGATCCTTCCATCATAGTTTTCTCTTTACTCGAACCGTTAGTACTCTCTTTGATCATTAAATGATTTAGTGTTTTTAGTAATCTTTCTTGATTAGTATGAGCAGCTGATTTAATTGAGTTACCTCTAAGGTTTGGATATCGCACTTTAATAATTTTCAAATGCATCATATATTAAAGTCAATCAAAAAGCTCGCCGAATCAATTTTAATTCTCTTTCCAAACGACGATTATCATTACCTAAACCACGAGCTCCTTGAAGTTTATCGAATTCATGTTGTAGAATGCTTCGACGTCCTTTAACGCCTGCAACACCAAAACCACTCATGGAGTCAATCGAGAGGGCTCTTTGAAATCGTTTTGGATTGACTGACTTTAGTGTAATATCATCCGATACAGGACGGTCACCATATTTATCAACAATGTAGTTTAACGCTCCAAGCCAATTAGCATTTTTATCAACACGACCCTTTATAGGCGGACTAATTTCCTTCTGTTTCTGACTCATGATTGCTGCATATTCACCAAGGTAATATGTTTTCTTCCCTATCTTTGGCCCTTCAAGAAATACCTTCTCATCCGCTAACCAAGGATTGCCATTGTATAATCTGATAAGAATATCTTTCACTTGATTATTGCTATCTGAAATAACCTTTTCATTTGGATGTACTGGTTGAATATTAGTAATACTGTTAGCGTAGGTACTTGAATCAGGATTTTTAAACATAGGTGATCGATTGATTGAGATGTTATTTTGTTTCAAAAGTTTGATATACATATCAAGTGTAGATTCCCATGAGATTTGGCTGTTAGATTTTGCTCGATCACCATCAAAAACTTTCAAGTTTCCGTCCATTAATTTCACTCGATAACCTACATTTACTGGAATATAGCCACCGTGTGGGTTTCTTCCCTTCTTATATGGAATAGGTAATCTAGTACCTTCTAAAAAGGTATTGTTCATCAAAATATCACGAAGTACTTCATATGCTCCAGACTCAATGTTGAATCCTGTTGAGGTTTAGTACTGCTCGTTGGTGCTTACAGTTAGTGTAAGACAAAACCACAACAGAAAAGGAAAGAACGAACTCATTCTTCAATACACTACGAGACACACAGGTGGCTTTTGCCGCCAAGCTACAGCTTCTTTCTCCTCCTCATTCTTGCTGCAGCTGAGAGCCATTGCTCTTCTGGTTATGAGCCCAAAGCTCCCGCTAGCAAAGCACAGTTACCACTAAGGAGGGATGGCTGAGGTGAACAAGGTGTCTACGCACGACAGGAAGTCCATCCCGCCGTTTGACGGTGCCGACTTCGAGATGTGGCTTGAACGGGTCAAACTCAAGCTACAACGCAAGCATCTGTGGCAGTATTGCATCTCGGATGTTACTGAGCCTGAGGAGAGCAAACAGAGTGATCATGAGGACTGGATTACTAAGACGGCTCGGACTAAGGAGATTCTGTACGAATCGATGACAAATCAAATAATGAAGACAGTCAAGTACGAGCGGACTCCGTATCGTGTAATGGAGCGTCTGAAGCGGCGATTCATGGGGAAGACCTACCTGAAATTCGCTGAAGAAAAAGTGAAATTGAGCCGCCTCCGTCTTTAATCCAAAAAAAAAATTGCCCGATCACCTGAGCGAAATGCGGCGGATTATGGAGACCATCTCGGTGGTTGGCAAGCCTGTAGATGAATACGATAAACCGGCTATTCTGATTGGCTCACTACCGCGAGAATACGACAATGTTGTCCAAACGTTCTTGGCGAGCCACACATCGCAAAAGCCGGACGACCCACCAAACTACGAGCAGCTTGAACAAGCCCTGGAGGCAGCTTATGATCATGACCAAGTGCGGAAGAAGCAAGGAAGCAAGGGAAATGAAGATGACAAAGCTCTTCTTGCTGGAGGAGGTCGTGGTCGTGGACGAGGAGCTGGACGCGGCCGAGGACGCGGACGGGGTGGCCGTAGTACTCATGGCCACGAATTTGGCGGCCGTGGTGAAAGAAGTCGAGGAAGCAGCCGTGGAGCTGGCCAAGGACATGCCAGTGGTGAGCATAAGCGAGGTAACGGTTGTTTTCATTGCCACGGAGACCATTTCATGCGTGATTGTCCATATCTTGGCAAGCGTCCTCCGACAGACAGTCAAGATGATGGATCTGCGCACAAGCGCAATAAATCGAGTACCAAGACCGGCAGTAAGAGTCGCAATGATAATGAAAGTGATGAGAACGCTTACGTCATTATGACTTTGATGAAATTGGAGAAGAATGTGGCTGATCTTGCTCATGATCGATGGTATTTGGACTCTGGAGCCACGAGCCATATGACCAATCAGAATATTGACTTCGTGTCATTTACACCGTTGAGGTCAATGGTGCGAACTGGCGGAAAGAATTGGCTTGAAGTTGTTGGCATAGGTGATGTGAAGAAGAATATTGTCACTCCGACTGGAAGATATTCTTTGCTGCGTCATGGAGTAAAATACGTTCCAGAGTTGCAGTGCAGTTTATTCGCAGTGGGAAAACAAGCTTCGCGTTTGCTAGCACCTACAGAGCGAGTCCGATGTCACTTTGATGAAGAGGACTACGCAGATGTACTGTTGCATTCGAGCAGAATAAAGGCGCACAGAGATAAAACCAATCTCTTTCGATTTCCATTTGAGAAATCAGCAGAAACCGCTATGGTGGCAGTGGGAAAAACTCACCATGTAGAGTTGTGGCACGATCGCTTTGGGCATCCAGGACGCAATGCTTTCAATGCACTATTTCGGCACGCACGTTGGCCGATGAAGAAACTCGATCTGCGCGAGCCGGATGATTTTCAATGCGAGTCGTGCATGAAAGGAAAGATGACTAGAAAAAGTTTTCGTTCTCGTGCAAGCGCGCCATCGCGTGAGTGGCTAGTTGGTGAACGTACTCACTCAGATATCTGGGGTCCATATGCAGTGGAATCATACTCTGGTAAACGATATTTTGTACTGTTCATCGATGAAACAAGTCGCTTTGTGACGTTGTTTCTTCTAGCAGAGAGATCTGAAATTTACGAAAAGTTTGAGATCTACTATGAACAAGTCAAGACCCAACTTAACGTTCGCATGAAGGACATTCGAATGGATAATGCTCGTGAATACGGGAAGCTGAGTGATATCTGCAAGAAGAAGCATGGCATGACCTGCTCTCCTTCCATCAAGCATACGCCGGAGCAGAATGGCGTAGCAGAGCGAATGGTGAGGACCGTAACGGAGCGAATGAGATGTCTGTTAAATCACTTCGCATTACCTCAAGAGTTGTGGGCGGAGGCAGCAGTGACTGCAGCTTACTGTGTGAATATTATGCCTAACTCAACGAGGGATATGGAGGTGCCGTATTCGATATGGTATCGAGAAGTGCCATCATATTTGCAACTGCGTACGTTTGGGTGTGCAGTGTTGGCTTATGTGGACAAAGTAGAGAGGCGAAAGATGGATGCCAAAGCGCGTGAAGCAATTTTTTGTTGGATACAATCGTGAAAAGCGTGGATATCGCTTGCTGGACAGCAAGACGCGAAAGGCTTTCTACAGTCATACCGCGGTGTTCTATGAGGATAAAGCAGGCCGAATTCCAGCAGTTGAAACTTCAACGTTGATGACGCCGACGACGATGTCTCGTGTGTCAATCCAGCAATATCTGGATTTAGATGACGCTACCATGAAGAGCATACCGACAATGCTGGACGAGATGGACGAGTCCGATCCTGAAGACATCGAGCTCAATCCTGAAATCAACAATACCAACCAGAACCTGGCAGGTGGGGCAGTTGATGAAGGAAATGCCAGAACTGGTGGGGCTGTTGGAGGAAGGGCTACTGGAAAGAGAAAACGCAATGATGTAGAAGGTGGAAATTCTCATCAAGGAACAGCAGTCAGTCGAGTCTATGGCAGTGCGCGGCACTGAACAACAACAGGCTGCAGCAAACCACCTGCGAGGTGAGTGTGTGGCTGCAGACATACCTGCTTGTGGAGAAAAGCACAGCAAAAAGAAAAATCGACGCAAGCGAGGCAGGTGCGCGGCGCCGACAGTTGCCGAGTCAGGGCAACATGCCTCTAGCGATGTAGCTGAGTCAGAGCAACATGAGTCACGTAGTGAAATGCCAACCAAGAAGCCGACTTCTTCTCTGGAGACTCGCGAGATGAAGACCGCGAACCCGGAGATGCTGCAACGAAGTGGTGACTCTTGCACGGAGCGTTTGAAAACCTCCTCATGCAGAGCATTGCGAGAGTATGTAGCGCCAGAAGGTGTTCGCACTGAGGACTACCCAATAACGCGGAGTGGCCGTGTGAGCAAACCACCTTCATGGTATGGTGATTGCATCTACGTTGCGTATTTACACACGAATTCAGAGGAGTTCGAAAGTGTGTCTCTAACATTGAAAAAGACTCGAGAAGACATGCAGCGAGAAATGGCAAAGGCACAAGCATTTGCATGGTGGCAGGACTACTGCTGCCTGACCTCGAGCGCAATACAAGAGCCCGAGACATTTGGAGAAGCGATGAAGAATGAGTTTTCCGCGCAGTGGAAGAGTGCTGCACAAAACGAGTATGATGCGTTGATGAAGAACAGTACGTGGGAGCTGGTTCCACGAGCTAACAATATGAAAGTATTGAAGAATCGATGGGTGTTTCGTGTCAAGTATCTTGCCAATGGTGAAATCGACAGATTCAAAGCAAGATTAGTGATCAAGGGCTTCATGCAAGTTTACGGAGTTGACTATCTTGAAGTTTACTCCCCTGTGGTGCGACTGGAGACCCTCCGAGTATTGCTGACGCTTGCAGCTGTGTGGGACTATGAAGTTCACCAGATGGACGTCACGACAGCTTTTCTGAATGGGAAGATTGATGTGGAAGTTTTCATGGAGCAACCAGAGGGATTTAAGGTGCCTAGTAAGGAGAACTGGGTGTGCCGTTTGCTCAGAAGCTTGTATGGATTAAAGCAAGCGCCACGTGTGTGGTTCCAATTGCTGAAATCCTTTCTGGAAGAGCAGGGCTTTACACTGTTGAAGTCGGAGGCCTGTGTGGCTGTCAAAATTATTGATGGGCAGCTAGTGTTCATCCCTCTGTACGTGGATGATCTAATCCTATTTGCTCCTAATATGAACCTCATCAATGAGATGAAACAAATGTTCTTCGAGAGATTCGAGATGAAAGATCTTGGAGAGCTGCACTACATATTAGGTTGGGAAGTGACTCGCAATCGCAGTCAAAGGACGATTTTCATCAGTCAGTGCAAGTATGCTATGTCTGTGCTGGAACGGTTCGGAATGGAGAAATGTAATGGATGTAAGACGCCGTGTACAGCAGATTTGAAGTTGACAAGAAGTATGTGTGCTGCTGATGCAGACGAGAGAGCGCTGATGAGCTCGAAGCCGTATCGATCTGTAATCGGAAGTCTGATGTACTTAATGATGGGGTCACGCCCCGACTTAGCATATTTAGTACGAGAATGCAGTCAGTTCCTGGAGAATCCTGGCATACTACACTGGCGAGCAGCCAAGCGAGGTCTCAGATATCTTCGGGAGACGCTGAATTGGGGCATTCGCCTCGGTGGGCTTCAATGGCAAGGCCAGAAATTGGATCGACACCTACAAGCTTTTGCTGATGCTGACTTCGCGAATCGGGTGGACGATCGCAAGTCTATTGCAGGGTATTTTACGAAGTTTTGTGATAGTGCAATTTCGTGGAGCAGTCAAACTGAGAAAACTGTGGCACTACATACAACGGAGGCTGAGTATATGGCTTTAAGTTTACTTGTGCAAGAAGTTGTACATCTTCGGCAAATGCTGAAAGAACTGCAAGTGCAACAAAAGGCACCTACGGATATTTTTGTCGAGAATGAAAGTGCCAAGAAGTTGGCAAACAATCCTGAATTTCACAGCCGTACGAAACACATTGACGTTCGTCACCATTTCATCAGAGAGCGCGTCAGCACGAAGGAAATTGTCGTGTCACGTGTTACTGGAGTCGACAATGTGGCTGATGCTTTTACAAAGCCTCTCTCAAGGACAGTGTTTGAGAAACACAGAGACGCAATGGGACTAATGTCAAAAGAGCGGTTTGAGGAAGCCAAGTGCACCGACGATCAGTAGGTGGGGCTGTTGAGGTTTAGTACTGCTCGTTGGTGCTTACAGTTAGTGTAAGACAAAACCACAGCAGAAAAGGAAAGAACGAACTCATTCTTCAATACACTACGAGACACACAGGTGGCTTTTGCCGCCAAGCTACAGCTTCTTTCTCCTCCTCATTCTTGCTGCAGCTGAGAGCCATTGCTCTTCTAATCCAAACTGATGTGACGAGCCAATAGCAGTTTCTTTTGTCTCAATGTCAATAAGATGCAATATGTAATCATACGTTGCAACCCAATCATATTTATTTAGTGCTTTGTTTGCTAACTTTCCGTTATTTACATTAAATAATTTACCATCCGTCCCAATATATACGTTTTTATCTGGAGTACCAGAATTTAGAATTGGATTAACTTTTCTTTTGGATTAATGGTGTATTGATCAATTATTTTGTCTCGAGCGTTTTTTTGAAAGTTGAAATCATTTGCTTCAACTAGTCCCAAAGTCATATGTACTCTGTGTGTCATCAATATCCGACAGGGAGTCTTCCTCATCTCCAATATCCGGACGAAGTCCGAAAGGTCCTTGACCGTCGGACAAGCCCGACTGGTCTTCAGACCAATCAGCTAAATCGTATTGACTATCCGTTGGTGTCATTACCGGTACTGTTTGCATACCTGTTGAAGTCATAGATGGAGCTGATTGTACGCCCGTTGAACTCATAGATGGAGCGGCTTGAATTCCGGTAGCTGTCATAGAAGGTGTTGCTTGTATTCCCATTGTTGTCATTGTTGGAGATGCTTGAATTCCGGTAGTTGTGAGGGAAGGTGCTACTTTCCTTAGCAATTGTTGAAGCGTCGAAGTATCTATCGTTTTTTCCAGATCCGTAGCCCATTGTGTTAGTTTGTATCGATCATTCTTAATGCGTGCTAATTGAAGCTCATCACTGTTTTCTGCAGCGAGTTGTCTTAATTTATTTTTTCGATCACGGAGAGATTTAAAACTTGGAAACATTTTCGAATTTTCGAGTCTATATAAAGGTAACTTATTGTTTCCTATCACGAATTAATAGCATAATCAATGAATTGGAGTCTTCAAATTTTACATTATTAAAGTCTTGATCAACGATACTCAGAGTAATGTTGCTGTATGCTCCATCGTTAATCAAAAGCCATTGATATTCAGGTGGCTGAATTGAGATCAACTGACCAATTGATGTCCCTTGAGGACTAAACGAAGTCAGAATATCAGGGGGTGTGCTAATCCGATTGTTAATAAGATTAGAACGAATTAAATAACTGCTGACGGGATTAACTTGTGGGGAGATATTGCTCAAAAGTACTTGATCGGTTGTTTGAATACTTGATGGGTACGTTGCTGGACTGAATCCAATCACATTTGAAAATCCATTACTTGAAACAGTGACTCGGGTAGTATTAGTAGCGGTTGGTAATCCAGTTCCAGTTAATGAGTATAAACCTGTCGATGGACGTGAATATCCACTTGGAACAGAAGTTGGTGTTGCCAAGCAAGTGATTTCGCAAGAATAGTACGTTGCGTTTTCTCTCATCGCGATATATACAACGTTATTACCTTGAGAATCAATTAAGTATGCACCGATACTAACTAACTGAGACTCAATATAGTTTGATATATCTTCATACGAATAGTATCCATTGGGAAGCGTAATGGAAACCGTTTGATAGGTTGCTGCGGTTGGAACTAAAACGCTGAATGTGTTATTGCTGTATAAACTTCCATTAATGTTGAATTGAGAGTTGTAAATCTGCAGGCTTGACAGAGCAATTTCTTGGTTTTTGAAATTCACGCTTGATCCGGTAAAATTAAATCTAAATGTATTATTCAACCCATTGGAAACAATGTTATTGCGATTTAAGATAATAGTACTCGTCATTATATAAAAATTGATTTGTTTTTGGCATCAGTATATTTCATGAGAGAAACTAATTACAAACTTCACCTTTAAAGTTCTTCCGAATTTGTTGCTTGATTGAGTCAATGAACAGCATTTGGCCTTTCTCAGCTGTTGCTTGTTTGTAATATCTGTAAATATCTTCTTCGGTTACTCCAGGTAGATTAAAATCTTTCAAAATTAGCTGGAGATCGCGTTTTGAATTTGCTTTTAGAATTGCTATGTATTCAGAATTCAATCGGATCATTTTATCAGTAGCGAAATAGCTATGAGCTATGAAAATTGTTGAAAGTCCTTTATGTCTTCCTCGAGTAAAGAAATGACTAAATAAATCTCCCTGAAGCTTCTTATCGTTGGAATAATCATCAATAATAACGAGCTGTAAAGCATTTGGAATCTCTTTGATAGCATCAACGCTTGGAGGAGCATCGGGATCATAAAACGTCACGAATCCTTGTAGTTTTTCTTTGATGTAATCGTATAACTCTTGATCAGGATTGCGGGCTATAATATGTAAGTGACTATAGACGTGTGGAGATTCTTTAAGTATATGAAAAGCTAGATTTGATTTACCAGAGAAGCTTGGGCCTAAAACTATCATTCGGAAGAGCTTCTGGATACCAAGCTTTTCATTTACTCCAAACGATTTCTTCTTAAACTCCTTTGGGAGCATCCCACCAAAATCAGGAATTGAACTCATCTTGAAAAGCAAAAATCTGTTGGTATATATATAATAGAATAAAAATATGCTTCTTTCAAGTTATATATCATCATTGTACAATCCATTAGACTATATTGGCTCCTTTGACTATCTAACTATTAGTATTGGAGATTTACGATATAACAAGCGAAACGGTGTAAATTACACTTCGGATCTGTATGTTTCGGGAAATATCTATCAAAATGGAACAATGATTGATTTGAGTATGCTGTCTGGTATTACACCAGGAATTGCTTCTGCTGGTAAGTTGATTGCTGTTAATTCAAATAGAGACATCACCAACATTAATAGTCTCTCAGCATCGCAATTAACTGGAACCATACAGACAGCTTCACAACCAAATATCACATCTCTGGGAACACTATCATCAACACTGAATATTAGTGGATCTACCCCTATAGCTTGTAATAACTCCCTATCGAGCAGCACATGCTCATTATCTGTTGATTCTGTATCTGGAGATCAGACATTTGGCAGTACAACAGCGAATAAGTTTCATTTGAGAACAAATGGAAATAGAAAAATAACGATAGGATCCACAGGTTTAGTAGGTATTAATAATACTGCTCCTGCTAAGCAATTAGATATCATTGGATTAACCTCTTTGACAAATGCGCTATATCAAATTAGTGATGGAACAGTTCTATATCAGCAGTGGTTTGATGGGACTCAATGTTGTCTTCAAACATTTAGCAATCATCCGCTAACTTTTGCCACGAATAATGCTTCAGTGCAAATGTCAATTTTAACGAATGGAAATGTAGCTGTTAATAACACATTGACAGCTACTAATATAACCGCTTCAACATTATATGGAACACTTCAAACAGCTGCTCAGCCTAATATTACATCGATTGGAACTTTAGCGATTCTTACGGCTACATCAATAACTGGAACGCTTCAAACAGCTGTTCAGCCTAATATTACCTCAGTAGGAACTTTAACATCATTGAATACGGCAGGATTAATAACCGCTACTTTAACTGCTAATGGGCAATCGTTTAGATCTATAAATGGTACTTCAACATGTGCTCTGTTTCATTTTAACAATGGAGATGCTTACTTTGGAACAACTACAGCGAATAATTTAGTCTTTCAAACAAGTAATACAGGAAGAATGACAATTAGTTCATCAGGTGCAGTATCTGGAATTTCATCGCTAAGTGCAACAACGTTAACTGGAACACTTCAAACAGCTTCTCAACCAAATATTACATCAATTGGAAACTTGGCATCACTTGCTGTAAATGCTTTACAAAATAGTAGCTTAGCTAATGCTGTAATAGTTAATGCTAACGTAAATACATGGGCAATACAAGCTGCTAACGGAACCATTCGATGTGGTCTTGCAACTAATGGATGGATTGGAACACAATCTAATCATGATACTGTTATAGCTGCTAATAATACAGCAAGAATGACTATTTCATCTGCAGGTAATATTACTATTGCTGATACAGCATCTGGATTACAATTAGATTTGGGAGCTACTGGTACTGGATTAAATGTACCTAATTTAACTTTCAGAGGTACAACATTCAATGATACTTACTACACTGGAGTTACTCTTGGCGGAGCAGTTGCAAGTAAAGCAGTAGTAGTAAACTCAACATTGGATTATAGTGGAATGCGTGATTTTTCTATTACTCGAAATTTTATTGCATCTGGATCGGTTGCAAGTCCATCTATTACATGTAATACGATTACTGGCGATAATGGAGCAGGTTCTTCTATACTAAATTTAGTTTATACAACATTGAATTTAAACGGTACTGCAATGACTGCAACTGCAACTGAATTAAATTATAATGACTTAACAACATTAGGAACATTTCAAAAACTTATAAAACAATGACATTAGATTCATCTGGAATTGGATTAATGACATTAGGAGCATCAAATTCATATTGTCCTAGATTTTATGGTGGAACGTCAAATAGAGAAACAATGAATGTTTACAGAGTTGATGATCTCACAGGTTTAGTCATTGCTTCAAGAACTACAAGCTCCTCAAGTAATAAAACATATCCAGTTCTAAATTTAATATCTACTGATAATCCAAGTTCATTTGTTGGTGGTGTTTCAGCTACTACAGCTGATTTATTCAATATTAATTGGAATGATAAACCTTCTGTTGGTTTTACATCTCAAATTCATAAAATGTGTTTTAATGTTGGTAATACTCAACCTTATAAATCTGGATATCCCCATACATTTGGAATTGCCACAACTGCTGATGCATTTAGTATCAATGTTGGAGGATCAACTGCGATTCCATCTGCTGGTTGCTTTTATTTAGTCAATGATACAATCCAGAAAATGATGTTTAATACAAATACTCCTTATTCTTCTTCATATGGAACAACTTTGAATGCTGGAAATATTTATATTAAGTCTTCAAATGCTCTAAATGATGGAAGTGTTAATTTTGATATGCCCCTATATGTTGAATCAAGTAATGCCTCTCCAGTTTCATTTGCCTTTCAACTATCTAACGCTACAAGTGCCACATCAACAAATAGTGCTTATATGGGAACTGTTTCAAATAATGATTTCGTAATTATGACAAATAATGGTCGTAAAATGACTATTACAGCAGCTGGAAGATGTGGTATAGGAACAGGAACACCATCAGCACCATTAAGTGTATCAGGAACAGTAAGTAATACTTTTAATGCAGGTAGTCAGTTGTATGCTATTGGATCATCAACTGCGTATACTACATCTCAATTAGGTCCAGTAACAGTAAGTGTTGCAGCTACCTTTGGTGGTCCAATTCAATGTAGTTCAATCTACTGTACATCTGATCGTCGTTGCAAAGAGAACATTGAATTATTAGATACTACTTATTGTGATAAATTTTATGATCTTGATGTTTACACATATAAATACCGTGGATCTGATGAGACAATTCCAAAGATTGGTTTTATCAGTCAAGAATTGAATAAAGCTGGTTATATAAATTTACTATCGTTAACACCAAATGAATCATTAAAAAAGTAGATGATGATGATATTGAAGGAGCCCAAATGAATATCGACTATAGTAAGATTACTGCTATTAACTTTATGATGATAAAGAAGTTACTTAAACGTATAGAACAATTAGAATCTAAACTCTAATATAGCATCATGGTTGAAGCTCATTCCAGTTGTGATTCGTTCGGATGTCAACAAAAAAACTTTTTTTGCCGGCTGACTGGTCTGAAGACCAGGCGAACTTGTTCGGCGGGCAAGGACCCTTCGAACTTCGTTCGTACGCAGTTCACTCCAATCACTTCGCCAGTTAAACGATCAATAGACATAGAACGACCGTAAACGACGAGAATTAGACAATTCATTCCTTGACTGCAAGTATTGGTACCAGAGACAAGAATAGATTGAGGCACATCTGGATTCGTTAATCGAGAGCAGTCTGCGATTAGAACACGCTGACCAACATCCCATTTGTATGAATCAAATAATCCATTGCTAATTTCATGCGATAGCGCTCCATTAATAGCTCCGAGCTTCTTGACTTCGTCTTGGAACGATTCAAACGAGTAATCATGCGTTTTGTTGAATACATTTTTATTGCCAACCATTACTTGGAAATTGCGAATGCTTGCTCCTGGCTGACAAGTCCATGGAGCACTGTCAAATGGGGATTGGAATTGTTCAATATTCGTTGCGCTTACGAAATGACCACTGCTGGTTTCACTGAACGGAATCAGAGCAATGTATTTGATATTCTTTAAGCTTGAAGATAATTGAAAGCTAAACGGAGCGTTTTGCTGAGAGTTTTGTTGACCAGTGCCTGCTTTTGATTTGAAATACTGTGCGTAGCAATCGAGGTAATTGATTTTCTTAACAGGTTTAGCAACAATTTGACTTTGATTCGCAATATCATAGAAAGGAATATATAGACGAGTCGTTGTAAATGGGAAGATTTGACCAGAAGTAGAGATCTGTGTAATGTTGTTAGACATAACGCCGAAAGCAACTCGTAGGGACCCAGCTGCACCAGTTGTAAGTTTTCCTGCATTTGGATTACCTGGGGCCGCACTTGATACCATTACTGGAACCGTCGAGCAACCGTTTAGGGAGAGAGAGGATAAGCTCATTAAATCACCAGTTGCAGTTATGATATCAACAAAGCCGGTATTGAACGTCATCGTTAATTTGATTTGAGGGTTCGCAACAAGATCCAATTCTTTGAAGATGGGATGGAGGTCAACTAAACGAAGCTTTAACATATAATACCACCACCTCCAGCGGTAGTAACGCCAGCTACGTATCCACCAGTACCTTGTTGTTGAATTTTAGAAAGAATTGCGCCACTTCGCGTTGTCGGCCAACCAAGAGGGTTTGTTGCTGTGATCGTTGCTCCAGTGGAATCAGAGGTACCAATTTGTTGTGGATTCCAAATTAGACGCTGAATTAGTCCGGTATTAAGAGCTGGAGTTGTTTCTGGAATTAAACCAGTAGCTACAGTCGAGGCAGCATTGACTGAATTATTAACAAAACCATCTCCTTGTGTTGAAGCGGCAGGATTGCTACTACTTTGTGGGAAATTCAGACTAACTACATCATCTGGAGCAAGATAGCAGTCTGCACCGTTCTTTAATAAATCATCATCACACCATTCAGTTTGAGCACGTAAATTGGTCCAATAATTTTTATAGTCATTGCTCGTAATGACACTTTTACCGTTAATTTCAACCGCTAATTTATCTAAAATGTTCCATACACCAGCCTTTAATCCTACCGCAAAACGATTTAGAGTAGCATTAAGAGCAGAGGCAGACGTATTTTTAACCGTTACTACATAAGGAACGACTACATATGCATCTCGAAGACTGCCATAGCCAGTTGAGCCATTTAGTTGTGAAGTCGCATTAATGATGACAGTTCCCGATTGATACGAACCGTTGTTGTCATCAACGACATTTACAACACGCTTGTCTTTGCTGACACTGATAACTGGATCAGGACTAGTCGTCGAGTCATATAAAAACGAATCTGCTAATTGTGTGCTATCACTCATTACTTAGTCTTACTAATTATTGAAATTGTATGTTGGTGCCTTTATTATGAATAGCTATATATATAAGCATCAGATAATGATTTTGAAATTAAATAATCTCGGTGAATCTACTGCCAATGAACTACAACAACTTGCGAATCAGCTGAATGTTCAAATCGACAACATACTAGATTTCAGAAACATTAGAGCTCCACTAGGTGATGGAAACTACATTATATTACTCCGATTGAATCCAGGAGTTGGACATTGGGTTTGTATGTGCAACAATGAATACTTTGATTCGATGGGTATTGGGCCACCGAGAATTCTTGGCGCTACGAAATGTAATGAAAAACAGTACCAAGGGAGCTATGATAATTATTGCGGTTTATGGAGTATGCTGTACCTTTATAGTAAACAACACAATCGACCTGATTTACTCAGAAATTTTTACGATTTAAATACAGAAGTTTCATTATCTTAATATACCATCATGAATAGAATAAGACGTTATAGAGGAACAGGAGTTGACGAGGTTAATAGAATCGATGTGATAATGAAAGAATTGGAGTTTCTGCGATCTGAATTAGCTCAAAAAAAGGTTGAATCATCCATTTCGAAATATTTCAAAGAAGAGATTTTCACAAAAGATAGAGAAGCTTTACTCAAAGATGGATTTATTAGTAAAGGAGATTATCTAGAAATTCCATTAACGATACTAAATGCCAGATACAAACAATGGTGTATTGATACTGGATACAATCGTATGTTGCGTAAAGCAATCATTGAGAACATCCGAAACGACAAAGTCGATGGAGTTGTGTTCAAATATTACGATGGATACGACAAAATACGCGTTTTTCCTAGTTAGTGTATTTATAGTTGATATTCTGACACTGATAAATACTTGCACAAATCAAGTCAATTTCTTCGCAAATTTTTATTATGTCTGATCCTGTGTGCTTATTTATTTTTGAACAATTTAGTCTAATATCTTCAAAATGAATATTATCGGTATTATCGGTATCTATCGGTTCATGAAGCTTAGCATCTTCAAGATATCCAGTATTATCGGTATCGGATAGATATGTAATATCCATGCTGTTTGTGTCTATATAAATAAATATATTTTGTTTCTCCAGCTGTTCAATCACCCAGATGGGTGACGTCAAAAACCGAACAATGGGTTGCACCATTTGATTGGCTGAAATATGGATAGAGAGAATCTCCCTCACTCACAGAAAGCATGGTGACGCTGTTCTGCGCGCTCGTCGGTGTCAAGGGAAACGCGTTCTCCATCGACATTGATGCGAGTAAGTCTGTGGACCACTTGAAGGACAAGATCGCGGAGAAGCAGAAGTATGACTTCGCTGCGGACAAACTGGAGCTGTTCCTCGCCAGGAAGGGCGACGCGTGGTTGCCATACGATGACCCTGCTGCGCTGCAACTGGAAGAAGGGAAGGTTCACAATGACATCCAAACGTTGATCAATGGAGAGAAGATGAAGGCGACGTGGCCAATCGAGGATGTGCTGAAAGCCAACAACATGACCAAGCGGCGTGCCCCAAAGCCGAAACAAATCCACGTGTTGGTGGTGGTTCCACCGTCCAATAAGAAGCAGCGTTTGGAGTGGCGATCAACTCGGTGGGGATCGCACACTCATGACCCGAACTCACAATACTTCCTGCTGGAGAAAGAGGATGTGGACGAGTCCGGACTTCCACCCGTTCGCATGATGCTCTACTGCAGGCCAACATTCCACCGCCAATTCGAGTTCTTGCGCGATGAAGTATTGAACGAAGGTCATTTGGGCTGGATCCTCGGTCCTCCAGGAACGGGACAGTCAACCACTGCCATGGCATTCGCGTCGACTGTGAACAGAAGTGAATGGATTGTGACGTGGATCCATGCGGGCAAGTTTATGGATTGGCAATGGCGTGCGCCCTCATCGGCGACGAACGAAACACTCGAATGCTCGAGATCTCGGACGTGAATGAAGTGTTGATGGTTGACGATACGAGGCATCACGTAGTGCTCGTTGACGGGTGGACTGCTGCAGACGAGTTTATTCAGTTGACACGCAAGTGCGTCCGATGGTTCCTTCAAAGCAACGGAGGGAATAAGCGGCGGCTCGCGTTTGTTTGTTCAGTTGCCGCCCGTGGGAAGTTTCAAGAAGACATGGAGATTCTGACTCGTGCAAGGGAGTTCCGCGTGTGGTCGTGGACTCTGAATGAGTACCTCGATGCGATCAAGGATGACGAGGTTTTCGAGAGTGTATCGGAATGCCTGGACGCCCCTGGAGTGTTGCCGAGTGAAGAGATGTCTCGCGCGGCAATGGTAGAGACCAAGTATTACTACGCAGGTGGATCCTGTCGTTATATGTTCCACTTTCGCACTGTGACCGTGGAGACGAAGTTGAGTGACGCCGTGGATTGTTTGAACGATGCTGCGACTGTTTCAACAAGTGGTCAGCGTTCATCTTTAAGCATCAAACGTCTGTTTGGGATGTTCCAGCGACCTAACGACGTAGGAGCAGTGTCGCCTGTGATCAGTCAGTATGTTGCGACGCTGATTGCCGTCCGATGCGGTCCAGAGGCTATCAAGAAGTTCATGTCGACGCATCGAGACAGCTCAAACCCAGCTTTGAATGGATGGATGCTGGAGATGGTGTTCTTCGCAAGTCTTCGAAATGGCGGTCTCGCTCTTGTCGATGCGGCAGGAAACACGGTTGGCACGTGGGGTCAATCAGTTATTGTGGTCGCGGATGGAATACCTGCGCTTTCTTCTGCTCACCCCATTTGGATCAAGCCAGAAAAATGGAACCAAGGCGGATATGACGCTATAATGGCGTGCAAGCGTACTCAGCACGTGCGCTTCGTGCAAGTGACGAGGGCCCACAAGCATTCTTTTCGTATCGAACACTTCTATGGATGGTTGAAGATGCTGTCGGAATCGCCCGAAAGTTTTGAGGTGGAGACAATGGAGATAATCTTCGTCGTCGAGCAAGACAAGCTGAACGCGTTCGACTTCACAACGGTGACGGGAGATGGACTCCTCGTACCATTTGGTTGGCCGAAGGGTAAGGAGACAGACTTGGTACGGCTGGTAGGGATTCGAGGGTTATATAGTCTGTAGCGTTATGCAAACTTCTATTCATCTCCTCTAATTCTATCCGCTACAATATTTACAAGCAACGTAATCAATCGTTGTCTGAATCGCACGGATGAAGAGAGGATTGCAGATGACTGGCTGATAGCTGATAGGTATGTAGATAGTGTCATGGTCACATGGTGCGACCTTTCCTGAGGACGATGTGATAAGACACCTTGACGAAGAATTAAGCTTCTCTCTGATAGCCTGTCTAAATCGATAGTGTCAAGATGGTAGCGATTTGCCTCCAAACTTGAGCTACTTCTTGAACAATGTATTCATCCCCCAAAGCTCGTTGGTTCTGATCACCTTTATGATCTGATAACCTGCAGAACCACAACAAGGACTGGACAGATGTTACTGCTAATAGAGGTTCCAGTTTCAGATAATGGAGTTAAAAAAAAACAGCTGCAAATTCTTTTTTTAATTCTGTGTTTTAAATTCGTTCAAGTTTTCTTTCAATGATGGACATTTATTCTTGATATATTCATTTTTACACATCCAATTGAAATATTGCTTGTCGTTTTCAACAATCCACTTAACGGATTTGTTTTTATGTTTGCCCCAACGCATGATATAACTATCGTCTCCATCTTGGAACTTGCCTTGTAAAAATTGTTTGATATCCGATTCGTCGGATTGTTGGTTGTATAACCATCGACAGTATGACGCATCTTGATCATAAACTTCCTCAAGAGCCTTTCCTTTGTATTTTCCAAACTCTAAAATAACAGACATATTTATTTGTATTGTATGGTGTATCCCTATAAACTATATAGAAAGATAATTCAGGATAACAATTTAATTAATTCACGAGTGAGACTTTGCATTTATTGCAAAATTAGAATTTTCTGACAGGGGGGTACCCTTGATGCTTTTGAGTAAAACTAATGATACTCTCAGAGTGTCTGATAGGTTCGATTGAGGGCTCTGGGTGGTTTGTGTGCTTTAGTGTTTTCTACCCATCGATACCATAGGATGGGGCTTGTCAAAATTAGATTTTTTATTTTTTTTCTGTTTCTAATAGTGTAGGGATGGGGGTCAATGAGTGTGTATAAAGAGTGGTTAGGTTTGGGTGCAAATGTCGCTTTATCATCATATACTGCTCTGGCGTACGGTATCAAGGAGTGTATTGGGCTCAAACAGTTGCTGCTCGAGCTGGGGTTCGATGTTGGCAAGATAATCGTCCACGAGGAAAATCAAGCGGCTCAACATGTTGCAGAAGGAAAAGATGTCTCGCAGCGCTCGCGTCACATTGATCTGCGTTACCACTGGATGCGTGAGCAAGTACACGCGGGGTCATCCAGATACGCTATTGTGCAACGGCGGTCGTGGTGGCAGACTTGTTTACAAAGCCCCTGACTCAAGCCAAGGTCAACACGCTCATCACGCGGCTTGGCATGGGCTGAGTGGGAGTGTCGGAGCGTGCTACTCTGTAAGCACAGTGCGGCACATGCAGTGCAACTGGATACGCGTCATCTTGACGTACTACGGTATCTGCGTCATCAGTCTAGTGCAACTCGTAGTTCAACTTCAAGGAGGTCAGGCATTAAACAGGAAGCTCGAGGGCTGCACACAGGAAGCGGCCCTCAACAGCTTTTGCCTAACTCTCAATTCTACTCACTTCTCATTTCTCCGGGTTCGACTCACATACCAAGTTCCTATCTATCCAAAAACGTAAACATGATAGTCATTGAGTCTCTTTGGCGAATGCCGCTTAGCTTTACTGCGAAGTATTATCCTGCGTGGCTGACCATCTAGGTCGCGCTGTCGCAGGGTTCTGGAAAACCCCAAAACCTTGAAATATCAGGGGTATTTATTAAATAGCATGGGTGGGTGTTATAATTGGATTTTTAGCACCTATCCCTTCACCAATTCTTTTAATTGGATGCAATTACTCCATGAATTGGGCGAACAGAATGGTTGGGCAAGCCAATCATTCTGTTTTGCACGCAGCAGTAATTTTCGACTTCTTTGCGGACTCTCATTCTCCAAAACTCTCCCCTCTCCTCAAGACCTCTGAAGCCTAGCCTACGCAGCATGTCGCTACGGACCGGCGCGATTCCAGCTAGCTCGGGGAACCTCCTGTCGTCATAGAGCAGAGGGATCTGACTGTTCGCCCCGGTCGGAAAGCAGACGCAGCCTGGAGCCATGTGGATGTGCAACCAGAGCGACGATTTTGTATATTGCTAAATCTATTAATAGAATGTAGCTACTGAAATATTTGTTTTCTAAATCCTTACAAACTTCTAATATATGAAATTACCAAAGTTGACACTCTTAATTCACAAACTTCACAGTAGTGATTTTGCTCTGCACAGCAGGGTGGGATGTGCAGGTCTATCGATGCAAACAGTGTTTGCGGATTGACCATTGCAGAATGCCGTGGCTTTACGCCCCCTATACCATACTAAGCGCCCAATCAACGACTGCAGTGCACTGTACAAAAGTACGTCGGGGTTTTGATGCGATCGTTCACAGTTCTTCGGCCTGTGCTGAAGCAAGGAAATTTAAGAGTGATACCTGATTGGACCTCGACCAAGTTCTGGAGCTCGAGGCGATATGCTATTTGATGGATGGACTAGAGATTGATAAATCTGGATTGATAGAGGAGAGGGATAGTGGGCGGGTGAATGACTGATGGGTGGACTAGAACATGATGGGTGGATGGTTTTTTTAATAATCCTCAATAAACCCTTCCTGCAAACTCTCGGGGTGGGTGGGTGGTATAAACGGTTTTTTCCCGACCAATTTATCCCCAGTCCAGAACCCTGCGCTGTCGTTTGAGCTCGCGTACGTATTCCAGCTCAGCCTTCAGCAGTGATCGCTGGGACCCCGTCAGCGTTTCGGGCATCATACAGACATCCATTCCGTTGTCTGCGTCAACAGCGACGATCGCCTGGCTACTCGGTTCATTGTCCACTGGTAATTGACTCATTCACCGGGGTACTTTCACGCACAGGTGATTGGCCAATCATGTATGCGTCTACAATATCAAATACATTCCACGGTGGACGCTGCGTCCAGTCATCGGCATCTGGCTCGAAGTCTGGACTCCAGTCTCCTTCGTCAGCATCACCTTCGACTGTTGGCTCAGATTGCTGGGCTGCTTGGCTCAGGCTCACATTCGGAGCCATCCTCCTCTGCAATGGCCCCCACTGCCGCAACTCCTAGATCGTGTGATGCTGGCTGTGAGAGAGGCGTAAAGCGTTCTTGGTAGTGAACGTGAGCAATGCGTATTTGTCATGTCACTTCTCGTTAGCTTTCCAGAGCTCGTACACTTTGTTGCCAGATCGTCCTGATACTCAACTGTGTATCCTCGGTCCTCCGCTTGCGTGTGCGACAGCAAATTCCTGTGTTCGGGACATGGGAGACGTCTCGAAGCGTAAAGACCAGGTCCAGTTCACCTCGTTGTAGACGAGCTGTACAGTTTCATGCCCTGTTGGCCTTGCAGCAAACTTCTTTTCGATGCCTCTCACACGCGTCCGTCGTGAATGGTAAGTAGTCACTGAAGTATCTTCGATCCGTAGCCACATGCATGTTGGTCGCGTTACCAAAGCACCATTCCGACACTGCGTAATTCACGTTCCTTAAGTCAGCAGTCACATGTACAGATATACCCTATTTTGGTGGCTTATCGTGGGAAGGGACGTCAGTGATTGCCACACGCTGCTGCTTTACAGCAGCTATATTGGCAGTATGCGCCGCTGCCGCGGGATCGCTCTGTACGCCGTTGTCAAGACGTCTCGTGTACGTTGCTGTTTGGTTCCAGTAGCAGGCGCTTGTGCTGGGGTTTCTTGCTGCAGTCTTTCTCTAGATGTCCAGGGCGGTGACAGCGAAAGCAGTTTCCCTGCTGCTTATTCAGTTTCTTAGCGACAGCAGCACCCTTCTCTGAAGTCAGCAGTCTGGCTGCACTGTTGTTCTCCGTGCTCTGCTGCTGTTGCGACTGTGTTCGTTGCATTCAGCTTATAATCACACTTATTGTAGCTGTCCATTCTGAGAATGAGGTAGCTTGTTCGGAGTGTCGACCTCGGACGCACCGAGCTCGACCAGTCCACGCAATCGATCGAATTGTGGGTTTGACGGTAATGACCTCATCAACATGTTAATAAAGATGGGGTCTCGCACATCGGCGCTCAGCGCTGCAAGCTGCGCCTTGAGAAAGAACATGCTGTTCACGTGCTGACTCACATTCCATCCAGGCTTGTACCTCAAAGCCCTAAGCTTGTTGAACAAGATGATTTCCTGGTTAATACGTGTGGCGGCATTGGTCTTACTCTCAAACGTATCTTCCAGGCACTTCCACATCTCAGTTCCGTTCGTCTTGATCATGGCTTGTTGCCCTAGCTCCATGGACAACGAGGCCATGATAATATGCTCGACCTTCATCTGCGCGTTGTTGAACTTCTTCTTGTCCGTGTCGCTCGCGCCAGGCGCCAAGGTCGCATCTCCTTTCGCGTACGCAAGACCTTCTTTCTCTGCGAATAGAACTATATTATCCTCTTGTAGCACATCCAACATTGGCCTTGACAGATGATCGGACGCCCGTTCTTGTTGATTTCGACTTTAGTTGCCATCGTGGAAGCTTGTGTAGGCTTGTGCAAGCTTGGGCTCACAATCCTGTTGTCGTGCACGTATGGTTTAGGTTCGAAGCGTAACTTGAGTAGCTGTTAAAGCTAGAAAGCAAGTAATGAAAACACAGGTTGCTATTTCTACTGATCCACTCAGCTTGCTATCTCCTAACGTTGCTTGCTTCTTGGACGCATTGTTTGAGGCTGCGAATTTCATGCAGGGAGAGATCAACGGACCAACCAATCGGATCCAGTTCCGTGACTTCAATATCCTCGGCCCTTGTCTCTCATCTGAGACGCATTAGCACCTTTGCTCTGGTCGTACGTGCTACTGCACTTCAACGTAACTGGGGCGACCACACCTAAATCGTCACATCATCCTCTTCTGGATGTTCATATTCACAACTACGGTTTTCCAGAGGACCCGTGTGCTTCCAGCATCTCACAAAGTCGGGTGCGGGTATGTTTATAATCCCAGAGCTCCACGCTCCACATAAGGACTTGGCGCACGTTCGCGCTGTACATCTCTGCATGTAACGGGGTACGTAGCCCTAAGTGTACCCTGGTTACATGAAGTGTGACACTTCACACTTCAGGAGTATGACACGTCATACTCCGGGATATTTGGTACAAGGTACCAAAGTCGTTCAAAGCCAACCATTGGTTAAATGACATTGCATTTCTATAGGTAACTTATAGTTTGTATTAAACCCAAACTTAACCTACCTATAAATATACTCAGTTTACAATCTACCTTATTAAGTCTCTTTAGTTAAAGAGGGGACCTGTGAACTGCCGTTCACTGAGAGTTTGTATACTCTCGGAAGATAACTTCCTCTAGCGCAAGGTGCTGTGTGACCCCGTCACACTTGGTAGCACTTGTAGTCAATCCACGCCACCGCGGGTAGACTACCTGAACCTCTCCGAAGTTCGTTGCCATGGATAGGAACGACTTCTCCCATATGAACGACTCTCAGTTCGAGTCGGTTCGGAAGATGGAAGGCATCTTCGGGATGGAGGCCCTGCAGAGCCTGGTGGTATCAACACCGGCTGAGCAGCTCGAGCGCGTCAATGCATTCGACGCGTACGAGCAGGACCTCATCGCGCATGTGCGGGAGAACCTGCAGACTCCGGCGGCGGAAGCAAATCCGCCTCACCCGAAGCCAATACGGCTGAAGGTAAAGCCGTATGAAGGGAAGGAAGGCGAGAACCTTCACTTCTGGGTCCGAGAAGTAGAGCTCGCGATGGACGCGGCTCTGATCTCGACCGAGCAACTGCGTGTTGCTTTTGCACTCTCCAACCTTAGCGGTCGTGCTAAGAGTTGGGTGTACACTCGGGAAGCAACATCCCCTAGATGTTTCACATCCTAAGCTCAGCTGTGCGAACAGCTCCGAGCCGCGTTCCTCCCGGCGAACTACGAGTACCGCCAGCGTTCGCGCTTCCTCGCGTGTAAACAAGGAAGGCGCGAACTGCACGAGTATGTGCAAGAGATACGGGAGCTCACGGCGTCCCTAGTGGGAAACCCACTTAATGAACACATCAAGATGACTGTGTTCATGGACGGCCTTCGAGTGGGCCCCGCACGCACTCAGCTGTTCCGGGTGCAGGCAAGCACCCTTGAAGAGGCGATTCAAGTGGCTCTTAAAGAAGAGTACAGCCATCGCCAGGCGCGTACGCCGGCCTCAGCGTGGCCTGGGAGTTCCTTGTCGGCTCCCGGTCGAACAAGCCCCAACGGACCAGTTCCCATGGAACTCGGGTCCGCCGAACAGCGTGATATCCGCTGCTTCGGCTGTGGGAAGATGGGCCACTTCAAGCGCGACTGTCTAGCGGAGAGACTCCGCAGACGGTCCTTCCCCAAGCCCGTCCTCAAGGGTCGCTGGCAGAAGCCAGGATCCCGGGGACAGGGGAACGCAGGGAACCAGTAGGGGCGGGCGCCCTACTGGGGAAGAGCTAAGTCTTCGTGATGGGTGCGCGGGTGACGCATACCACGAAGACTTAGCCCCTGAGAGTCTTCGCACTCTCGAATCGGCGAAGAGCAGCGGCGGGTTGCTCGTAGTACACGGATGTGTACGGGGATACGATCATCCCTTTAGAATCTTGATTGACTCGGGGGCGTCGCAGAATTTCGCACGCCGCCAGACGGTTGCTCGTAACAGCAACAAGTTGTCCGAAGCTTTGAGAGAAAGCAAGGGCAACGGGACGGTGTCAGTGCGACTGGCCGACGGGAAGGTCGTCACTGTTCCCAACGTCCAAGTGGATCTGGCTGTCAAGTTTGAAGACTTTGACAGCCTCGAACAGTTCACTGTTCTTGATATGGATCCATATGATATGATCCTGGGCATGCCCTGGCTTGAGAAGCACGAGCCCTGGATCGACTGGCGAGGCAAGGCAATCGGTGCCAGCCGCCCTGCGCAGTCCGACAGAGCATTGGTGAGTCATGTTCCCACCTCTGTCAGGACCCGGGGCGCCCGCGAGGGCTACCAGGGTACCAAAGCATCCGGCAAATGCTTGGGAGTCGTCGACGTATATGACGACTCCAAGGATGTTTTGATGGTGGCCGCGCCCAGAGGCGCTGGCCAAGTGGGTAACTTAGGTCCACAGGCGGGTAACTTAGTTCCGCAGACAGCTGCAGCTGTCATGAACACTGAGAACAGCGTGTTCAGAGTGGGTAACAGAGTTCCACTCACGGTCGCCCAGACCTTAACTGAAGAGGAAGACGTCGGATACGCTTCCTGTGTGGGTAACACAGTGCCACACGCGGTCGCCCAGACCTTAACTGAAGAGGAAGGCGTTGAACACGCTTCCTGTGTGGGTAACACAGTGCCACACGCGGTCGCCCAGACCTTAACTGAAGAGGAAGGCGTTGAACACGCTTCCTGTGTGGGTACAACAGTACCACACGAGGCCACGAGTGCCTCGGATGTCGTAGCGACAACATCCCTAGACGTGGGCAGCAAAGCTCCCCGTCACAGACGCCGTCGGCAAAGACGCCGCCGCCGCCTCAAGTCGGATCCGAACTTCGTTCCGATCGACGTCGCTTCGAGCGACTCGGAGTCCAGGGCCCGGGCTCCTCCGACAAGGCCGGGGGAAGAGTGTTATCACATCTTCGATGGCGAGACGGGTTTACCCGTCAAGGCATCTGGTGTCCACTTGGAACCATTGCCAGAGGTTGCAGAGATACTGAACCTCGAGGAAATGACGGCTGAGTCTTTCCTGGCCAACCTCAAGGCTGGAGAGATTGCTGAGATGGTACTCATGAGACCTGAGACCACTCAGGAGGAGCTGACCTCCTCCTCTGTCTTGGACGAGAACGTCCTGGAAGACATGAACAAGCAGCGTCAGGCGCGCTTGGGTTCTGAGATTCTCAAGAACCCCAAGGATCCGGTGTATCCTTTGGTGACGGAGTATGCGGACGTGGTGAACAAACACCCACCGACCCAACTCCCACCGGATCGAGGTGTACGGCACGAGATTGATCTCGTGCCCGGCACAAAGTATTGTGTCACGAGGCAATGGCCTCTCCCGCGCGAACAGTGCGAGGTCATTGATGCCTTCTTCGCCGCGAAAGCGAAGGCAGGCATGGTGCGGGAGTCGAAATCCCCGCACTCCACGCCGACTTTCTGCGTTCGTAAGCCGAACGGAAAGTGGCGTCTGGTTCACGCTTATAACAAGCTGAACAACGCAACGGTGCCGGCCCAAACACCGATCCCACGAAAGGATGTGTTGTTGAACAACATGGCCGGGAGCGTACTGTACAGTGCGCTGGATTTGGTAGACGGATACTACCAAATCCTGATGCGAGAGAGTGACATCCCGCTCACCGCGGTAAGCACTCCAAGCGGCATGCTTTGGGAGTGGCTCGTCATGCCGCAGGGCTTGTCTAACGCCCCGGCGACGTTCAATCGCCTGGTGACGCAATTGTTCCGCCCTTTGCGTACCTTCGTACAGACGTACTTCGACGACATTTTCGTCCATAGCCGTGCCGAGGGAGGCAAGACGGCCATGGAGGTGCATCTAGGACACCTCCGTCGAGTGTTGGACGTGATGCGAGCGAACAAGCTCTACGCCAACATCGACAAGTGCGTTTTCGCGTCACCAGAGATCAAAGTTCTCGGTTGCTTCGTAAGCAACGTGGGCGTTCGGGCTGACCCAGACAAGGTCAAGGCCATAACAGCATGGCCGACGCCCCGATCCCAGAAGGATCTTCGAAAGTGGTTGGGCTTGGCCAACTACCTTCACAAGTACAGCGCAGGGTACGCGGGCTTCGCTAAGCCCTTGTCGGGCCTCCTTCCGAAGGACGTCGTCTGGCGCTGGGAGCAGGAGCACCAGGATGCTTTTGACAGCATCAAGGCCAGTCTCCAAGAGGACCCTGTCCTGGCCCTGCCGGACGAGACGAAGCCGTTTAGCGTCGTCTGCGATGCCTCCGATTACGCCATCGGGTGTGCATTGCTGCAGGACGACACGGCTGGACAGGAACGAGTCATCTCGTTCCAGTCACGGCAGCTCAAAGCCGCCGAGCGGAACTACCCTGTCCATGACAAGGATCTCCTGGCAATGAAATATGCCCTTGTGAAGTTCCGTGTTCACCTCTGGGCTCTAGGCCCTTTGTGATCTACACAGACCACGCGTCCTTGGGGACGGCGACTAACTCGCCTCATTTCTCCCAAAGGATGGCGAGGTGGCTGTCCTTCTTCGCGGAATACAACTTCCGCGTCGAATACAAGCCGGGCAAGCTCAACGTGCTTGCGGACGCCCTCTCTCGGCGTCCCGACTATGAGTTGGCCCACATCACGCGGGTGACAACGGATCTATATGATCGGATACGCATGGCGTATCGGGACGATGAGGCTGTCGCGCCTATCGTCAAGCTCCTTAAGGCCGGAACGAGCGCGAAGTCCGACTGGCTCTCGTCGCGACAGCGCTCACGACTCCACCGATATAAGTTGAAGGAGGGCCTCCTCTATTATCGGGTGGAGCCCACTGATCCTCCACGGGTGGTCGTACCCAACGACGAGGATCTGAAGTTCGACATCCTCGCGGAGGCGCATGACGCGCCCTCCAGCGGCCACTTGGGCTGCGAGAAGACCTTTCTGTCGGTCTCTCAGTCCTTCTGGTGGACCCACATGTACAAGTGGGTCGCCCGGTACGTCAAGACATGTGAAACATGTCAGCGGGTCAAACCCGCAGGGCACTCTTCGGCTCCACTACAGAGCCTGCCCGTACCGGCTGATTGTTGGAAGTCGATGAGTCTTGACTTCATCTTTGGGCTTCCCGCCGACGGACACGGCAACACCGGAATTTTGGTGTTCGTGTGTCGGCTGAGCAAGATGGTACATCTTGCTCCAGTTCCCGTCACTGTAACGGGCGAACAAACCGCAAGGTTGTTCGTCGATGGCGTGTTCCGCTATCACGGTCTCCCGGAGACGATTGTCTCGGACCGAGACCCGCGGTTCACTGCTGCGTTTTGGAAAACTATGTTCCCTTTACTGGGAACTCGTCTGCAGATGTCCACTGCGGATCATCCGCAGACAGACGGCCAAACAGAGCGCGTCAATCGAGTGCTCGAGGACACTCTGCGCAGTGTGTGCGCGGCAGCGCCACGTACGTGGTCGTCGCAGCTTCCAGTTGTTGAGTTTGCGCTCAACAACGCGGTGCACGCGTCCACGGGGCTCACGCCGTTCTACTTGAACGGATTCCGCCACCCCAGAGTGCCCCTCACTCTTCGAGGAGACACTGACTCCTCTATTCTAAGTGGGGGAGAGGCTCGGAAAGCCTTTTCCTCCCAGGTCTCGGATGTGAGGCCAGTTTCGCTGCGGAAACAGGTGGAATCCATTATGGATACCAAGCTGAACATTATCAGCAGGGTCCGGGATGCCATGGCAGCGGCCCAAGATAAACAAAAGGAGTACTCAGACAAACAAGGAAAAGAAAACTCAAGTATATTTGAGGTTGGTGACTTAGTGTTGCTAGACACGAGGAACCTACCTCTAGACACTGTTAGCTCTGTCGGCAGCAACAAACTGAAGCACCGCTTCATCGGACCTTTTGCAGTCTTGGCCAGACATGGTGCGTCGTACACCATCGACCTTCCAAAGTCAATGACGACGCACCCGACGTTCTATGTCGGACGTCTTAAGCGGTACTTTGACCCGCAGGGGGTTGCTGACTCGCAGACCCCCCTTGACCCAGCTCCTCGAAGCGAGGGCCGGTCACAGTCGTCGACGAGGGCGTCGGAGCAGGCACCCAAGTCTCGGTCGGGACGGCAAGGCTGCGGTCAAGACCGTACGCCGGAGGGGCTCCATACGAACGGACCCCGGCGCCATACGCCGAGTACGCTGAGTACGCCGGGTACGCACCATACGCGTACGTCTGGGAGTGTGCCGCAGGCGGCTCCGGACGTGGCAACAAAGCCGCGATCCGTCGGATCATTCGAAAGGCCTCGTCCAGGTCGGACGAAGAGGCCCGGCGATCCACCCGCAGGTGCAGGCTCGCGACCTCTCGATCCACCAGGTCCAGGCGGCCCGCAAGACGAGCGATCTCGCCCTGATTCCCGGCCTGGGTGGCAGCATTACCGCCAGTCCCAAGGCCAAGTGCAATCTCAAGCACGAGGACACGTTGACGGAGGCGGTCAACCTCAGGGTCCTGTGTCGGACCCGCAGTCGGAGCACTCGGACGAGAGTGGCTCTCGGGAGGCGCCGAGTACTCGTACTCGTACGAGGGCACCTCCGCCCCTGCTTGACCGGAATGGAGAAGCCCACTTCCACGTGGAGCGGATCCTCCAGGAGCAACGGTGTCGCGGCAAGCGACAGCTCCTCGTGAAGTGGAGGGGTTATGCCCACTCCGAGAACTCGTGGGAGCCGATTGAACTGCTCCTGATTGACTGCCCGAAGGCTGTCGCAATCTGGGAACAGAAGCGGCGGCAGCTTCATAAGTAGTCCGGGGCTTCTTGCCCGAACGGGGTACGGACGATAAATACACTCCGTACCCGCGCTCATCGTGAGCACTGAAAGCCGCACGCTTCAGAATGTCCCTTGGCAGCATGCGCTTGCTGACCAAGTGGGCAAACCTCACACGAAGATCACGGTGGTCCAGGATGTGGGACAGCTGCTGATCTTCATGGAGTTCCCATAACTCCGTGGGCGAGTACTTGAGAGTCTCCACCCACGCCCAGAACATGTCCTCACAAGAACTCCACGTGGGACAGTTCTCGGGCATAACCCAGGGGTATCCCCAAACAGGATAGAGACCACCCCGGGTCTCGGGCTTCTTACGACAAGTCGTGAAGTCCTTAAGGGGAATGCGGTGTGGCGCGAGAAGCACACACCGAGCAGCCTCCAAGTTGTCAACGAACAACTGTTCTTTCTGAACAAGGGCTCGTTCATAGATGCCCCTAGAAGTGTCCAGCCGGACAAGGCCACGAGGAGCTACGAGAATCTCTAAGAAGGGGTCAGCCCCAGAGCTCTCCTCGGGAGGCCAATACCCACTTGAGTTAATGGCAGCTCCCTGGCGGACAAGTGCCACCACCGAACCCCCACGCACACGCTGGGCAGCTTGGAACTCCTCCTGCTGCTGGTCGAGGTCATTCGAGACCTCCCGGGGATCAACAATAGCACCCTCCTCTTCCTCTTCTTCCTCCTTCTCCTCCTCTTCATCCGAGGAGCCGAAGAGACTCTGATAGGGGCGTCGAGTCTCCTTCTCCTCGCGGAGTGGAGACTTAGAGGCGGTACGCTTCTTTGAGGGCTTGGCGCCTTTGGCTTTAGCGGCCTTAGCGCGCGCAAGACCCTCGGCAAGCAAGAGACGTTTGCGAGGATTCTCTTCCTCATCGCCACCGGCTTTGGGAGTGCCCTTAGCTTTAACGGCCGGACTCTCAGAGCGCACAGAGGTCCTGGGACTGTGATCACCGTGATCACTAGCGGGCGACTGCACGCTGCCATCTTTGTGCTCACTGGGCACTGGGCTGTGCCCTCCCACAGAGCCCGCAGGAGCATCATGAGTGCTCTCGGACTCGGCATCGTCTTCACTGCCCGAGTTGAACTCACGTTCTACGAACCGAGGGTTCGGACGATTGTCTGAAGACGAGGGCGACGGACTGCGGCGCCTGCTTGCGCGCTTGTCCGCAGCCGCGTCACCCGAGGATCCGATCGCCTCGGAGGCCACCTGAGTAGCCTCCTTAAGCGCAGAGCCTTTGCCGTGAGGCTTAGTGCTCTTGGCCTGCGCCTTACCGGCTGCAGCCTTGGAGCGTGTCTTAGCACCGCTCTTAGCAGTGCCACGAGGCATGTTAACGGTCGAAGTGGAGACCTAGACGAAGAGCGCACAGGAGGCTCTAACTGTGAAGTGAGCCTCCGCCGCGCTCGCGCGGCCAAGTCGATGGTTTTCGACTTTGAGAATGAGAGTTTGTGATGAACACCTCTTCATTCTGATTGGTCAGTAAACCGAACCTAAGTGGGGAAGGATGTAACGGGGTACGTAGCCCTAAGTGTACCCTGGTTACATGAAGTGTGACACTTCACACTTCAGGAGTATGACACGTCATACTCCGGGATATTTGGTACAAGGTACCAAAGTCGTTCAAAGCCAACCATTGGTTAAATGACATTGCATTTCTATAGGTAACTTATAGTTTGTATTAAACCCAAACTTAACCTACCTATAAATATACTCAGTTTACAATCTACCTTATTAAGTCTCTTTAATTAAAGAGGGGACCTGTGAACTGCCGTTCACTGAGAGTTTGTCTACTCTCGGAAGATAACTTCCTCTAGCGCAAGGTGCTGTGTGACCCCGTCACACTGCAGCTGTGGCATAGTCTATTATACACATTTTTGTGTGCTACATGTATTTAACAGTGAGCTCCAATGGTAAGGCTATGGTACCCTTGTAACTAAACAAATCTGGATAGTGGTACCTTCGGATAGTGATAATAAGTGGCCTCCCGACGGCTTCACTACAAAGAGGATTGTCAAAACAGTTCCAGGGTGATAGAAAAATAGCACAGTATGCGCTCATTTCCCAATATATAGTCCTAGAAACGGTTTAAAAAAAGTATTTAGAATACTGCCCTCACAGTAATTTATTAAGCGTATCGATAAATTACGCTCGGCGATGCTCGAGCTGCTGCTACTACTCGTGCTGCTCTGCATTGACGGAGCGCGCGCCTCCGACGGCTGTGATGATGACTGCGCATCCGTATCGTGCCTGCCGGACTGGTGGCGCAGCGTGAAGGCGCCGCAGCTTGTTGTTGCTGCCGTGCTGGTCTTCTTCGCGACATTCCTGCCGCGCGTTCTGGTCCGCCTTCTCATCTTCGTGCTGACCAAGCTGCCGTTCATGCATCAGTATAGTGCAACAATTGCGGCCGTATTGCAGTATGCGTAAAGCATATATAACTTGTTTGATGTTGCTGCTGTACAGAGTAGCCGAAGACTTCCAGGAGTCATGTGTGGGCTCTACGTCGTACCTCATCTCTATGTCGCTGGTGCTGCTGTCGCTGGCAGTATCGGAACTGACCAAGTTCTTCTGTCACCTACCTACCTACATCTGGGGGGTCTTCTTCCTCTATTGGCTCTACTCACTGTTTAACGTCGTTCAGAGTGTGCGTATTTCGATCTTTCCCCCGCTCTTATCAATCAACTTATCTGTTGTTGTTGTTTTTATCTGGTTGAGATAGTTGGCTGTGCGACGGTTTGTTGGTACGAATGGAGACTTCTCCAAGAAGATGGTTATCTCCGAGTCTGTCAAGGTGAGAGACCAGTTCGGTATTGCTTGGGTTTTCCTAACGATTGCTAATCAGAAAGCGTGTTAAACTTGCTGACAGATTCTTCGGTTGACGACGCTGTTGATCATTGCGCTGATCATCTACTCGTCGGCTCTGGGCAACAGTGCTACACTCAAGTACTCGGTACTGGGTGTAATTGGCCTCGCCATCGCGCTGGGCTTCGTGCCGTCCTTCCACAATGTTGTGGGCGGTCTCTTCCTCGCATTCAACTCGCAGTTCAAGATTGACGACTTCATTCGCGTTGGAGACGCCGAAGGATTCGTACATCGCGTGTCGCTGCGCTACACAACAGTGGTGAGTCTCGAGGGAACGACGCTCTACGTGCCCAACAGCTTCTTTCTCTACAAGCCCATGATCAATTTTTCGCAGCGGCCAAAGCGAGACGTGGACTTACATGTCCGTGTGTCACGCGCTACTCCGGTGGAGACGTTGCGACAAGCTTTACGCCGTCTGGAAAGTATGCTGCAGTCATTGCATGTCGGACTTACGTCTCACGAAGAGAACCAGTCGGACTTGCGGCATGGTGCAAAGTGGGAACGTTTCTTTTTCGTGGCAATGGAGGAACTTTACACTATTCGAGTTTACTCGTACACGGAAGAGCTGGATGCGCGGAAATATGCCATGCTGAAGTCCGAAGTCTGGCTCGCTGTGACGGAAATCATGGAGGAGCTGGGCATCCGTGTGCTCAGCGATGACGACCCTGATCATCCATTTGCCGAGTCTCCGCACTCCTTCAAACGCTCCAGCAGTAATACCAGTAGTCATGTTGATGATAACAGCGTCAGAGACCCGTTTACTAGCGAGATTGGTGCCGTGGTGGGGGCTCAGCCCAGCAGTAACGGGATCAAGGGCCCACGCACGCAGCTTTGATGGCCAAAAACACGATCGTAAGTTATCCTATCATGTTACGCTGTTATGCTTTCCACTTCGAACGGAACCTAGTGTTGTAACCATTGGGCTCCATGAACTTCAGCTTCAATCTCTTGGAGTTCCTGCTGCAGTTCACGTTCAATAGTCAGAGCGCGTTCACGAAGAGCCCAATCCTGGTCATGATACTCAAGGCGCAAGAACTTCCCCAGCCCACTAAGCAGCCGCTTATGTGACTCTCTGAAAACACGTTCACCGTCTTGGTGTTGCGCTGTGAGGGTTGCCAACAAGGGTTTGTTTAAAGTATCCAGCGTCGAGGCCGCACAGCGATCTATACCACGACCAAGGGTAAAGTCCAGCCCAACTGCGCTGCTGTCGTGTGGAGATAGCGACGTTGGCGAGGCGGGGTAGGAATCGCTAGCGTCTGCAAGTTGTTCGGTGTACGTGGGCGACGATGGCGCGGGCTGACCTTCGATGATCGGATCATCGTACAAGTTGGTGCCTACACCACCTGTCGCGAACTCCAACACTGAGAAGTCCCCAGACGATAAGCTGGGACGTAGGCGTGTTGGTGACTTGCTCGGATTGTAGAAACTACGTGTGGTTGGGCGCCCCCCTCGCTTCGGTGTAGTCGCACCCGAGTCTCCGCGTTTACGGCCAGACAATGCCGAGTCGTCCATAGCACGCGGACGTCTTTTTGACGAGCTAGCCGTCGACGACTGGGACTTCACACGAACAGACTGCCGGGAGTTTGGTGTGGATGGGGTTGATGCGGTCTCTGCTAGTGAGGAGAAGGAAGGATAGTCGACAGCAGACTCCAGCCAGGACCCACCATGCCACATGAATCGATACGTCACGCCAAGACATTCTAGTCGAACAGCACACAGCGCCTTGAGCGACGACACCAAAGCGTACAGAAACATCTCGGCGAGATTGCGATCAGATAGCCCGAGATCTTCTCTTTCCATCAACAGACAGCTACGTTGTCCAGTGATTGGGCTATCATTCCCACTTTCTGAAGCACCGTTGCTGGGAAGACGGGCCTCGCCAGTGTCAAACATCATACCAGACGCTTCGATTACGCGAGAGGCAGAAGGGAAACCATCGCCACTGGCGGCAAAGAGTGAAGAAGCATCATGTCCGGCACCGGCGATTTTGCCTTGCTTGACTTGCGAGAGCCAACTGTGGGAGTCCGGCGTAGGTGGTTGAGCAAGAGGGCAAGCTGCAAGCTGGCTTGAAGCGGCCAGCCACTTGGCTTGTCGCTGCCCCAGCTCTACTGCAAGCGCTTCTGCTGCTGCAGAGGACTCCCTTACTTGCTCTAGCAGCAGGTGCAGTGTCATCTGGAACGAATCTTCTAGCTTGTCGCCATCGATGCCAATGTCAAGGTCGTTAATGTCATCGTCAAGCCCGTACATGTCGTACGGGTCTTGTTCATCGCTGGTCTGGGCTTCACTGAGCCGTAGAGCAGCCGTGACACCTCTACGATCACTCAAAAACTGCTTGGCAACGGCCTGGCAGCGCGAGCCGAGGTCTTGTGAAAGCTTGAGAATGCTCAGCTTGTCTTTAAAGTATCCCACCTTCTGCGAAACCTGCTCCATCACGCGGTGGCGCTGTGTGGACCTCAGTTTTTCGAGCTGTTCATCCGTGAGCCCTGCAATTGTTGGAGCAAATATGCATTGTTGGGTTAGTTTTTCGCTTCATACCAATAGGCTCCCAAGAATCGACTTACACGGGATGGTCAGATCGTCCTTAAAGACCACAGAGAAGACTGCATCCGCATCGATGCAACTCCGTTCGCTAGCTCTCAAGTATTCCTCTGCTTCCGCGGCTGTTTTGGCATGGAAAAGAGTTTTTTCTGCGCGAAAGAGGAATGCAATACCGACCCCGTAGAACACAATGACACCACGAATGAAGAAGGCATCCCATATCCGCAGAACCTGCAGATAGCATGAGTATCTATACAGTTTTTCGGTATCATTGGACGACTGTACTTACCATGGGGAGCGGGATTAGCGAAGCGGTGAACAAGCTTAGAAACCACCGTTCAACTAGTCGACCAAGAGGAAATTTTAATGCTGCTAGATGGGCTGCGAGAGTCGGTAAGCGGCTTTCTAGGAGCGTGGTGAATGCTGCCACATCAATCTGCAGAGCTGGCCGGTAGCCGTGGAAGTAGCCCGGCAGAAGCGAGTCGATTATGCTGCCAACACCAATAAAAAACACGACCAAGTCAGCATCACACAGCGCTCATCTATAATACTAGAAGTATTGTAGGCACAATGCGAGCAACCGTACCTGTTGATGATCCAGAATGCGCTCTCTTCTTCGACATACGCCAGCAGGAGACACGACACACGCCAGGGAAATGGATGGGAATATGGACTGGATGCAATCACAGCACGAAACCAAACAGCGGTTAGAGATGAATGTCGTTCCAGCTGATTGGCTAGCACCACCGATTTACTTGTAGCGCGAGCTTGCGATTAATAACCGGCGTCGAGATGTCAGCTCCCAATCTGCTGCCGGATAGTCGCTGGGGTACACGTAATTACCCATTTTGCCTTTTTCAAGCTGCTTGAGCGTATTTCTTGCCGAGGGGCGTCTACGAAAAGGATCGTTGCCAGTTTTAGTCTCTTCGACCTCAAATTGTTCAGCATCGTCATCGTCCATGGAGTCTCGTTCCTCGTCGTAGGATGACCCACGGTCTTCGCTGTATTGATCTGACGGGTTCGACGCATCCGAAATAGCACGTCCCAGGCGGCCTGAAAGGTTGTTCAATTCACTTGTCCGCGCGGTGACAGCTGCGTGTCCACTTTCCTGGAGCGCCAATGCACACAATCGGGTGAAAAGCATTTGGTTCTCCGGCGGATCCATCTTCTTTGCGTCGATGCCCGCAGAGCACATTTCATAAACTGCGTGCTTCTTCGATGCTGGAGATTTGTGGCCACTTCTCACAGAGTTTTCGCGCGATGGCATGCGGAAGACGTTGGATGACTTGGATGCACTGCGGATAGCGTGTTTAAGCTCTACGCGTCGTTGGAGATCTGTGGCACCAGAAAACCCTTTCCAAAGTTGTCCACGCAACTCATCTGGAATTCCTGCGCGGACTGCCGAGATAATCTGTTCAATAGCACGTCAATTCGATAGGTAAACAATGCTTACAGTACAGTATAGTAAAGTCAACGAAGAAAGCCTGCTAGGGTTTCCACCGTAACACAATCGTACTCACCTCTGTCGTCAGTCCATACTTGGACGTTGCGATGCATTTCTCGAGCTGTGTATACTTTGTTTCGGCATGTCCCTGTAGGAGCAAGAGCAGCCACTTCTTGGAGCTTGGAGTAAGCTCAGCTTTCCTTGTAGTAACCCCCACACCAGAAGAAGACCCGAGAGCCACTTTACCACTAGCGCCGCTCCCGGTCTCATCGTGGTCATCCTCCAGTTTTAAAACAAACATCTTGGACGGAGGAGTGGCGATCCATATCAGACAGGTCTCCCGTTCGAGCGCCGGCATCTTCCCAAACTTAAACATGCCTCCATCCTTTTTCCTCTCTTCCAACAGCTGCTCTCCAGTAACGCGCACTGTTGGGGCATGTCGAACGTCCACACGACCCTGCAGTTCACTCAAGGTATCGTCCCGGAAATATAGCAAATCACCCGACGTCAAGAAAACGAAGAAATGTCGTTTCCAGTACGTCATAATGCTCTTCGGGCTGTGCACATTTCGCTCTCGCCTCTTCGTCATCCATCCGGAATGAAGGACATCCACCGTCGGGTAAAATGCCGATAGCGACGCTAGCAGTGACAGTCCCTGCTGAGATTCACTAGCACTAAATACGCACCAACCATTAGTGTCGTGTAAGTACTGCCAGAAAAGATGACCGAAACTTACCCACTCCACTCTCGGCCATTGTGGAACGCCAGCAAATTCATATGCTAGGATAACAAATTAGTCTCCATCAACGCAGTATCATACTAAGTAGTAGGAAATGACTAGCTTACAAGAGGTGTCAAGACTGCAAACTTCTGGTCGTATGCGCCCGGTCTTGAGTCGTTTGTATCCGAGCGGTTCTGGTCCGTCCAACAAAAAACAATTTAGTTCACCAAATGGCTATGTTAGTAAAAAAAAAAAATAGTTTCTCGACGTACAAATTTTAAAGGTCTTCTGCCGGCCATGGGCACGGGCGTGAAGCAGCAGATACCCGTGGCATCGGTCATGGAGATGACGCCCTTTGGCGTAGACATGAGCAGCGTGTTGACGTCCTTGAACGTGTCATAGTGACGCAGCTCCTTCATGCCGTTGGGTGTGGATAAAAAAATGAAGTAGCGCTTACGCCAGCGCTTGCTGAAGCGCCCAAGCTTTTTTAGCCAGCCGTGCCAGAGCACGGAGACCCCGAGGAGACTCTGGAATCCCGTCGGATTCGAGCTACTTTCGAGCATAACAAGCATGTGAGCAAGAGGGCGGGAGATTGAGGAAGATAGAGATGGTGCTCCCCCTAATGCTACAGCTCTCTTGAGTAGCAGGGGGAGAAGATAGCGCACGTACTTGCTGCGAGTCTTCTGCATCGCTTGGCTTAGTCGATCCTGGAATGGTGTTACAAATCGGGCAACGACAGAGCGCGTGGGTAAACATGGTGTGTCCTACATAAATGTAGGATGAGGACTTCAATACTGTGAGTAGCAAAATTGCTGCCATTTTAAAATTAAAAAAAAGTACTATGTAGTAGCAATCACGGTGGGTATTAGTACTATGTAAATATTTGTAATTGCCTGAGTTTTACTACAATATATGCATTTAATAGTGATTGCAAACGTGGATGTAAGCTGGTCCGACCGTTTTTGCCTTGCCATGGTACTACTGTAGTACTTCGTAGCAAAACTTGGGTCTGGAGCATCCGAGCTACTTCTTATCATCTGCAGTGCTCATGTGCTCGTACATGTAGTTTAATCGTGGTTAGCGTCAAACCAAATCAGGTGTTCTCACTACCCCGTCCATCTCAGAAGCGACGAAAGCTGCGGAAACCTCCGCGACGCAGGTAGTAGTAGTACGCCGCTCCAACGGCCGCACCACTGAGGTGTGCCACATGGCCGATGCCATCCTGTCGGTCTGTCGCGAACGAGTACGCGTCCTTGAAGATGAAGAGCGAACCACCGAGCCACGCTGGCATGGGAATGATGCCGAAGATGAGGAGCGTGCCGTGCGGGAGCAGCAAAATATTCATGGCCGTGATGGCGTTTACTGCTCCACTCGCGCCTAGATTGTAGGTCAGTCGTCCGGACAAGTGCTGTTCATACACCGCCGCAGCGGACGAGAGCACGCCGCTCGCGAGGTACAGTCCGAGAAACTTCCTGTGGCCCAGCAAGTCGCACAACTGTCTTCCAAAGAAGTAAAGCCCAAGCATATTGGCGCCCAAATGCCCTAGAGTCGCCTGGCTGAACATGGAGGTCAGCAGCGTGTAGTATCGCCCATCCTGCAGGTGCTGCGTGGACGTGGTGAAGTGCGTGAGCATTGTCCTCATAGATGGCTGGAAACTGCGCAGCTGCTGTGCCGGGTGTCTCGGTGATGGAGCCTGTGTGCGCATCCAGCCGATGGTGACCGCGGCGTTGGCGGAGATGAGGCCTAGCACCACCACATCGCCCGAGACGGCACGACTCTCGCGTCGGCTACTCGAGCGATAATGGTATTGTTGTCGAATTTGCTGCTCCGCTGCATTGGGGCGTCTGTGTAGCAGCTGAGAACGCGCTGTCGGGTGCAGCGCATTGAGCAGACGCGAGCTGAGCTTGGAGCTTGTGAAGCCGCGAGCCGTCGCCTGGCGCAAGGGGGACTCGAAGCCTAGTAGGGCGGTCCTCAGCATTTTGCAGATTTGTGTGAGGTAAATCAAACGTTGGTTTATAGCAACACGTTAATTTACGTTTTAAAGGCGTAGGATTGACCACTTGACGAAACGGCGTACGATCTCTTATAATATGCGCATCTTGGACCGCTAGCAATTCTGCCAGCATGCCAGTGGCAATTTGCCACTGGTAAAGCACCGTGGAGGTGTGTGACTCACAAACCACAACTTTTTTTAAAAAAATCTTGCTCAGGTGCATGACACGCCGTCAACGAACTCTTCCAGGTACTGTACTTGCAGTAGTTTCGCTACGGCGACTGACCGTCCATGTGAGCGGATTTGCCTCCATTGTGATGGTGCCTCGCGCGACGCTGCTCACGTTTTCATAATGATCGATCGACACGCGTTTGCATGCAATGCAGCTCACTAAATTTTCGATTACTTATCATCTCCCAATGTGATGACTTCTAAAGCACTCTTTCAAAAACGAAAGATGTAAAAAAAATCTTGCTCCAGGCTCTCATGAAATACATTTTATACTCGCCGATGGCAGTGTATTGGCATCGGCTAGCATTTTACTGAATCACAGCCGGAATGAGCCATCCCAAGCGATCAACTCTTCACGTTACGACTGATACAACTAATCCAGATCCGTAGGACACTTTTGCAGTCTGAATGCATGGATTCATCACTGCCACCAGAAGTGATGGACACGGTGGCTAGCCACCGTTGGTACATACTACGTACGGTACCTGGACACCAGCCACACGCTTACCGCGAACTTCACAGCTCTGTCTTTCATAACTTGGGCATCAACTTTTCAAAGCGAATGATTATTCCCTGTGAACCCTAAACTAAAGTGGACAGTGATCGCACATCGTATAATCGATCTCATGCGAGCACACGGCTGCACCAGCTTTGGTGCCATGTCACTAGTTCAACTCATTAATCGTGATATGCACGCGGAATGATAGCTGGTGCACCAATACACCGATAGAGTGCTGTTCGCAGAGTGCACCACGCTTCACGAGTGAACTCATTCCCGAACCTTCCACCTCAACTACAGTCGCTTCAACCGGCACTCCATCGAGATGAGATTCTTCCGCGGTGCCACTGGTTCGCTTCCTGTCATTGCCAGTACGCTGGCCCTCACCAATGCAATCGATTTCAAGAGCGGCTTGGGTGCGAAGACTACCGAGCAAGCATCCGTCGGGCAAACCTCCTCTGATTCCGCCGTCAGTCTTGCACCGGTGGAGCCGGTTGCCGCTTGCTCGAATCTGCTAGCTGTTGATCTCACCGCTATCGGCGGAAATGGCAGTAACATCACTGCTGCCCAAGAGAGTGATAGAGATGGTATCACCTATTGCTCAGTTACTGGAAACTTTGCCTCCTCTGCGGGCTGGCAAGTCTTGCTCCCAGTTGCAAATTGGACGCAGCGCTACATGCAAGTCGGATGCGGGGGGTTGTGCGGCAATATCAACATCCAGCCAGGTGCTGCTGATGGCTCTGCTGAAGTGAGCAACGGAGAGTTCGCGTTGGCCTCCACGGACATGGCGGGTGGCTCTGATGGCAAGTTCGGACTCGATGAAGACAGACGAGCGGCCTTCGCGTACCTGGCTGTTCATCAGACAGCCGAGACTGCTAAGAAACTGATCAAGGTTTACTACGGTCAGGAAGCAGCTTACTCGTATTTTAATGGTTGCTCTGACGGTGGTCGTGAGGCTGTCATGGAGGCAATTCGCTATCCGAACGACTTTGACGGTATCATTGCTGGCGCACCAGCCATGCTCTTCACGTTCCAGAACAGTTTCCACCACGGTTGGCTATCGGTTAGCAACACCGACGACGAAGGAAAGCGCATCGTCATCGCTGACCGCGCTTCAATTCTTCACAAAGCTGTCGTCAAGGCTTGCGACCCTCTTGATGGTATCGAGGATGGCCTTCTGTCCGATCCCAGACTCTGCGACTTTGACCCATCGACAATCAAATGTGCAGCAGACGCCACCGACAACACTACGTGCTTGACGTCACCTGAGGTGACGGCGGTGACCAAGTTCTACAATGGACCAAAGGACAGTGGTAAGTACCTGACAGTTGGAGAAGAGCAGTACGGCTCGGAGTTAGCTTGGTCCGGTGTTTTCGTCGCAGACTCGTACACAGGCGACATCATGAGCACCAACGCAGCGCTTTCTGCCATCAAGTATCTGATTTTCGAAGAATATCCGGGAGACAACTACACCCTCAGTGACTTCGACTTCGCCAAATCCACCATCGATCTGTTGCGTGCTCGGCATCCTCTGCTTGACGCCGTAAGCTCAGATCTCTCAGAGTTCCACAAGGCTGGAGGCAAGCTCATCATTTGGCATGGTTGGTCGGATCCTCACATCTCGCCGCGTACGACCATTGCCTTCCATGAAGCACTACAGAAGACCATGGGGAGAGATGTGCTGAGCGAGTTCGAGCGTCTGTATCTCCTTCCCGGGGTGTATCACTGCGGGAATGGTGAAGGTCCCTCGGTGATTGACCTGGTGACTCCCATGCTGGAGTGGGTGGAGTCTGGTATAGGGCCCGACGCGATTGAAACGAGCACGCCGACCAACACGGGTGAGAGCAAGTTCGGCCAATGGGCCGAATCCGGTTCTGGCACTGGTGGACCCTCGGCTCCGCAGCGCAATTTGGAGGTGGAGGCGTCGTCTTCGGGATCAGCAGCTAAGATCGTCACGCGTCCGGTTTACCCGTACCCCGCAGTGGCCAAGTACAAAGGAGCTGGTGATGTGAACGACGCTGAAAACTTCGAAAAGGGTAATGCTCTTTACACGAAACCCACTAGTTCCTGGTTGGGTGAAGACTTCTTCCAACCATACACGCCTACTAAGGCATAAAACAAAAACAGCAGCCACCGGAATAGCTGTAGTAGGGACGACAATACTACATGTACTTTCAAAACTAAAACATGGTGTGTCGATAGTATTAGTGGTTGTCAGAGCTGGATACAAGAGTTGGTGGAAACATCGGAGTTAGTACTACGATCTTCAAATACTACTTATTAACCCCTAGCAAATCTTGAATGCACAGACTATTTTTCACATGCTTGATATCAAGCATGCTAAAAAAAGTCTTAACGTAAAATTTGTATAGGAAAAAAAAGATCGGTGTCTGTATATTTGTACAAGATCCTGCAATCGTACGTATTATGAACCCACATGCTTTATATCGAGCAGGGTGAGTAAAATCCGTAAAGCCCATACGCGACATCATGCATGTGCAAATGGCTCTTTTATTGGGAATGAATCGTTTTTGACGGAGTCACGTGCAGAACGGCTACGAAAGCAAATTTGTGTACAGTATTGCATCTGTTTGCTAAAAGCAAGTCATTTGGGCTATTACCTACGCAGTTTCACTGTTTCCTACTCTTGCTGCTGTCTGTCGTCACCACCAGTTTCCGTTGTCTCGTTCTGATCACAATCAGAATGTTCACCACCATCACTTCCCTCATTGCCGAGGCCTGCGGCCTCCTCCTCGTCCCCACCGCCCCCCTCCTCTTCACGACCCTCTTGTCCTTCCGCCCGCTTTTTTGGTGGGGCCCTCAGCTGGATACCGCGGCCGTGGCGCGGCTGTGGGCGCTCGCTTCCATTGCGCCAAAGTTGGTGCCAAATGGAGAAGCAAGTCTGGTTGTTATTGGGGTAATGTCCTTGGCGCACCTTGTCACACAAGTAGACACTGCATTATACGTGTTAGATAGGAGTAGTAAGAAACATAGAGCATAGCAACGTACCGTTTGAGCCTTTACTGCAGCCAGGACAGTAGAATCGCGTCACCTGCCGCTGTGTACTGCTTGTTTTCCGTATAGTACATACCTTGCACTGCCGCTGACGTCGCTTTCGAATTCCATTCACCTCCACCCACTCGTCGTCCATTTTTAGCTGGTGGGTGGACGGTGGAGCGTCGCCATGCAGTGGTGTAACTGGTCTAGGTGAGTACATTTTTGGACACATACAGTAATAGTTAGCAAGGAGAAAAGCAAGCAGAATAAGCACCTTACTTACCGTGTTTGCAAATTCGGCTGACCCCACTTGTAGTAGCTGGGCTTGCAACTGAGCGATGAAACCGGTTAGTTTGAATGGTCCCCACAGAATAGATGTTCCTCTCAAGAAGTTGTAGCGAGCTTTGTATCTATTATATTAGATAAATCAGACCCTTCTACGATGCGCCAATTGTCAATGATGCCCTTCCAGCGTTCGGCCTCCTCCTTACTTCATGGAGGTCGCTGTCCAAGCTGCGCCAACTGCAGGTGTAGAACTCGGTGAATCGCCAGTTGGAGGCGCATCTAGTGACAGTTCATCACTTGTCTCCGTGTCGCTCTCCCTTGGAATCTCAGCATCCACAACATCTTCAAGATTGTCCATGTCCTCGTACCATTCTGCTGACCCAGTGTCTGAATCATCGTAATCCGAATCCAATGCACCACCACGATAGATGTCATCATCGTGACGGGAATCTTGACGGGAATAGAGAGGAGGCGGGGTTGTGGGAATAACACTAGCCATATCCAGTGACCTTGCAAAACCAGCAATAATATACAGCATGTTGTCAAAATAAATCTCGCACATGCTTGATATCCATCATGTGACAGCGTACCTGGCAGCCGAAGACCGAGGTGGCGTTAGCGGTGAAGTCTGTTGCGCAGAGGAAGCACCTTCCGATGTCGACATGGCTCCACGATTTGCCTGCGTTGTGTCTGTTGCACATGGCGGAGATGGCGACGTTTCGCTATAGTCCAAATCCCCACCAACAGACGCATCGCTACAAACAATTACAATCATGAAGTGTGAGATACACATCGTACGCAAAACGCATAATCTCCTCACCTGACGGCTTCGTCACCAGCAGCAACGTGTGGGCTCGTTGTACGCGCAGATTTGTCCGCTCTTGATCTCTTCGATGGTGCGCGCTTACGCTTACCTTTTGCTTTGGCCTTGCCAGGCGCCTTTGCCGGTCTTTTCTTCTTCGCCGCCTTCTTCGGTGTTGTGATCTCTGGCGCTGTCGCCATGTCAAACTTGACGTCGTCATTTCCTTGGTCTTCTCCTGATTTCCACGTAATCTTCGTCTCCGCTGTCACTCCCATCCTCATCAGCAGAAGCAGCATCGGTAGCAAGCTCTTCTGCATGCAATGCTGCGACTGGCGCCTTCCCTTTCAATCGCGGCGCTCTTGCCAGCAAATTGTAGTACCCCACTAGTGCGCCCTTCTTCTGGTACGTAGCTGGAGCAGGAGGCTTGCGTGAGGCCACTGTCATCCTAGGCCGTCTTCCTGTCGTTGCTGACGTGGGAGCTGAAACAAGCGGTTCACCCGCAACGTCGTCACCAAGTCAGCATCGCGGTCACGCGTACCGTCGACATACGCGCGGTGCTCTTCAAGCGCCGGGCGCGTTCTGCACCTTCCTTCCCGTCGAGACGACGCAGGAACGCCTCCGCTTCAGCGCGCGTGACGCGGCGGGGAGGCATCTTGGTCCCGCGTTTCGTTTTGGAGAATGAATGGATGGCTCAGAGGCTTCTCGTTTGAAGCACAGTCTTTACGACAGCGTATCTCCAAGGAACTTTCTCTTTACAGTTAGGACCCCAAGCCCTGTGCACTGGGGACTAAACGGACTAAACGCCCATTCTATGACGATCCCCACATGCTTGATTATCAAGCATGTGGAAAATGTCACATGCTTCCTTATCAAGCCTTAGTGACGGAGGGGTTAAAAGTACTACTTTCGCGTTAAGTGAACTAAGTTTTCAGATGAACCCCTCAGTAGTCGTAGCGTCGGGAGCAAACACTTTATTCCTATATAAGGGTACTCTTGTTGTGGCCAGGGATACCTTCGAAATGTCTTCACATATAAAAAGCCAACCGAGCATTTTCATTTTTGCGTTTGCGGCTCTCCCCCTCTATTCAATTGATGTAGTGCCATCAAGATGTCAGTTAAACCTATCTGCTCGAATAAGCAGCTTTGCAATCCACTTGAGGTGCTCCTTAATATCCGCAGAATCGAGCTTTACATCATTATTCTCTGCCTCGCCTCCAGTATCCTCGCAGGCACCCATCGACTTATCACTCACGGGAACGTCCTTCACTTCGATTACTCAGACCTCTTCATCAGTGGGGTCGTCGTACACGCTCTCATCTGGTGGATTCAACAGTTCCGTCACCGTCACCGACATCGGATCGGATGCATGTAGGCGCGACAGCATTGTAGCTAGCTCGTCAAATACGGAGTCTTCCACCTCTGCTTGAACCCAGCAATTATTCCAGCGTCAAGAGGCTGTCGCCTACAGTATTTGGCAGTAGGAGCGCCACTTCGACATTTGTAATTGTATCAGCGTCGTTGCATTCGTGGAGGCTAGCATTGTTGATGATCAGCAAACACTTGTGGTGCTCTGTCCTGAACTTTGTGTCGATATCTTTGAGCCCCTTGGCAAAATTTGCCCGCGATACCCATGCTGTTCGCGTAGTTCAGCTGCTCTGCAGTATCCTTTTCAAAATCACGAGGCTATTTTGACTTGCCGATAAATTAAGGCGGTAGTCGCTCGGAGCTGTCCGCGTTGGACGTAAATGTAATTGTAATCCTTTTTCCTTCCGGACACGCGCTTTCTGGCGATGATCTCATTGATAACAACAAGCCGCTGTTCATGTTTCTCAGCTCGTTTTTTTAGCTAACGCTGCAGGTCGATGATCGAGGCGGATCCACCCTCACCATGGCGAGTGTAACGACGCACCAACGTCACAGCCAGCGTTGGCAATGGCGTTGGTACCAATGCGTCCTACTTTCTTCAATTGGCTTTGCTGACTGGCAACTGTCTTCTTAAGCTGCCAATGAGCGGTCAGATAGACACACGCCTGACCGGAAGGCAATCACCATGTTTGGACGAGTATTGCAAAACAAGGAACTTCAATGACATCCATTCTTTTTCATTTGAATTAATAAGGAGATTCTGACCCGGTTTAAATGAACCGCGGTGTACCACTACGATACGCTACTTCAGCATTCGACGTAAGGGCTACCTAAAATCTAGTATTGTGAAATGCATATACTTACATCGGATACCAAGGGAATGCTAACACACACTTCCTCGTAGCCGACAAACAACTAATCATTTCAATCTCACCTTTCAATTTACCTTCTTCGAGGAACATCAGTAGCCTCTCGTGCCTTACCTTCGAGTCTCCGTCGTTGGACTCTCGCCGCTCTTCCCCTCTTCATTTCTCGTCATTCGACTCTTCCTTTGTCGCTGCTCCTCTGCGTCATGCTCTCCGTCACATCTGGTGGCACTTGCTGTTCTTTTTTTCGCCCGGTAGCTCTTCATTCTCCTTTTGCTACGCGACACGTGGAAAGCCGCTCGTTGAGCGTGTGTCGGCGTTTGTTTACCTCCATATTCGTCGAATTTCTTCGTTGCAACCTCATTTACCACGGCTTACCGTTTGGAATATTTGCGTGTGTACTGTACTAAGTGTCTGTTCTATAAGAAACTTATCAAGTCAGTGCCTGCACCCTACGACGCGTCCCTGATCAACGTCATCGTTGACTGCGTGTGTCTGGTCAATAAGAACCGGATCAAGTCAGTACACGCACCCCTCGTCGCTGTCCACCTATAACCGACTACCTTTTTCGGCACTTCATCGCTGAAGTTTTCGACAATCTACCATGACGTCCTTAAATCTTCAAGGATGGTCTACTGACGCGATAATGCAAAAGCGCATCGAAATGGTCGACAAGCAGCAACAACTGCTTGAAGCCATGAGCAAGCGTGAAGTGACAATGGAAGGTACCCGTCTGCCTGGATTCCATGACAAGACGGGATAATATGTTGATTTGTACTTCGAACAACCGGTTCTGTACTTTGAAGCCAAAAACATCGATTGGCAAAACGACAACCAAAGTTCTCGAATTTTGGCCATTACAACTGTGCGTTTTAAAGAAAATGCTGCCGCTTGGTACAAACTGAACAAGCGTGATATCAATGATATGCAGGACCTTATGGTCAGGTTAATTGTGCCTCCAGAATTGCAAGAGCGCTTACGGGACCAGAAGTCTCCTTTGTTGAGCGTGATCGATGATTGCTTCTTGTCAAAGTACTTCTTCTGACGTTCTTGGGCTTGGAGAAGATGCTTCGCTGCCAAATCAATGATCGCTTAAGGTTTGTCTTGGAGCTGTTTAGCATATTCCACAATACCACGCTGAGTTTGAGTCATGGTACTTGGATTGCTCAAAGAATTTAACGGATTTCATTCCTTGCGTCCAGTATCACCTTCTAAGGACGACATACCGGTAGATGCGCTGACGAGAGTAGCATGAGCGTGCTCAATTGTTCCAAGATCTGACCAATCACGTCCGTGGTACGATATCATGCAGCGTAGAGCGTCTTTCAGAACAGATTCTGACGCTCGGTTTGTCCATCGGCTTGGGCACGATAGGACGTTGTCATGTACAGGCAAATTCCCTTAGCTTAGCCGAGGATGACCAGAACTTGGAGACGAACTTGGAATCTCGATCGCTGATGATGATCGATGGTAAACCGTGATGGCGAACAGCGCAACCAAAGAAGTGATACGTATTATTTTGTGCATCATCAGCCCGGTTGCACGCACGATACTTCGGGCGCTTGGACAACTTTACGACAACAGTCAAGATTGCATCAAAACCATTGGAATCAGGTAATCCAGTGATAAAGTCCATAGAGACGACAGACCAGCATTCCTCAGGAATAGGAATGGGAATCATCTTGCCATTCTTGTGAGCATTGCTGTGTTTCCAGCGAGTGCGAGTTTTCACAACTTTGCTCATAATCACGAGCGTCCAAGGTGAGCCAATGATACAATTGCGAAATGCGAAGGTACGTTCGATGAGCTCTAGTATGAGCAGCAACATTGGAGTCATGGAAGCAAGAGATGATGGAAGTTCGAAGTCGATTGTCCCGAGTAAACGGAACACACAAATGCATCATCGTCTGAGACTTGCGGAAAAATAAACCATATCGTTTGACAAATGGTTGTTCCGTATGCTTAAAACGATCTCCGTAGTTTGAACAATTGCGATATCCAGCAGTGAATTCCCTGCTAATCGAATCAGACCAACCGAGCGGGCACCCATTTTGACCTTGTTGGGTCACATTGGTGGCCACAACAATATTCTCAGCTGCAGCGACGGTACGCGGAGTTTCCACTGGTAAGCTTGAGCCAAGGTCAGAATAGGGCGCGTGTAGTAACTAGTAGCAACATCCTCCCCAAAAAATTGAGGGCGAGAGGGTGGTCGAACCAAATGTTGGATAAGAGTGCGGTAATCGGTATTAGCGCGTCGATTCAAACCAGCTTTTTAATTTTGAGCGGGGTGATGTTGTTTCTGTGGGTGGTGGGATAAAAATAGTTTTTTACTGAAAAAGACTGGGACAGCCCAAAGCGTATTAATTAGGCCACGGTCGATAGCTAAAGCTGATAACTGAAGCTGGTAACTGAAGCCGGAAAAGTAGCTAACATCGGAATAGTAGCACCGATACCGGTACCTGAATGTAGATTTCGTGCTAGCACTTCAGCCGCTGTGTTTCACAGGAGTGCTGATTCGTTAAAAACAATCTAGTCACCTTAAACGTTTGACGGTGATCCGAGCTACTTGGCGAACCCTGCTGTAGAACCTCATGTAGAAAACATAAAATCCGACGCTGGTTAAACTAATATAACCGTAAGAGCAATCGTTTGCCCTATTCCATATTATGCCACGAATGAGTGTCAACATTTTCTGCAACTTCAGATTTATGTTTCTCGGAGCCGTAATTATGTTGCTCTGATTTTAATGTTGCGGGATGACGATGACAAAGGCCAAACTTTTGTAAGGCCTTTCCGTCGTTGAAGCAGGCAAAACACATCCTGCAGCAGTGTAGACACTTCCACCATGTTAGCACCCAATAAGACACGCTTCAGAGTAGGAGAGCCAGATAAGTCATACTTGAAAAGCATACGAGGTTATCGACAAAATCTTATTGCATATTTCCTACTCGAAAAGCATCCGTTTCTAACGATTACTAGTAGGTGATCCAGCATTTACTCAAAACTAACATTTTCCCTCTTCAGATGGCGTGATTGGGGCGCCCAGGCTTTTGAGCAGCTCGAACTTGAGCGAGTGGTGAATTACTTATCCGCCGAGCAGCAAGTCGTGGCGACCGACGCGGCGGGGGTGAGGTCATCGGCGGGGCTTGCAGCCAATCTCCATGTCCAGGTCACTATCGGACATCTCCGTGGTGATTGTCGATGTGCGTTGGGGGGAGGGGGGAGAATCACGAGCGATCGGTTGGGCGGGCTCGCAACCCGGGTGCGTAGCAGCAGTGGTGAGCTGCTCCGGGTGCACTTGCAGAGGTTGGAGACGTCCGAAGTGGACGAGAGCACGAACGGGGACACAGTACTGGTCCCACAGAGCGGTCTCATCGTATTAGCTGGAGCTCCACATGTAATGGTCTTCGTTAGAAAGAGAAAAAAAAACTCAAGAGTAAGACTTCTAGCTTCTGAGACTTGTGTAGTGCAAGGTCTCATAGTGCGCCAGCCTGGCACAGACTAAGGTCATCAATATATCAGTCGTGGAAGTGTCGCGACCGCTCAGGCCATTGGCCTAAGGCCAATCGGAGCTAAGCTATTATGAGCTATTTTGATTCGCTCTGAAGCGTTTAGAATATTCTCAGCTCGAACTCGCAGTGAACTGGCCAAAGCCTTTTTTCTTGAGCCTATTTTCTTAAATATGTATGCCCAATTATGTACTGCAATAATTGATCACTAAAAAAAATGATTTTTTTTAATTTAGAGGCCCCCAATACATGTACAATTGGGTGCAAAACATTAATGAATATACTTAAGTAGATGCTTATGGATGACAGATCGTTTTCGTCCTGCTCGCATGTTGTTGATAGGGCACTTGTGCGCCAGAAGTAAGAAGTGAAAGTGAGAAATATATTTGAGGAGCGCTTAGTTGGATCTACATGCACACTACACATTAGCCGGCTAACTAACCGTGGTCCACGCGCATACACTCGATTTGACTGGTCCCAATTGTGAAACCAAGTCAAAAAGTGTACTTTCAACATTGTCGACTCGACACTCCCGTAAAGGTTAGCGGGGGTCTGGCTTCCGGTCGCCTGTCCGTAGGCTGAATTTTCCATCAATTTCCAACACTCCTCCCCCGAGCCTTCACGGGGTTCCTAAATCACTCGACGTCGACGAGCCCGATCTTCTCCCTGAGTTCCTTCAGTTTTGGTGCCGGCAAAGCCTTTGTTACAGGTCCGCGAGCATATCCTCGCTAGCGACGTACTATGGCATCACGATACCCTTCTCGGCACAATATTAGATGAGCTTGAGCTTGACGTACACGTGCGTCGCCTGGCCAAGCTCGTTTCGCTTTGTACTTGCACGATACCCGCTGGATTGTCCATCAGCATTTCACAAGCAGCTTGATGGCGATTCCAGTCTCACCCAGTAGTTTTTTTTTTCAGCCCAAGTAGCTCTTGAGCACCCACTGTCGCAGGGACGTACTCCGCCTCAGTTGTCGATAGCACCACAGAGCTCTGCTTCTTGCCCTGTCACGACACTGTTATTCCGTTCACTTGGAAAATTGCCGCGCTCACAGACTTGCGGTCATTATTGTCGGCTGCGAAGTCGGCGTCCGTGTAAGAGCATAGCTGTAGTGGTAGTTCCTTTGCCTTGTCGTCGCCAGACATGGCCAACTTGTGCGATCGGGTGTCACCCAGGTACCGGGCGATGCGCTGAGTCAACTTTTAGTCCGCCGGCGTTTGCGCATGGGTCCGTCGTGTAGCGTAGTGTACAGCAAACATGATGTCTGGACGCGTACACCTCGCGATCCACAACAAACTCCAAACTAGTAATTGAAAACTAGTCACCGTCGGTTCTGCCAACGCCATCTCCTTCGTGGAGTGCGAAAGTAGCTCGGCTAAATCAGCCTCTACTATTCATTCTCCTCCGATCGGCGATCGCACAGAGCTCGCCTATTCCAGCCTGAACTGGGTGAGCATTTCAGCGGTAGTAGCTGTTGGTTGAACTTATAGTCACTAAGATCGTTGTACTGCAATCGCATTCCCAGACAGTTGCTTGCAACGCAGAGGTCTTTGAGCTCCAGGATAGCCATGTCGGTGAACTGAGAAACCCTGCTGTCGTATGTACCAGTGACAAGTAGGTCGCCTACATATGTCCCGACGACTGTCATCCCGCCGCTGTCAGTCTTGAAGTACAAACATGCATCCACAATACACCGAATGAACTCAAGCTTGATCAGTATATAGTGCAGGTGCTGATGCCAGAGGCGCTCTGCCTGCTTCAGGCCGTAAAGGCTCTGACCGATGCAGTCCAACTTCATACACGCTCTCGGCTCCGAGTACCATGGGCTCCTCCTCCGTGATGACAAGTCCAGCGGGGACGAACAGTACATTCTCGACGCCTTCCTCCGTTTTCACCTTTACGTACGCGTTTGATACGTCTCCGTGTCGGGCAGGAACCTCCCATATGAACGTTACGACGAAATGAACTTGGCACCAGTCATCGTAATCACAGCGGCGAAATCGAAGAAGAAGTAAACGTCGAACTTTTGTTTGTTACCACAGACGACTAGTCGAGCATTGTACCGCTCGATCAAACCTGTGCCCGTTCGCTTCTTCTTGTACACCCACTTGGTATGCAAGCGCACGGTGCCAGGCTCGCACTTGACCAACTTCCACGTGCTGTTCGCCTGTAGAGCTGCGAGCTCTTCCTGCTCAGCTTCCGCCCAAAGCGCACTTTCAGCACATTTCAGCGCCTGCATGTAGATCTTTGGTTCCGGGTCATCTGCGTGTGGACAAGCCCTCTCTACTTCGGATACGGTCAAAGACACGGGGTCACTGTTGAGTCTCGACTCGCTGACTTCCACGTGTTCATCTGCCTCAGCGCGACGGCGCGACTTACAGTGGGAGCGATGAGATCTGCGAGGTATGGTACGCGCTGCCGGTGGCGTCGTCGTTGTAGACGCTGGAGCAGTCGGTGCCTTCATATTGGGTTTCTCCTCCAACGTGCGGATATTCTGCACATGGCGCGTGACGATCATCTTCTTTTCCGAAGATAGGTACACCTTGAATCCCTTGGTCGATTCACTGCCGACAAGTACACCCTCACATGCCCTCTTCTTCATGGCGCGCTCACCAGGGTCACGAAACACAGATCACCTGAATCCGAACACAGCGATGGCACGAAGATTCGGCCTTGGCCAGTCAATACCGCGAGTGGCGACATCCGATCCATTTTGGCACGTGACGAGCTTCGGTTCAGGACGGACATGGCGTACTCAACCGCGTCCATGCATCGTGTCATGTTGAGAATCATGCGGTGCATCCGCTCCGCTTTGCCGTGCTTTCCGACCTCAGACACCTGACAAGCCACTTCGTTCTCTTTGCAAAAGAGGTCCACGTTTCGGTACTCCCCTTCACCGTCAATGCAAAGTACATGTACACGACAGTCGACCCTTTCTCGAATTATACGAGGAAGTCCTCGAACTTCTTCGCAGCCAGGTTTTTCTTTTTTGCCATGAGCACCTTGCAGTAGTTCGATTTGTGGTCGATAAAGCTGACCATGTAGCGATTGCCTGGCCGTCAAGCGGTGTCATCGGACCCTTCAGGTCGCTGCAGATGACTCCTCCGATTTTGTCAAATGGTGCGTGTTCCCTGGTGTCTTTGGTCGGCTGTTGCGCTCTAGTCTTCTTCTCTTCAGTACAAACCATGCATGGCTTCCGCTCATGATGCGAGATCTTGATACCGGATGCGGGGTCCTTCACCATGCGCTCGATGGTGTCTAACGCCAGGTGACCGAATCGTGCATGGAATCCCGTTAGCGTATCCGTAATGACGACCGGTGAGGCTGTGTCCGTACTCGCGTCAACCACATTCATGATCAGCTCCTCCATCTTTGCAGTGCTTGCGGCTACCGACTCGAGTCAAACCACAAGCACGTTGTGCATCAGATCAACATACTTCTTTGTCCCACCAACTTATAGGGATTTTGGTTGTGTGTGTAGCACACGAAAAATGTTACAATGATCCCATTTGGTTGATATCGCGCTTCTTCCAATGATTTGATGACATTTTCCTCTGATTTTATACATATCGACTTAACAAGCAGTAAAACCTCCTGTAATTTAGCGCCTATTAGCGAGTGTTACACACGTCGATCGTGATTATGCTGATGTATATAAGATCGCCGTATCGGAATGAGCATTTACTTCAAGTTTTATAAAATGTCGCTAATAAACCTACAAATTCCGAAAAATAACAGGATTCCCTCCAGATACGAGCCCACATTCATGGCATTATTTACTTGCTGGTCGCTGCTATATAGCCACATAAATTGTAGCGAATAGCACGCTGACTCAAGCTTTCGAATAAGGGTACTTAGACTTTTATCAAGCTCACATTGGTAGTGCTACTTAAAAAAAACCAAGATCCCGATAAATTGGTGGGACAGATAAGTAGAACACCACGTCGTCACTCTTCACCAGCGCCAACTTTCCGTTGCGCTTGGCCAGAGAACATCCCTTCGTCATCAATCGTCCGTATGAGATAAGGTTCTGCGACAGCTTTGGTGCGCAATAGACGTCGTTGAGCTCTACCTCAGCTATGAATCCATCGACAATCGCTCGCAGAGTCACCGATCCTTTCTTGGCCACGTCCATCGTCCGACCGTCCGGCAACATGCAGATGTCATCACCAGATCACCCCACCACGTTAGCCATCAGCGCAGGGGCGTTGGCGAGATGTCGGCTGGCACCACTGTCCAGTTACAAGCTCTTAGCGTCCACGGACTTGAAGTCGTTACCAGCGGCAAGTGCAACCTTTTCTGGCTTGCCCTTGCTGTTTCCAGTAGAGCGCTCGGGGTATTTCTTCAGGTGTCCAATCTGCTTGCGCATGTGGTATCGCCGCGTCTCTTTTTGGGACTCAGCCACCGCGTTCACGGCCTCCTTGCCAACACGTTTTGGCGCTCGATCTTCGTCGGACACCATTAACGCCCAAACCATCAGCTCGTTTGCTTGTTGAAAATAATCGTGATGTCACACCTGGCCATCAAGGCGTGCCATAAGGCCAGGCCGCGTACTTGACGATGTTCTCCAGAACCAGCGTAGGTGACGTGTTCGCTACCATCACGAGAAGATTTAAGTACAAGAAGTGTTTATTCCGCGGTCGCGACGGGTCCTTCTTGGCTCCGAACAGCCTCATTTCCTGCTGCGTCGAGAGCGTCCGCTTGAATGACAAGTGCATCTGATCCATCACGAACCAAAGCGTCGGCTGCGTGGACCACCAGCATATGATGTGTAGCTGGTAGAACGCCTCAGCTTTCCACGCACGTGTTGACCAAACTTGTTCACCTTGTACCGCTCCGTCCAGGCGTACCCACAAGCCTGCTCCTCCATCTCAATCTTCTCTATGAACAGTAACCCCCACGGCTCAATGCCGCTCTCAAGCCCCTTATAGACTTTGCTCCCGTCGAAGTTACGCATGTAGATCTTGGCGTCCTTGGCCGGGGCACTGTTGCATTGAGATGCAGAGGTGGCGGTCGGTGCGCATGATACTGAGGGCCTGCCTGGTGCTCCGGGTACTGCGGCGGTGGCACCGCTCCTCCAGCTTGGAAAGGCGAACCTCCCACTTGTTGTCCAGCAGCGAGGCCACCGTGCGCACCACGTATCTGCACATCCATGCCAAAGATCGAAGCGCCAAGCTCATGCATCCGCCCCCGTGCTGCAGCGCTTGACGGTAGACACTCTGAGCAGAGCCGGCCCCCATGTCCGGGCGGCGTAACGGCCGCTTGTTGCTGCTGCGTCTGCGTCGTTGGTCATTGGGCTCATAACCTGTGGGTAGGGCACTTATGCGCGAGAAGTAAGAAGTAAAAAAGAAAAATATATTCGAAGAGTTCTTAGCTGGATATACTTCCACACTATACATTAGCCGGCTAACTAACCGTGGTCCACGCGCCTACACTCGATTTGATTGGTTCAAATCGTGAAACCAAGGCAAAAAGTGTACCTTCAACATTGTCGACCCGACATTTCCGTAACGGTTAGCGGGGGTCTGGCTTCGTGTCGCCTGCCCGTAGACTGGATTTTCCATCACTATACAACACATGTTAGCTCTCGGCGTCAAATCGACGCCCAAATGTAGTCTGCTTGCCTTTTTGGAAGTTGCTTGGTGGAGGAGGCTTGAGCTTGGTGAAAAGTGTTTTAATTAGAGAGCGATGAAAAATTTAAACTACTTGACTAACACACACTGCTATCAGGACTCTTTTTTCGCGCTATGCAGCTTCGAGTCGAAGCCAGGCTGTCGAAGTCGTACCTTCAAGATGGCGCGGTACAGCGCTACTGAAGCATGCCACTGTTATTACCACCGGAGGAAGAGGGTGAGCGCGCTGAGTAGAGTTCAATCAATTTCGAGCATAAAATTGAGCTTTAACTCATTTTCGAAACCATCACTCAAATCAAGACCAAAATCTTGATTTGACCCTTTTTCTGACAATTGCTGTTTCAAAATCTTCAGAAACTATTTCTCTAATAATTTTATAAACTTATAATTGTGTCATGAGAGGTCGCAGTGCACTTCACCCATGGGCGGAGAAGATAATGATGTGATGCCTGTGTTCCAGTCGCGATTGCGCGCCAAGAAAGAGGAACGTATGCATCAGAGACAACAAGAGCAGGTTTTGCCTTGTTCTACAGGGTTACACCGCAACTTGGACATGGTACGTCATTGAACCCATGGGTAATGGACCCTTCTTGGTGTTCGTAGCGAGATGGTCCTGAGAGTTTCTCGCTGGTCAAGGATGCTGGCACTCGCGCCCTAGCTAATGCGCATCAACAGGCTGTTGCGGACTCTGGTGAAGATACCGTCAAGCGGCGAGAGCGATCTGAAGCACGCAAACGCGTTATTGAATATCACGGAAGTATCTGGGATGCAGTGAGCAGCGACAATCTGGATATGGTGCGGAATTACTTTCTAGTTGAAGGTGCAACGATGGTATTGCGTCGGCGACATCCAGACGCAGATCAGGGTGGGCGAACCCTGCTGCACTGTGCATCGTGGTGTGTACATTTTCAAAAGATGAGCTGAGCGTATTACATGAAGAGCAAGCCAACCTAACTTGAGTTGGTGTTGGCGTATGGTGTACAGGCATGGATACGGAGCTATAGTTGAATTCATTTTGACCACTGGATGCGATGTAGATGTTGTCGACAGTGTATGTACATCTCCCCGCTTTCAGGGTTTTCGGTATCAGTTGTGGCTTAATGACATTCATGACAGGTGGCTAGTAAGACTACAGCTCTAATTGAAGCGGCTCGTGCAGGCACGCAGGTGTTTGCGTTACCTTGCTACGTTATGGAGCTAGCCCAAGACACCGCGACAGCTATGTAAGCAAATCGCGCAATGGCGCATAAGGCAAAGAACGTAACCAAATGTGTTTGCGAGTTATGCAGGGAGATACGGCATTTCACTGGGCAGGGCGTCAAGGTCACGGTACGGTGCTCTTACGGATGGCTCTGGAGCAAGAACGTTTGGAACCTGGGTCTACCCCCGCACTCTGGGTCATGAAGGTGCGTCATGTTGGCTACTCGCACTATGTGACTTTATCAAACCTAGCAGAGTCCTGCTCGCTGATAGAACCACAAGAGTCGTACTGTCGTGGACCTCGTGCAACCCCATACATTCGTCGTTCCGCTGCTCCAGAAACGCCTTGGGGACTCTTTCACACGAGCGTTGGAGTCTGCCAAAGGGAAGCGCAGGTCTCGTTTCCCTGTTAGAGTACGTTGCTACTGCTGTTGTATCTTTGAGTATGAACAATTCCCCCACGCTCTTCTCGATGCATCATAGGCTGCAGTAATGGGAACTAGAAAGTCAACCCTCGTCCAAGCAAACAGTCGACCCGAATACGGGTTGATTGAGCTTGGAGCGATAGGACTAGAAGCGGTTGAACCTGCGGTCACCTCTCTTAGTGGAGTTGAAAAACTTGGCTTGGATGTTTCATCGTTCGCATACGTATCAAGAGATAGATAATCAAACAACTGAAAGCAGCTACTGCTATTTTGTCAGTAAATTTTGAAGAACAGTAGAATTTTCCTCCGAGTAGCCATGTCAACACTGTGACATCGTATTTTCAATCTCAACCAGGAGGTTAATCTGACGGGTTCTTCCCACACGAAGAAGAAGAAAAACCAGGAGTGGCAAGCACTGTTCGTCAAAGTCGACACATCGGCTCGTTTAATTGCATCCGCCGGTGTTAAAGCGTTTATCCCTATCGACACCTGTGCCAGGGGAACCGTGTCAACGTCGACGACACACCCGGTTGCTTCTAATGTTCGCGAAACCAGCACGGTCAAGGATGAATACTCTACGCGTCGTCCTCTAATGATGCGACCAAAGAATAGTGGGCGCTCAATCAAGCTTTTTTTTTTCGAGACGGCCCTCGAGCTTCACGATTCGTTGTCTCACAGCCAGGAACCGAGTTCGAGTTCCAGGCTCGCGTCGCAAGGTCCCGGCCGCATGCACAGTTAGTGAGCGTTCGTTAAGCTTTAGTGGATCGTACATCACGGTTGTCATCTCGGATTACATTATCACTTGGTCGTGCAAATCCACGGCAAAGGGGTGGTAGGTGGTCGCCTGATGAAGAAATGGAGCCTCTTGCGGCGATTCTCCGAGTTTGATGACCTGCACCAGTATGTGTGCATCGAGTTGCTGACTTGCGAAACTACGATACTACGGTATCGACCATTGCTTCACTGTTGCACGACAGAGCGTTAGTCGATGGGACCTCAATTGGGAGGAATTGATCTTGTCAAGCACACACGCGCCTGGACAAAGCCTTTGTTCACGATTTCCTAGAAGAGCGTCACAATTTGGTGGACTCCTTTTGAGACGCAAATTTCTACCTGCTGTCACCTTTTTCGAGGCACCACTCCGACCGGCACCTCAATTAGCAACTCGGCACAAGACACGGAAAGTTGAATCAGGTCTAGGAAATAACGAGTGTGCCAACGTGTCAGGCGAGTGGCAGATTCATCGCGCTTGTCTGGCACTGAAACAAACACATCTCATCTCACTATCGGGCATCCACCGCCAGCGATGCCACTTCAGATGATGGGAGGAGTCGGTCAAAGGGCTCTCGTACAGTGGTGTTGACGAACGTAGATCTTCGACTTCAACACAAGCACCGACGTCTTCACAAGCTTCAGCGTCAGCGTCAGCACGTCGCCATCACCGCAATGATAAGAAGCGACTACGTAGTCAAAGAGCCAAGAGTAGCGAGCTGGGGTCAAACATCAGCACAGGCTCAGTAGAAGCGGAAATTCGTCTAGCCGATCCAGCAGCATTAGACCACACGCAACACAAACTCAGGAAGGTGAACCTGTATCTTGACTTTCGGATATTTGCCTATTGAAGTCCTTTACCAAGACAACTGGTTTTAGACGGAGGGCTTGACGGGGACGGGCAAGGCTGGGATACCTGGTGCAATACGATAAGCAGAAGTGCCCGGACTTAGCTATAGGACACACATACGTACCCGACGATGAATAGAGCCTCCAAAAACAGGTTTCATGTAGTGTTCGTCAATCTGCCGGGTAGTCCCAAAACAAAACATTAGTTTTCCCACACGGATATAACATCACCTAAGTACAAAGTCCACAGATCAACGTACATTACTCCAAAATGAGTGCAAGGCACTTTTCTCTTCTCGACGAGCAAACACTGGGTGATTGCGAACGTCGTCATCATCGTCGTGGTCCGATATCTGATAGTACAAAATGTTTACACTTAGTACGCCACAGTTTCGAGATGAATCGCTTCAGAAAAATACAATTTCGTCGAGCAGGCCTAGCTCTTCCTCTCCCTCTTCGTCAGTCGCCTCCAGAGGGTCAGGTTGATCACGCTGTTAAGAGAATTAGCGAAAGAATGATTCATCTGAGAAACAACCGGGCTAACGAATAATAAAGGCTCATAAAACAAACCTTTAGACGCGTGTATGTCAGTAATGGCTCCGTCATTCCGCCGCAGATGATTGTAGTGAAAATACAAACTAAAGTCAAGTATGTCAAAGAAGCAAATAGCCACCAAATTGACTACACAAGATCGTACCAGAGAGTGTCGTAGTGACATACAAATCCTGGTTTGGGCCTGGCATGTTCCTGCAAGGGCAAAAGCAAGCGGTTAACACATAGGCTTCGCTCCCCAAAGGATTTTTTGCCTCACGTACTGAGATAGCGCAAAGGAAATTGCCCCGCGAAGTCCTGCAAACCATAGCACGACTTGCATCTTCGCTGGGATCTTAGTGCTACGCCTAGTGATACACGTGTCAGCTTTATCACGAGACCAATACATCATATGAACTGTCAGCGTACCCTTGATTGGCGATCCAACTGAGCGGAAACGTGTTGAATAGACGTGACACCCAGCAAAAGATGATGGCGAGGAAAACGAAGGTGAAGTCCCAGCGCCCAAACTGTCCAGCGCATACACCCATGCCCATGTACAGGAACACAAAGAACTCCGATACCAGCGCGAAGCTCTTGAAAATGTGCTCAGCTGTCACTTGCGATGGCTTGGATAAATTGTACGAGTTGTAGTGTGCCATGATAAGGCCACAAAAGAATAGTGACATGATGCCTGACAGCTTCATGACCTCTGCCAGTGCATACGAGCCATAGGCGTAGAGAAACAGCAGCGTAATCTCGTACGCAGGGTAGCCCTTGATGTTTGAATTTTTGCACATGAAAGAGCAGGCCAAGCTGCTCAGTAATGGAAATGAATCAATCGAGTTTTAGCATAAAATGCAAACAAACAGCACGAGTTTTAACATACCCAGTGAAGACACCGCACGCTACCGAGCCCAGGGAAATCAGCGTAAACTCCACCATCAAAGAGGCCACGGCGCTAGTCGTAAATTCGGTCTGGGACTCTTCAAACTATCACCGACATCATCATAAAAATCGTCAGTACCACAAGATTCAGAGCACTTCGGCATGCGTAAATAAAACCTTTAAGAAGGTATTGAACAGCACAATGGCCACGGCATCGTTCAGCACGCTTTCACCAAATACGAGACTGTAGAGCAGAGGATCCAGGTTCAGCTCCGGATTTCCCAGAATTGATAGTGTCGCCACAGGATCGACAGAAGAGATCAACGCTCCAAAGAGCAGAGACTCCAAAGGAGAAGAAGAGTCAATGTCGATCCAGCCCAACTTGCCAGCGTAATAAGTCAGGTAGCCGATAACAAACGTCGACACAACCGTCCCCAGCACAGCGTACAGTAGAATAGTGCTTATCAAACCCGTATAAATATTAAAAAGCTTTCCACGAAAGAAGAATACAAAGTCGCGAGAGTACACATACTTGAAGTTGTCAAAGAATCGTTTCTGGATACCAATCAGAATCACCAAAAAAAACAGTACAAATAAATCTACAAGTCCTACCCGGTGCACCGAATATCCCGCTTCAAAGATGATTGGCGGTAGCAACAGAAAGTAGAACAGGATTTTCTAGTGCACCACACCCCAACACGTAAAAGAACGTCAATTCTACCACGACAACTGAATTTTGACCGCGTACATTGAAACGGAGGAGCTCCATTTCCTTGCGACTTGGGTAGAAGAGACGTGCACTACACAGCTCCGACACACAAGTTAATTCATAAGCAGTTAAGCTGCGGCTAACACTTGTCGCACCATACGCCGACGATCATCCCCACCAGCATTGCGGCTCCTGATTCGGGCAGATAGTAGAAGCGGTATTCCTTGATCAAGTACGCGCACACAATGCACATGCCCAAGATAACCACCTGAAGCACACATCAACACAATGAGCCTCCACTGACGAGGAAAAAGTTCCTCGCATCTTCAAAATACGCACAAACAATAGCGTGTTGAGCGCGCCGAACTCGTGCAGCCCTTCTCCCGCCGCTTTCTCTGCAAATATGCAGCATAATAACCACGAAATCAGCACAAACAGTAACCAGTGCACATTCACACTTTACTACTAAAGAACGGCCGCTCTCATCGTGTTGTCTTCTCCATACAAAAAAGGTAGCCACACGCACCCAGTAGCTCGATGTTTGGCATTTTGCACTCTCTGCTTAGGTCACTTTTAGAAATGGCTACACCTTTCACCATTCGTGTAGAAAACACAAAGTATTAGATCCAGCCAATGAGCGCGCAGCACGCAGCCCGAATCAAGTGAGTATGGCGGAGCAATTGGCCGCATGTGCGCGACAGCTCTTCGAGGGCGCGTCGGGCAGCAACGAGCAGCGTGTCGCCAACGCGTGGATCATGCAATTCCAGAGGAGCGCTGAGGCGTGGCAGGCTGCGCTGCAGCTTCTGGAGACACCCGTGCGTGACCCACTGACGCATCAAACCTTAGCGGGCCCAGAGCTCGTGGCAATACAGATCCTACGGCTGAAGACGCAGCAGGAATGGACGAATATTAGTTCACAGCACCAGCAGGTGGTGCGTCAGGTGCGCTACTTATGTAGTGACGCATCCATCGCGACTCGCTCGAGATCAATAACACTATCTAACGGACGATACCAGACCTTGTTGAAGTTGTTGGAGGTGGCGTGCATGACAGACAGCGGCCTTTCGCCTGTGAGCCGCCGCATCGCCTGCGTCACGCTGGCGGATATTGTGGTCAAGTCGTACAAGACGTGGACCGGGTGGAAGAATGACGTGCAGCGGCTGGTGGACGCGGGTGTTGCTGCTCAGCGGCAGCATAAGGGAGCCGCGGTGGTATGATGGAGATGTGTTTTTGTTGCTGTTGTGAAGTGTTGGTGACGTATATACGTGGCTGCATACAGCTGACAGAGATTCTTGGAGCTATTCCGCTGCAGATTCTAGCGTCCGAGAGGATGTGGACTGCCGAGGAGATGAATGAAATGCTGACGATATTTCAGGCGGAAGGAGATGACGTTATGACGGCGGCGCAGATGGTTCTGACAAACATGTACGTCGTTGCAGTGTTTGTGGCAGGGTCTGGCTCTGACGGCTTGCGGTATGCAGGCCGGATGAGGGAAGCATTGCGCTTCGCTGTCTCGAAGGTTGGGTTGTGGGCTGTGTTCCTACCCACGAGGCGTTTGGTTTGACTGCTGCTCATCTTTTCGCTCGGTATGCTCGTTGCTGCGAAATGCATTGCTGTGCAGCCCAAATGTGAATCTAACAGCTCAGTTGTGACCGCGTAGTGGGCTGCTTGACGTGCTATTTGCTGCTGTCATCAATGGAAACGAGGAACAGGCGCAGGTGAAGTATGTGCGTCTTAGCCTTCGCTGCTACACTTTGAAATGTCTGACATTTTCATACGTAGATGGCTGCTGGAATTATCGCAGACTCTTTTGTGTCTGCGCCGGTGTCTGAAAATATGATCAATGCTGTGCTTCACTCGGCTCGTCGTTTAGTTGAAGCGATGGCAGTTTTTCAGTCGGAGGTTCGATCTCCTACCGGTGAGATTATAACAAGGGAGCAGCAGACGACGGCATGCCGAGGCATTTCAAGGATCGCGTGCTCTTTAGCGATGAATCACGCCCCCATACTGCTCTGGAATCAAGTATCTGGTATTCAAACCGACCAGCAATCCAGCTCATCCATGCAATTTTTGGAGCTGCTTCTGGCTTGCTCCTCGTACGACGACATCGATGTGGTGCAGCCCACGTTGGAGATCTGGTTCTTTTTCCTCGAAGAGAATTCGTCGCAAAGCGAGGCTTCATGGCAACTCTTGAACGCCCCCGGGAAGGAGCATGTTGTTAGCGTGCTTTCCCGTTTGGTCAATGCACTTATTGAGCGGTGCAAGTACCCACAGTGGCTCGTTGACAAGCAGCAACTTGTTAGCGACGACCCAGAAATTGAGGCGATCTCCGACTTGCGCAGGTAGTTTGTCATGCTATCCGAGCTGATATATATTGCTTTGGCCTAACATAAAATTGTGCACACGTTTAGAGAAGTTGCAGACACCATGCTGAGCTTATTTTCTAAATGGCCAGGAGGTCGAGGGAAACCTACAGGGGACTACGCCTCATGTGTGAAGGGCATGTGTCAAATGCTGGTGGAAAGCAAGGATATCGCGTTGATTGATGCGCTACTCTTCTTGCTTTCGTATATGGTTGAACTGTTTGATGCTGTATCGTCGGATTCGGAGTCTGAAGATGACCCAGAAGCGTTCCAGGATCCGGAATCTGGTGGAATCGATGTTTTGTTGGGGGTATTAGACTGCGCTCTCAGTCTTCCTATACATCCTCTCGTGATCAACGGCGTCGCACGGTACGTAGACTTACAACCACACACTCTGGCGCTCAATTTACCGCTGAACTTTTGTTCGTGAATAGGTACCTACGATCGCTGAGCACCTCACTAGCATTGCCCGCTAGTGTATACCTGCGTGCCTCGATGATCATTTGCCAAGGACTTCAGTATATGTCGTCCTTTCCAGTGGCGGTGCAATCGCTGCTGCATCATAGCTCTTCAATAACGTAAGTGGGAGAATGGATCACCGGTCGTCACGTCAGTAGAGCTCATGATGTCATTGTTTCACTGTGCAGTAAATACACGACCGTCGATGAGAGAGCGCCTCTATTGCGGGCTTTACTCACATTCTGCAGCACGCTACAAACTCAAACAACCCCAGAGAGTGAAGGAGATTTACTGGAAGTAACTTTTCGGATTGCTAGCGGCGTATCAGACGAAGGTACGATTGCAGAAGTTTAGGTTTGATGGACCATTAAGTTGTTGCTATTGTCGTAGATTTTGGCGGATTGTGTTCAACTGTTCTGTCCAATATAACAATTCGTGTACAAAGTGGGCACCCGATGGAGGTTTCCAGTAGCGTGTATATGTTGGGTCGAGCCCTTGGTGGTGTCCAAGACCAGAAGCACGGATTCGCACTGGTTGATCTGCTCTGGTCTATCGTGAGCGCCTCCCTACTTCAGCACAAAGGAGATGAAAGCTGTCGGCGAGCAGGAGCTCAGTTTTTCCTAAATGTCATCCCTCATCTGCAGAAGGAAGGCGTGCATCCGATCGAGGCTCAAGTACTGGACGTGTGTCTGTGGTGGTATGAGGAAGGCATCGCCCCTGAATTCCTCACCTGCTGCACTAGAATAATCGCGCGGCAACGAGACAATACTGACTTCGAGGTTTCAGCAGGGCAGACGTTTGAGGTGCCGAAAGGACAATGTTTTAGGAAGGTTTCTGGTGCTGTACTAACCTTCTTTTCATTTGCTATTTCAGCGCCTTCTTGCTGGATTTCGTAGCAAACTGCACGATGCAAGAGGAACCGATGACGAGCTGTCAATGGAGAGCTTCCTGTTACAGCATCATGAGGCACATAAAATGATTCCAGAGGTTGAGCAGTTCATGAAGATGGCACGAGAGGTGTTGAGCTCTTTCCCACAAGTACTGACGAAGGACTGCTCAAACGGAGAGCCGACTCTGTTTTGGGTTTGTCTGGATCTCGCAACAAGGCTTCTGAAAGTGGACCACCAGGTACGATGCTGCTTCCTTAGCAATTGACTAAAGTCGTATCTACCGCTCATGTAGTCTATGGTGTCGTAAAACGTAGATACAGGAAATGTGCGATGCTGCATGCGATTTCCTCCTGGACGCGATGCGTTGCCAACCGGAGCCGATTCTCGAGAGGATACACATATTTGCCTCAGAGATTGTGCGTGTTGTGCTGAGCTTCTTGGGCCTCAGACGACAGCATTATCGCGTGCGGAACCTGTGGGATTTTCTGTTTCAGTGTGTACATGGCCCACAGATGTCAACGCAAATTCGAGGCAAGTTGCAGAGTGCTCATGCTTTTAGATTTGTAGCTCAAGCGATCTAATTCACGGTGATGTCGCCTTTGCAGGCGGTTTCCTGGTCGCTGTATCAACCGTTGTGATCGAAGAATGTGCGCTTCACCCGCTCCTACCAGCACAAGTGTATCAGCAAATGCCTGGTGAACTGCGAATGCGTCGCCAGAGGCATCACTTTCGTCAGTACTTTACCCAGTTGGATCGCGCTGTCGATGCGGGGAACTCTTAGGCGCTCGATTCCGCGACGGCCATCAAATCAGCTTCGCAGAGCACCGACCATTCCGTTTTAGATGTGGAAATAAGGTGAGTATCGAGCATGAAGTACTGTACGCGATACAATGAGGGACTACAACTTGCATACATGTTACTTCGAAGTAGTTTGGACAGTTTGAACATACCGGTACAACACTGTACTTGTATGTCAACGGTACTGCGTTAGAGCTACACCTTTAGCCGATCTACATGTAGATACTGCGAAACGTAAAGTCAATCCTTTTCAGCCCATTGCCACCTTGTACGATAGAATCGAGAGGCACATAGGGTTCCTCTCGTAATTCGAGGGTCTGATGCTGGTGTATTTCGTGAGGCGAGAAAAGGATGTCTTCGTCGATCGGCTCATCGCCGTCGTCTAAAATTGTTTCGAGGAGTGCGAATGCAGCGTCCTCCAGCCGTTGCATCTCCATTGGGTCAACACCCTGTGACTGGTGTTTCAGAGTGTGAATAAGGAGATCTTGTTCAATTGGCGTGTCATCATCTTCAAGAGTCATTTCGAGCAGTGCAAATGCTTCCACCTCCAGCTCACCACGTTCTTGCTCGTCAGCAGTGAGTAACTCCCCGTCTTTATTGCAAACATCCTCGCGAAGGATCGATTCAAGCAGAGCAAAAGCCTTTTCATGCCCCATATCATCCTGGGTCTTATCCTCCTCAGCCGTGCCACCGGTAGACCGAGCGATAACATGCACTTCGTCATGTTCGCCGTCAAGAATTGATTCTAAGAGTGCGAAAGCTTCATCCTCCAGCAGTTCCTCTTCGGACCACTCTCCCAAAAACTTCTTTTGAGCTCCAAAACTCAGCATATTTTACTACAGAGCCAATTTGGAAATGGAGTGTTTGGTGCACTTCATGCACGCAATCCATCAGCTCGAATCTATCAATTCTTGCATCAAATACGGTGATTGACGTGTTTTCGACCGTCGTGTGGAGGCATGTACATGTACATACAGTATTTGTAAGAAAATGTCAGGAAAATATTGGCTCACAAATTTTGGGAACCACCAGTACCTTCACCACTCTTTATACAGGTCCAAAACTCTCTTGAAGAAAGGGTTCGCCCCTCTCTGTGTGTGGACTGTTCGGCCTCGAACGCCTCTGCTTCCAATGCCCGCCACAGCCTCCGGGTCTTCACTTGTGACTCGCAATCGAGCCGACCATGCGTCAACCCGCGCCGCCCCAGGGCGTCCGTTTCGCGTGGGCAGCGACGGACTGCCGCTGCTGCCGTGCCACGATGCGCCTGTGAGCGGTATGCCTGCCTCATCGCCCCCCCCAACGGCCGTCGCGCTGTTCGGCCACGTCGACACGAAACAAAACGTGCGCGCGCAGCTCATATCACGCTACAGCCACTCGAAGCAGCTCGACCAGATCAGCGAGATGACACTACGCATCGACACAGAATTGGAGCTACTACGCCGAAGCTGCTTCGCTCAACGCAACGAACAGTGGGGGTACAGCACGCCGGACCAATTTGAGTACCAACCGACTCCTACGGACGCATGGACGCCCCAACCAGCGAACGAGAAGATGCTACTGCGTAAGATGAAAATGGACGGGACGCTGGACGGTAGTGGGAGGGAATTCTTTCCTCCAGGTAAAACCCACGACAAGGAGATGATGGAATTCGTGCGGGATCGGCCCTGGCCGCCTCAAGAGTTCGCGTTGAAACCCGTGGCGAAACCTTCTAGGGGCCGAGGAGGCAAGCGCAAAGCTGCGCCGATGGCGGCGGTGCTGGACCCTGTGCCACTGCTAGCAAAGACTTGTAGGGAGTGCAAGACGCAGTCGACCCCGCTGTGGCGCACACAGACGAGAACTGTGAAGGTGAAAAAAGTGGTGCTGAAGAATACTGCAGGGAATGACGTTGCAACGAACTTGGCGAATGCGTTTGTGGCGCAGAGTATGGCCAAGATGGAACCGCAGAAGACTGAAGTGAAAATGGTGGACGAGAAGATCGAGGTGGATCTGTGTTTGCAGTGCTATTTGAAGCTGGAGCGAGCGGATCTGTTCGATAAGAAGCGTGTTGAGAAGAAGAAACAGGAACGACGGAAGAAAGACCAAGCCGCTTCGGCAGCGCTGCAGGAGAAGAAGCGGTTGAAGCACCAGATCCATCTCTTGAAGAAGCACAAGAAGCAGGAGATGCTGGCGGCGGAGCAAGCTGCTGGCGAGCAAGTGACGGAACAAGTACAGGACGAGGCTGCAGCTCCAGCGGCGGTGATTCTCAAGTTTACAAGAGAGGAGATTGAAGCTGCCACGGCTTCGTCTAAGGAGCGGAAGAGGGACCGTAAGCATAGTCGCAAGGACAAGAAGAAAAAGAAGAAGAAACATCGTCGTCAACGAGGATATCACGAGGGTTCAGAAAGCGACTGTCCGACCCCGATCCCATCGCCAGCGCAGATGAATGGATACGTGTACGCAGATCGAGCCCTAGATTCGTTCACCACGTCTCAACGTTCAGCGTTCGACATCGAACAGGCACCTGTGGAAGCGACGGCGGTTAACACTGAACCGGAGGCATTAGATAGCGGCTACCACGAGGATGAAAACGAGGTAGCAACCCCAGCGAGATCTTCATCTCGGAAGCGAAAGAGCGTGCAATATACCGAGCCAGCCGTCGTGGTGGAATCGCCCGCATCTGCTTCAAAGAAGCGCAAGACGTCTTCATCTCGGAGCTCGCGGTCAAAACGGGCGGCTACAAGTGTGGCGCCTGCTGCTGCCGTGGTTGCGGCCCCTCCGACCCCATCTGTAAAAAAGCGTTCTCGTACGAAGAAGGAGCTGGCGCGTGAACGTGAACTGCGCGCGCAGGGCCAATATTGCCCTGTGTGCAACGAAGTATACGAGGACGACGATCAAAACACGTTTGTGTGCTGCGACTCGTGCGAGCTCTGGGTGCACGGTGCCTGCGATCCCAGTCTTACCCCGTACGTCGTGCTGTTGGATATGATGGAGTGTTGTACGATACTGATGTTTTTGTTGATCTGTGTGTGTGTGTGTGTTTCAGAGCGATTATCGCGGCCATGGCCAACACCGAAGACAAGTATATTTGTCCGCTGTGTGCTGGACGGTAAACGCGCGATGTTGATATAACTGAGAAAGACGAGCGTGACGCCCAGCCTGCCAACTAATATAGACCATGAAGATGATGCTCCGATGCTTCGCGCTGTGTTTAGTTTGTTGAGTTCCTTACTCGTGCATTCACCGTCGGCAATCCACTTCAGCTAAGCAAAATGGAGTGTCGAACATCAATTACGTACAAAACACAAAACATGCGCACTGACAACCACACAGTCTTTGACATCAAGTTAGATGTTTGCTCTTCGAGGGATCCGCCGCTTCTCGACGGGAGCACCGCGCAAGGGTACTTTTCTGCGGTGTAACTACCATTCCATTGAGTGCTGAGCTAATTCGCGTTGCTGTTATTTCCGCTCAGAGTATCCCACATCCTTCATTTCGCACTTGCGTACTCAAAAGCTAAACGTGTTCAACATCGGCATTGCGTTCCTGACACTGTCGCTGTCATCGCAGATGGTGTCGTACAAGCAGCGCTACGAGACAGCACTGGGGGAGAAGGAACAGCTCAGCGAGAAGGTGGAGGTGCTGGAGAAACTCGTGCTGGATCTAGGCGGCAAGCTGCCGGACGAGGAGGCGCTGGTCAAGGCTAAGGAGGCCGCCAAAGAGGCTGAGGCCAAGGCGCAACGCGACCGCGAGGAGGAAGCCAAGGCACTTGCGTCTTTGACGGCGGACGACAAGAAAAGCAAGAAGAGTAAGCTTGTTTAGGCCAGAGACGGTGAGACAGCATACATAGAGGATAGTCGATACGCAGCGCCGTAACCAGCCAGAGTGTGGACGGACGCTGAGAATCGAGCAACACGCTTAAGCTCGAGTAATTGTTGGTGCGAAGTGTCAGTTTGTACACTGATCTCGTTCCTTGTATTACTTCTTGATGGTCGACTGCAGCGAGCGTCTGGACGAGACACTGTCCATTCGGTTCATCTCGTTCACGGCCGTCAGCACCTCGTTGATGTTGGTCTCCAGCACCATGCCGCCCATGACAATTTCATCCAGCGCGTAGTGGACTTTGTCGCTGTGGAAAATCAGGTCCAGCTCGCACACGTTCTCGAAGATCTTGTCCAGCGTTTCCACAAATACTGCAGTAAGCAGATACCTCGTTAGCCCACCACTACAACACTATCCTGCATGAGCATACGCACCTTGAATCAGATCCAAGATGCCCAGGTCGCTCTCCTGCTTATCAACTGCGAAGACGAAGTACAGCGTTGCGTAGTGCCGATAGATTAGCTTCACACCGTCTCCCCAATACCGCACCCTGTACGTCCGCACTCAGCGTTAGAATACATAAAACAGGTATATGGTATAATGTTTTCAGTGGGACCACGTACGTGCCCTCGAGAAAGTTGCAGAGCGTGTCGGGACGCTTGGACACTTGCGTGTAAATATCTCGGATCACAGCCTGCTGCTCGGCATCGGGCTAACAAAATCGATGCAGCGCATTAGCAACCAGAGGCAAGACATCAGAGCCATGGCAAAGCTGCCTGTGGACGAACCACGTGCTCGTAGAACTTGACGATGCGCGGCTTGCCGTGGTTGTTCACGATGAGGATCCCCTTGATCATCTTCTGTGTCAAACTAAACTGTGTGCCTAAAGTGTGGCATGTAGGGTATGTGTTCTCCCAGGACCTCTTTTGTTCACATACCTTCTGCTGTTGGTCGAAAAACATCCGCTAAAAAGTTCAAAAATAGATCAGACATGGCAGGACGTGGCACCAATAGCTCAACTGCTGCAGGCGATGCGGCTGTACCTCGTTCGTCTACGTCCCATCGATTAGGGACCGATGCTGTGCGAGGTCGCCACCGAGGTTCATCCGGAAGACAAGCTGCGGGAAGCTCCGAGGATATGGAGCGAGAGGAAGATGAAGAGGTAGAAGACTCGGACGACGAAGAAGAAACGCAGATCCCCATTGAGGACCAGATGATGGAGATGACGCAGGAACTTCCAGCCACAGAGCGAGATACGAGTCCTCCGCCAGTGCAGAGACGCTCTCCACCTGCTTCGCCGCCGCCGATGACTGAAGCATTGGCAGGCCCGACAACGGGCTCTCCAGCAGCCAGCATGTCGCCATTTGCAGACGTCGAGTCGACGACACCGCAGTCCAATGAGGACGAAGACTCGAGATCCGAGACGTCGTCGGAGGTGAGTCTGGGATCAGGTCGACCTGGAAGACGTCAAAGGGCCAGGAAACGCGTGTCGACAGCCTGCTCGGACCACCGGAATCTGTCCGAGAGAATGAAGAAGGCAGTGGCTTGTGAAGGAGACGGAGAAGATAGCTTTGGGCAGTCGATGATTGGCGCAGACGTTGTGCTGTGTGTCAGACACAATGAGAACCGTCGAGAGGCTAATGGCCACGGCAATGCTGCAAGTAACGGGAGCACTGTAAGAGGCATTCGACGGTTCCATGCTCACAGATTCATTCTGGCAGCCAGCTCGCCACCGTTTCGTGCAATGTTGATGGGAAATATGCGCGAATCGTCACGGCGAGACGTGGAACTGCACGATATTGAACCTAACATTGTGGAGAAGATGTTGCTTTTCATGTACACTGGAGACGTGGTGCTGGATCTGGAGAGTGTGCTGGGACTGCTGATCGCCGCGGAGATGTATGAATTGGTAGCGCTGCGAGAAATGTGCAAAGGTTTTGTACTCAAGTATGCACACGAAGTGTTTTGCGACCCACAGATCGTCCAATTACCTGAGAAAATATTGCTGGAACTTATTCCACAGGACGAGCTTCAGATTCGAGAAATGGCACTAATGGAAGCTCTTGTCATGTGGGGAGAGTCTCGTGTGGCTAATGCTAACAAACCTTTGGGCGAGTTACTGGCAGAAATGATGGATTTCGTACGCTTTCCTACGATGAGTGTTAGCGATCTCTACGGCAAAGTACGTCCTTTGGTGAACAATGGGGTCATTTGCGAGCACCTCCTTACTGAAGCGCTTTTTAATCACCTGAAGTGGGGGTCGCAAACTGGCATCGCGTCGAAACGTGCAAAGCCGCGTGCACTCACGGCCTCGCTGCGCAAGCGTAAGCGCGTGTCGTTTACCCAGCATGTCACATTCGAGACAACACCGCAAGGAGATGGGACATGAGCATAGGCAAGGCCAAAGGAGAACGATGACTGGCAGAAGATTGTCGGGTTATTATAATTATTACGCCGTAGCATTTTCAACGCGAAACCATTCACCACTTCACTTTTCTCTTGCTTCCGCACACAAGTCGCTTGCCCACCCAAATATTCTTACGTGTCGCGGTATGTCTCCCGCCTAACTTGACTGCACTTGGTGGATACTGCATGGGTGTTTTGTTCACCCAACCTGGCCAGCATATCTTGCCCACCGGACCCCGTTATTCGGCGCATAAGGTGTCTTCGTCCAATGAATGATTCCTTGTCCAATCAATCGAATTCGTTCATACTCATACTAGCTTCGGTGGAGTATTCGCCTTGCAACACGTCCAGAAATGTGCTTGAGACCTGACAATCACAAGAAGAAAAGTATCGAGAATTAAGAAGGACTCCAGCGTCTTACACGCAGCATATCACGCTTACATTGAAAGCTCTTGCAGTAGCAAAAAAACGGTCGACATCGCTGTCGGACTGGTGCAGAAACACGTTAGTTGACCGGCATGATTACAATCAAGACGCATCGCTTTATCGGATACCTTGTGGTTATAGAACCAGTTGACATTTGAGAGGTAGGCGAAGATATCTTCAGCGATCGACTTGCGTAGAAGAGGAGTCTGCACACAGTACTATCTTGTTCAGCTACAAAATTTAAGTATTCACACAAAGCTGTACGCGTCTTATAGTACCTCAATGATGCTGAAGATCGCCAAGCACGTTTGGAAAAACACTTTCCAACCAAACTCGAAAAACAAATCCAGGAACGCAATAACATAACGGTGGGGAAACAGCCGACACTCGGTGAACAGCGTCAGGATCCAGCTAGCGGCAACCAGAGAAGACGGTTATGATAGCGTCGCAACAAACACACAAAAGATACAAGGCAAACTCACCACGATGCGTAGGTCGAAGGGTGGATATCCCGATCTGACATGTGAGCATGCAGACGTGGAAGATGCAGTCGCAGTGCTTCGTCAAGCTGAAAGTAGCGAAGGTTCACATCCTTCATGTCGGGACGATAAACGTCGTCCAGTCTGTACTTTTCCGAGAGAGCCAGGAACAAACGAAACGCGATCTCGCTGTTCATCTTGGACTCTTGCACAAGTACCGCCGCCACAGACGTCATACCCTGGAATCAACGGGAAATTAATCAGGGAAAAACACTTTTAGTTAGTCAGGACAGGTACTGAAAGTTTCCCAACCTGGCAGTATCCAATCTGCGGCTTAAGCATTAGGAACACACTCAGCAACTGATGTGTGCTGGATCTCCAAGTCTTGATGTCCGAAGATGAATACTGGTGCTTAGAGAGAAAACTTGACAGCCTGGAGTTAACCATCCGTATCTGTAGCTGGTGGAACGTGCGATCAACATCCTACAAATGTAACAGAATTAGCACAAGCATCCTTATTCTAGGTGTACATAGTTCTTCACAACGTCGCTCACCCTGTCAAGAGTCCGTTTCTGCTCTAATCGTGTCCCTTGTAATCGACGCTGCTTAGATAGATTGTGCACAAGCCACTGGTAGTCGTCTCCCGTGATGTCTGTGGGTACCACGAAGGACTGGCGTTTGCGCACCAGGAAGAGCCACTTCTCACCATGACAGCCGAACGGCAGCATCTTGAAGCGCCATAGTAGTTGCCGGAATGAGAAGGTGGGCTGGGCACCACGCACTTGAGGCTGGCAGCTCTTACACAGAACGTGGGGCTGATTACCACATGAGCAGAATTGACACACGAGTGCGTGGCAGAACTGCAGATTTCCACCACGTTATAAATAAAAATCGATTAGAGAAAAATAGTTGTGATACCGTGTCAAACAAAGAAACGGTTGGGGAGATAACTGACGCTGCATGGTTTGGCTTGGCGGAACCGGTGGCAGGCGACCTGGCAGCACTGGCAGAATGGAGGTGGATCCACTGCATCTGCATCTGTTGGACCAGTGCTAGTGGCAATGGAGATGGAAGTCCGCGAGATCGCCATGGCCTTCTCGGCAGTCGATATCTTATTCAATTGTGGCCAGTACAAAGCCCAAAGTATTTTTAGACTCACGACGACGATAATCCAACCCTATCATGGAGCATATGAACTCTACTGAAGCATATGGTTACTTCAAGTTGCCTTTTGTTACTTCTCCTCGTCGTTGCCCTCCTCGCCCTCACCATCGTACTCTGCGGCATCCTCGCCCTCAGCTTCAGCCTCAGCTTCCTCTGCGCCATCCTCTGTGACCAGACCCTTGTTCCACAGCTGACGACCTGCGAAAGAACAAGCGTCAAGTTAGGCATGGTCGTCGTAGCCCTCGCTTCGTTCTGATTCTGGTGTACCTGTGAGTTTCGCGGTAGTCTCGTCCTTAATGGAGATCTTCTTCTTGGGCGCCATCTCAGCATCGAACTTCGCTTTCCAGGCGGCGAATGTCTCGACGGTCACGGGCGTGCCTGCAAAGTACCATGCAGTAAAGCTACTGTGCAGGACATTCCAAGTGTTGCAATTAATTGTCACCCTTACCGTGAAATTCACGCCGGCTTTCCTCAGCATTTGCATTGGCCTGTATTTTGATCATAGGCGCAAAATTCAACACATAAGCAACTGCAGACTCGGTAGCGTCATGCCCACTGCCAGTGCTGCAACCCACCTGCTCTAATTTGTCCGCTTCCACCTTCTCCTCTTTCTTCTTTTTCAACTCCATGCGACGCAGCATCTCCTGGTGCTCCGATCCATCCTGTCCAGAAGCGAAATCCAGGCCCACGATTCATTCCAGCCTCAGTTCACCATACTACAGCCAGAGCCAGGTGTGTGCAACGTACATTTCCTTCGCGATTGTTTTCCACTAAATACTCACGCACGACCTCCGATAACGTGTACATCATGGCCATGCCCATGTTTTCCTCCATCTGCTGAGCCAGTAAATCCTTGACCGCCTTCACCTGCCTGTCTGATAAACCTTTCTTCACGATAACCTCAATCTGTTAAGCACAACACGTGCAGCCATCATGGCACTAGTCAGTATTTTGTGCTTGTACTTGTATCCTGTACCCTCTTCATCACTAACAAACCTTCGGCTTTACGTCGGGGTACGTCTTCGGGATTTCTGCCTTAAGCAACAACGCCACTATATCCAACAATATCATATCGTTTTAATCAGGAAACAATCCACTAAATTGCAAACAGTGCAACGCACCGAAGTTGTTCTCGCCGTCTTGGTTGGGCACCACGTGCACCTGGTAGTTCAGCGGTTCGTCGGACAGCTCTACCACACGATCAACATTAAAATAATTGGCTTCAATTAATACATTGCATATCCACGTATTTAACAGCGACCGTAACGCACTGGTAAAGTCGTCCATGTAGATGGCCTCGAGGGCCTCCACCTCCATGGCCTGCTCCTCTTCGTAATCTGCCAATCATACCACAGTGAAAGCAGCTTTAGTCTCTCGTCGCCCCGTTAGTTTTGTCTTTTTCATACAAAAAACACACGTCGAGGCGCTGCGCAGCTCCGTGCGTCACACTCCGCCATTCGTACCAGTCATCTTGAGCCTGTGTGCGATGTTAAGCAAAATGCCCCCTTCCAGCTGGTGATTGGTCAGATATCTGTTTTATCGTACGCTGATTGGCAGAGCGAATTGAACACCGTGATGGACGAGGACTACAAGCTCGCCAAGGAGGCCTTCGTCTCTGGCCTCCAGGGCACCAGCGCATCGGAAGTTTTTCTCGTTTTTGCCCTCGCACCTGTGCGTATTAGCCTGCAGATGTTTCCATCGTGAAATGGAGCTGAATCGCGGAGAATTCACGTTGGAGGGCACTAAACACCGCGTTGTTACGTCGTCTCAGGGGAGTTTATGGCTTTATTCGGAGCTTATGCTGCTGCTAGAGGTCGTGGGGATCCGACAACTGGGCGCCGGTAATTTAGTGAGTGGTTGAGCATTAAAATATGCTGTGCTTATTAAGTTGGCTCTGTGGGCTCATTGGCATTTGAATGACGTGGCAGAACTTGGTAGCGACGATCTTGGTGGAGTTCATCGTGACGGTGGTGCCTACGATGATCGGCTTTAGCTATGCCGAGTATGCAATCCCGCTGCTTGCGATGGTATATTCACTGGCGGCGACGTTTAGTGCTCTGTCCCGATTCCATGCCAAGGATTTTATTCGCAAGCACTGCAGGAAAGAGAAGATGAACCAACTGCTCGAGAAGGAGCTGCCATTCTTGACAAACTTCCGCGCGCAGATCATGATCTCTACGTACGTTTGCTGAAGTTTGGTGACAGAGTGGTCGCTTTCGTATCGCTTACCGCGTTCTAAACGATGCAGGTGCTTCGCGATCTTGGCAGTCGACTTCACCGTCTTCCCTCGTCGCTTTGCCAAGACAGAAAACTTTGGGTTCAGTGTGGTAAGCAGCATTTTAATTTTTTAATTACGCGACATCGTAACGGAGGTACTTGCTACGGATGTAGATGGACATCGGAGTTGGTGCGTTTATCGTTTCTTCTGCAATTGTGTCAGCACCTGCTCGTCAAGCCCGTCCTAGCGCAAGCACCAAGAGGTTTGTCGTACCCCAGTGGCATAATTGCTACCGATACTGTAGCATAGCTAAACTCGTTTCGTCGGTGCAGACCTCGCCTCGATCCACCCGAGAGCATTGTGAAGAAATGCTACGCGTTCCTTCGACCGATTGCGCTTGTGCTGGTGTTTGGAGCTGCAAGATTTCTGACTGTGAAAGGTGTCAACTATCAGGTACGACTAACCATTCTCAAAGGCAAAATAGTTGTAAATTAACCTCTCTTGTGGTGATCAGGAACATGTGTCTGAGTATGGAGTTCACTGGAACTTCTACTTCACTCTAGCAGGAGTGTATCTTGTGTACTCCTTCCTTCGTGGCTTCGGTAAATGGGCTTGCGGCCCCATTGCGGCGATATTAATTGCAGTCAGTGCGTATGCTCTCCATATATTTTATTTATCGAATGGTGAATGACTGCTGACGGTATTGCAATGTCCATCTGACAGGCTACCAAGTGTATCTATCTCATTTTGGCGGTGAAGAGTACATCTTAAATGCTCCTCGTCACAATTTGATGAGTCAGAACCGCGAAGGGATTCTTAGTCTAGCGGGTAAGTCAACTTTCACGTCTATAAGCTGCCGAACAAGCTGACGTTTGGTGTGTTTTGCTTGGTCAAGGCTACACCTCGCTCTACATGCTGTCGGTATACATTGGCCAGTGTATTTTCGGCTACATGGACTCCAACGTGTTGAAACTTCACCGCAACATGAGGTGGCTTACGATCGCGCTCTTTGTCATCTCCGGGTTGGTATGGGTCTCAACTTTCCTCTCTGTGCGTCTTGTTGCACGTCCGTCCCGTCGAATGGTGAGAGCAAACTTCTCTTTAGTGCTGACAATATCGTACTCCTACACACGTGGCTCTGTCCTTGGATCTTTCAGTTGAACGTGTCGTACTTGCTGTGGGTCATGGCTGAGTCCCTCACCCTACTCGCTCTCTATAGCGGGACTCAAACTGTCTGGTACGTGATCCACCCTCACTAGCAAAATACTTGTGGCAACTGACGTACTTTACACCGTTTTTTATAGTATGCTGCCGAGAGTGCCGATACTTTTCCAGGGTATCAATTACAACCAGCTCTTTATCTTTATTGTGGTGCGTTTCCCGTTTCCACGACTTGACTAGTTGCGTCATGGAACGATAACAAGGTGGATACTGTGTTTCAGGCCAATCTCACGACAGGCGCGGTAAACCTAAGCATGCATACAATCAGCTCGAGCACCATTGCGGCGTCCGGCGTGCTTGTGGCATACATGTTTGCAGTCTGCGTGCTCGCCTCGGTGTTGCAGTACACAACTATCCGTATCAAGCTGTAGCCATGTGAATTGAATTAACATAAATCAATATACGATACAGTCGGGTCTATGCAGACCATCAGTGCGGCACCACCAAGTACTGTAGCGGCAGCAATTCCTTTGCCAGGAAAGTGTTCGTACAGTACATGTACAGGAGCGCAACAGCTATAATTCTTGAGCGTTGTGGGGATGCCGCAAAGAAGGAGGTTACGGCCAGAATTGGCTACAAAGAGGCGTTACTAGGCGTCGAGAGCCACACATTTCAAGTGCGATCTTCCAGCAGTGCCACACCAAATACACACAAGTCAATAACGTTTTATTTCCTGTTAAATCCGCCGTCAGGCTGTTCCTGAAATACCATTCCACCTCCTTCCTTTTTAAATGGCCTTTCTAAATAATTTCAATGAAACAGCAGCTGACGGATGGCCGCTTCCTTCATGACCACGGATGACATCACACTCCAATTCGCACTCACGGCCGGAAAGACCATCGGAACCTCTGCTTCCCCTGCATTGTCACCACTAATTGACGAAGTAGAAGCTGCCATGGCCCCTATCGAGACCGAGAAGACCATCGTTAACGGTGCGACAAGCTCTCATCATCCGCTTGTGCTTCTGCGTGTCTTTAGGACTCACCTTGATCGATTCTTTGTGTTGTAGAGGGTCTTTACCAGCGCAAGACTGCTGCTGATGCAGCTACTAACAAGTCTGCCGCCACCTACACGTGGCAGGACGTGGCCAAGCACAACACAGACAACAGCGCTTGGGTCATCATCCGCGGAATCGTATACGACGTAACTGGTGCGTATTTAGCGATCCATTGGCCTACAAGAGGCCTAGTACGACTGATAGATCACTGACAATATATCCTTGTGTACCACTAGAATGGGCGGATCGCCACCCTGGAGGCCGTGAACTCGTGCTGCTGCACTCTGGTCGCGAGTGCACCGACACATTCGACTCGTACCACCCATTCTCTAACCGCGCCGAGAAGATCCTGGCCAAATACGCCATTGGCAAGCTTGTCGGAGGCTCCGAGTTCCCCACCTACAAGCCTGACACAGGTTTCTACAGGGAATGCTGCGACCGTGTGCACCAGTACTTCAAGGACAACAACCTGGACCCTCGCAGTCCGTACTCGGGTCTGTTGCGCATGCTTTTCGTGGCTATCCTTGGTGCGGTGTCCTACGTGGGTATGAACCAGCTGCTGTCCGACAACATCTACGCACACTACGCATGGGGCGCCCTCTTCGGTGCGTGCCAAGCTCTACCTTTGCTGCACGTGATGCACGATGCCTCACACGCGGCCATTACCAGCAGCCCTACAGGCTGGAGACTTATCGGGCGTCTTGCAATGGACTGGGTGGCCGGCGCCAACATGGTGTCTTGGCTCAACCAGCACGTTGTGGGCCACCACATCTACACGAACGTTGCGGGAGCTGACCCTGACCTTCCCGTGGACTTCAAGAGCGACGTGCGTCGCATAGTGTACCGCCAGGTGTTGCTTCCAATCTACAAGTTCCAACACATCTACCTACCTCCGCTCTACGGCGTGCTCGGCCTCAAGTTCCGTGTTCAGGACATCTTTGAGACGTTCATCTCCCTCACCAACGGACCGCTACGTGTGAACCCCCTCTCTATCGGTGACTGGGCTGAAATGATCATCTCCAAGGCCTTCTGGGCGTTCTACCGCATCTACATCCCGCTGGTTGTGCTGCAGGTTAACCCCGCTCGCTTCTGGGGTGTTTTCCTTCTGGCCGAGTTTGTGACGGGCTGGTACTTGGCCTTCAACTTCCAAGTTAGTCACGTGTCCACGGCATGCGACTACCCTGGTGGTGATGAGGAGGTATCGGCTATCGAAGACGAGTGGGCTATCTCGCAGATCAAGTCATCGGTAGACTACGCGCACGGCTCGTTCCTCACGGCGTTCCTCACGGGTGCACTGAACTACCAGGTGACCCACCACCTCTTCCCCGGCGTCTCGCAGTATCATTACCCTGCTATCGCCCCGATCATCATGGACGTGTGCAACAAGTACAAGATCAAGTACACGGTGCTGCCTACGTTCTCAGCGGCTCTGGCTGGACACTTTGAGCATCTCGTTGTCATGGGAAAGATGGGCAAGCGTGTGACCGTCCACATGGGCTAAGCTTACGTCCGCTTAGCTGGTCGTCATTAATCGGCTGCAATCTGCTGTTTAACCGGTTGTCTCAACTCGCTGGTAAACATTACATGTACTGGCGAGCTGAGGTGGGAGTGGAGGAAGAGGTTGCCAGGGACTATTATACTCAGTATTGCATTGAGGTCAATTAGTACTTTTGTTTCCATTCCTTTCTTCTGTCAATTGAAACTACTGTACATGGTACTGGCAGGAACTGCGTACCGGAATTAACGGTATTTTTGCAACCGATCAATTTTTTGCAACCAGTGGCCCGTAAAAAGTCTGCAGCACCAGCAAAATTAACCAGTTTGGCATCAAAGCAGTGTCCCAGTAAAAGCGCGCTATTGCTTACAGTATTGTGAGCAAAGCGATGGTTTCAAATGGACAGGAGTATCTTATGCGAGATTTTACGCCTTCCGCCGTTCTGTCTTGAAACCGGTACATGTAGCACCTCGATGCAATTCGTGCCAAGTTTACAGGACCAGAACTCGGTAACAGTAAAATTGAACCGATAGCCATTACCGGTAAGTACATGTACCGCTTTGATACCGGTACTGGCGGTATCATACTTGCAGGAAGTCTTATTTATAATACTTCAGTACCGTATTCTAGAACTTTATTATTAAAAACATGCACATGTGTAGTATCATTGCTCAAGCGCGAACAAGTGCTCGTTCCGAAAGAGTCGTTCGTGCCTTCAGCGCTCGTGGCATCGATTCAACGCCACGAGTCCGACTCGGACTATTAATACATGTACAACACCTCGTGTTGTTTCCGGTTCTGGCTCGTTGCAATTTATACAATCTGCAGCTGTCGCTGTATGGGCACTGCCCATTGGGCAGATCCCGATCAGCCTTTCCAGACTCCACAAGTCGTGGGCGCACAGCTTTGATTTCGTTCCTGACCCCTTTCTTCAAGAAATTCTTGCCCTGCAAGCCAGACCGATTCTCTCGCTTTCGCCTCTCTCCGTCCCCACGACAAGAAAAGCAGCTGGCATCACCATTTCACTGGAGTCGACAGTCTCCGATTCATCAAGTCGAGGTCACAGTACCTTCAAAACATACAGCAGCATGGTCTTTGTAGTCTCATCGAGGACAGTCTTCCTGCCTTTGTTGCTTCTCTCAGTCGCTCGACACTTTGCGGACGCACACACATGGCTAGATTGCATTGACACGGATCGATCGAAATTGTACGACCAGAGCGCTTCGTATATTTTTGATGGTGCAGGCGGGAACGGATTTTGCGATGGCTACGGAGCAGGTTACCCCGGACGCGGTGACGGTAGCATTGGCACTGAATATACTCACAAGATGCTGAAAAACGAGGTCGAAGCTGGTATCCCAGTTTGCCAAGAGGTTGGTCCCAACACTTACTCGGATTGGCGTAAGCGACTTTCAGTTGCAGCGGGACAGACAGCGTACTTCGCGTATTTGCCTAATGGACACATCGTCAAGGACAAGAAGGGCGTTGGAACCCAGCACGGTGTCTACTGGACAGGCCAGGTCGGCACATCGCTCACATCGACACACGACATGACACAGGAGCACTTGATCGACGGAAAAACGATGGATTACGACGATGGAAATTGCGGCGAGACCGTCGACTACAATGGCGCTCCTAGTGGTCGTGCAGGGGACGGTAAACCCTGCATTGGTTCCTTTACCGTGCCGGCGGGCACGGCATCGGGAATCTACAAAATGGTGTGGTATTGGACGTTCTGGCTGGACAACCAGGGCGCGTATAAGGATCAAAACATGGCCAAGGGTTACTTTGGTGCGGCGTACTCGACTTGTTTCGAAGTTGAAGTGACCGGTGGTGAAGGCGGTAACAACGCTCAGAAGGCAGCTCCAGCTCCAGCTCCAGCTCCAGCTCCAGCTCCTGCTCCTGCGCTAGGGCCGAAACCACCTGCACCAGCCCCTGCACCAGCCCCCGCACCTGCCCCCGCACCTGCCCCAGCCCCAGCCTCTGCACCTGCACCAGCACCTGCACCAGCCTCTGCACCTGCACCAGCCCCTGCACCAGCCCCTGCACCAGCCCCTGCACCAGCCCCTGCACCTGCACCAATTGAAGCTCAAATTGGGGGAGAAGCAGCGCCGATGCCAGCAACTCCATCATGTACGCGGACAGTATCGGAGGGGGACGCAGCAGTCGGTATCAACATTGCCACCGATACGAGCTGTGGTTCCGGAGGACTGGGGTGCATAGACAACATCTGCAGGTACTGTAGAGTCTCGAACACGGAGAAATCCGCGCCGTTCGTTGAATGCGCCTCGATTGCAGCCTCGGCTGGGCCAGGAACGGTAGCGCCGGCTTGGAAGTAACCGGGAATGACGCAGATGGATTGAAGACCAAGACACAGTACAGTATCCGTGTTTGGCACGTGGCCCGTGGTATTCCGCCGGTCACCCCAAAGATGCATGTGTTAGAAGTGATGCGTACAGGAATAAAGGTACATGTCAGTCCCTGACATGTGTATCGGCATTGGTGCTCCATTAAATTATTTCGTGGTTGGATTGAAGAATCTCTCTACCAGACTACTGTACTTGTATTAAGGCTTCGCGGGTAGTAAAGCGTCCACAATAGCAAAGTTATTATTGTCTCGCTTGCAACACAAAAGTACTACTTTTTAATTTTGAAGCACAGTACAGAAAATCTGTCTTTTGTAACACGAGCTTGTCTATGAATATATCCTGTCGTACTTGATGCCATCAGCTCCACCAAGTCTGTTAGACAGAAAGATAATACATATTATCTAGCCCATAATACGAACAATGCCGAGCGAACGCGACCATTCATAATACGTATTATCTCCGCTTAATATGCGTTTTCTCAGAATACATGTAGCTGTTTTGGTAATCTGATGAAGGCATACTATGATTATGTGCTGAAGGGTCGCTCCTGTGTTGAAGCGTTGTAGCCTGCCCTTTCGGTATCGGTTTCCTGCTAGAGGTGCCTCTTGAATGTCCGTTACTGGGATCATTCACTCTCAGAACACTTCCATCAATCGAACACGCATCAACTGAACTGAAACTATCATATCCGACTCTCAGTATGCGTTTTACGATAATATGTATTATCGGCGAACACGGCCTAAGTTTGTGAAATATGAAAATAACTTGAAACTCAATAAACTGTATTAAAAATTGAGATCTTTATCGTCACAAGTCTAACATCAGCTTTTGTTTCTTGGATCGACCGTACTCCTCCCGCAGAATCGCCTCTACAGCAGAAATAATGACCGTCGGGCATCGACTTCGACATCGGCGTGTTAGGCTAAAACCATCATCACTACTTCAACAGCCTCAACATTATTTTTGCGTGTGATCGCTGACAGCACTGTGCTGCTATCTTTTGTGATGAAGAGAGAAAATGAGGAAGTGATATTGAAGGCATACATGACCGAGCAGCCCGTAGGCTTCGTAACCGCTGGGTCTGGGAGGTAAAACCCCTCTCCTGGGTCCAAACATCCTCCCAGTCCTGCTATCTTTGACTTCAACTGTCGACCAAATCTCAACACTCCCCCGTGGTCTACAGTGCCGTGACGGTGTTGACTGCTCCCACGTAATCGCAAAAGTCACGGTGAGTTACGAGGTTGTGTTGGCGCCCTCAGTAATCTTCGTGACCGGCCAGCAACCAGTTTTTCAGAAACTCCGTGCTCCGTCGTCATCACCTGCAGTCGGCCCATGGGCTACTCGCTTTGAGTCCTCCGCATGCCGGTTCTGGGCCTTGAGCCAGACCACGCCCAGCCCGTCCGAGAGCCCCGCGTGCCGTCGCTCGATCCGGAGCCAGACCACCAGCTCGTCCTAGAACCCCGTGTGCTGTCGCTCGAGCCAGGCCGTGTTAAACTCGTCAAAGAGCTCACACGCTGTTGCTTTCAAGCTTAGCCAGCCCATGCCCAGCTTGTCCAAAAAAGCCCCGCATGCTGTCGCTAGTTATCCTTACCGTCTCTTTTTCTCTTACCAAGGCTCGTAGACTTTACCTCGGGATGCGTCTCACGAACACCGAGACGGCCACATAAGGTTTGAAGTACATCTGTAGTCACATCTTTTGTTAGTAAGTCTGCCACATTTTCTTTAGTGTTTACGTATTCAATCTCCAAGTCTTTCAGTGCAATGCGTTCGCGGACAAACTGATATCTTGTGTCAATGTGCTTGGTACGCTGGTGGTGAATGGGATTCAAGGCCATGGCGATAGCTGACAGGTTATCAACAAATACCACCGTGGTGTTTTGCGGCATGTTCAACTCACCCAGTAGTTCTCGTAAGAATATCACCTCTTTAGCTCCGTGTACCAGTGCCATATACTCGGCTTCGATAGACGACAACGCCACAGTCCGTTGGCCTTTGCACGAGTACGTAATTGCACAATTCCCTACTTGCATAACGTATCCAGATACCGATCTCCGCGTGTCGGTGTCTTTTGCATAATCGGGGTCAACGTACGCTGTTAGCTGCAGGCCATTATGATGTCTTCCATCAATGACAAGTCCGTATCCCATGGTGCCTTTCACGTAGCGTAGTATTCGCTTTGCTGCATTCCAGTGCGGAATACCTGGACCATTCAAGTACTTGCTCACACACTGAATTCCGAACGCAATATCGGGTCTGCTACCCGTCATCAAATACATCAATGAACCCACGAGTCCTCGGTAGTCTTTGGCTTTCATTTGTTCACGCTCGTCATCATTCTTAGGACTGTCCTCTTTTGAGAGTAGTACCTGGGTCACAGTGAGTTTTGCACGGATTCATCTGTGTCAGGTTAAACCGCTCAATCACACTCTTGGCGTAGGAAGTTTGATCGATGCTGAGTGTCTTCGACGATCGATCTCGCTGCACGCGTAGCCCCAGGATGTGATGCACTTCACCCATGTCTTTGCATTTAAACGCTTCTGCTAACATGATTTTAATGGCTTCTATTCCACTTGTCGTGTCTGCTATCAAGAGTAAATCGTCCACGTAAATGCCAATGATGGATAAGGCATGGTCGCCTGTACGCACGTAAATGCATGCATCACTATTGAGTTTCACATAGCCTTTTGTCTTTAGAAAGTCCGTTAACTTTTTGTGCCACGCTCGCGGTGCTTGCTTTAGACCATAAAGTGACTTTGTCAGTAGACACACGAGGTTCTCTTTTCCTTTGACCACAAGGCCTTCGGGCTGTAACATGTAAACTTCTTCAGTCATTTCACCGTTTAGAAATGCGGTATCCACGTCTGTCTGATGACATTCCCAGTCGTTGATTGCCACTAACGCGAGTAGCATGCGAAGAGATTTCAGTCTAATTACAGGAGCAAATATTTCGTCATAGTCTACATATTTTACTTCCTCATATCCACGAATGACCAGTCTTGCTTTGTAGCGTTCGACATTGCCTTAAAAGTCGTACTTGATCTTAAATATCCATTTCGAAGTAAGCGCACGTTATCCTTTTGGTAGCGTTACCAGCTTCCATGTGTCGTGAGCTATGAGTGATCTACCTTCTTTATCAATCGCCTTCCGCCAGTGCAGTGATTCGCTGCAAGTCATTGCTTCATTGTATGACTTCGGCTCAGCACTAGTAGCCATGCAGTTGATCTTGCTGTTTTCATTCTTGTTAGCTATATTTTCGGTTGCCACCATCAGTTCTGCCTACTTCTGCTTCTCAGAGAGTCGATCGGCAGCGCACATGGTAAGCACTTGTGGTTCAGATCCAGCAGTAGGGAGCTCAAGTATAGAGATTTTATTGTTGACCTGTTGGCCCACGTAGCTGCTCACACCCGGTAGATTTCCCTGCTCGTCACGCAGCTCATCTACATTAAAATCGTCAAGAAAGAAGTCAAGTTGTTGAATCTCTTTGTCATAGCTGTTCAGCTCCTCGATAGGTTCTGCGTAGAAGACTAAGTCTGGAATCGACTGGGCCAATTTCGAGGGTTGAATGAGATCGAGATGATGCAGCTTTTTTAGTCTGTCTAATTCCAGTCGCTTTAGTTCCATTGCAGCGTAGGAGTAAGATTCATCAAACGTAGCATGACAGGTAGTTACGACTGTAGTAGTACCGCAATGCAATACACGCCACGCTTTTCGGTTGTCTGCATACCCGACAAAAATCCCTCGAACACTGCGATTATGGAGAGTCTTCCGTGTACCCGGTGTTGCTGTCAGTTCCAGTCGCTTAGGATGGGTTGCCGATACGTACGTGTAAGCTAGAGATCCAAATACACGCAAGTTGCTGTAATCAGGTTCTCGTAGGTGCCAGCGCTCATACGGCGTGACTTCCGCTCGTCTAAGAGGACTAATGTTGCCAAGTAGTGCTGCTGTCAGGAGTGCTTCACCCCAAAATTGCTTTGGTAGCTGTGAATCGATCAGTAGAGCTCGAACTTTTCGAAAAAGAACACGAAATCGCACTTCGGCACTACCATTTTGCTCTGGGGTATATGGTGTTGTTGTTTGTCGTGCAATACCTTTGACTTCACAAAATTTTACCCACTCAGGAGAAGTAAACTCGCCACCATTGTCTGAGTTCACCGCTTACACTGGACAGTTGTGTTTTGTTTCAGCAGATATCACATATTGCTTAAAATGACGAAGAGCTTCTGCCTTGGTCTCAAGGAGATACGTCGTCACAAACCCAGAAAAATCATCAACAAATAAGAGAACGTATCGTTTGTTTCCAAATGTTGAGACTTCAATCGGTCTTTTAATGTCTGTGTACACCAGCTCATTTGGTGAAGTTGCATGCTTTGTGTAGGTTGACTTAAACGACGCTCGTTGTTGGTTTGAACGTTCGCAGACGTCACAAACAGGAAATTTAACTAAGTCTCGTTCTGCCACTTGAAGTCCATGTGCTTTACCTCTGGCTGCCAGTCTCGCAATATTCTGGTAGCCTAGGTGCCCACATCGAGAATGCCAAAGACTGATCGGTTGATTTACAACTCTAACGTAAGCAGATTCAGTGAGTGTATTGATGCAGTTGGGCTTAAACACGTAGAGTCTGTTGAACCGGTTTTCAGCTGACTTGATTCGCATTTTTCCTTTGTGAGTAATGGCTCGATCGACGTACGTGCTGAAGTCTGACTTGACGTCCTTCTCACGGAGGCAGCGCACACTAAGCAGATTTCTCGATAATTTGGGCAGGTAAAAACATTTTGATAGCGTCAGCTTCACGTTACTTCCGTCTTCACCCTTGAGGTCTAACACTACTCTTCCAATACCATCCACTTCGACGTAATTGTTGTCTCCCAAATGAACTCTCTGCGATACTGCTTTAAGCTCCGTAAAGTAACTTTTGTCGTAGCACATGTGATGCGTACACCCAGAGTATAGCACCCATAATTCACGAGACAATGTTGGATCCTTAGAGGCTACGGCTGCTTGAAGTGCTATAGCTTGTTTGCTGCTTTTAATGTATTCATGATCCATCGCCACAGCAACTGCAAGACGTCGTAGCTGTCCAGTGATTCTTCTTCTTCCGTAGCGATCATCATGTTTGCGGCTGTAGGCTTATGTGTATTAGCACCGCGCTCATGGTCGTGTCTTGCTTTCATGCGGCAGTCGCGAATGATGTGCCCTTGTTTTCCGCAATAATGGCATTCTTTGTCTGTCTCGTTTCGCTGGTATGGGCGACCACTTGGCTGCTTCAGTTGACTGCGAAACGGCAGGCGACCACCGGAACGACGATGTGGTCCCTGTCCAAAATGTGCGATCGCCTTGGAGCTCAAATTCGGTGCTGGAAACGGCAATTGTTGGCTTCCTTCGGTCAGGTGCGCTTGAATGTCTGTTGTTTCTTTGATGTCTTTGCGGGTGTCCGACTCCAGCAATAATTTGGCTTGAAAGTCTTTCCACGCTAATCCTTTTTCGTTCTGACACACCATCACTAGGTTCTTCCAGGTGTCAGGTAGCGATCTAAGCATCTGCATCACCTTTTCTTCGTCATCAACGGGTCTGCGAAGCCTGGCAAGTGCTTCTGCTTTGTCTTCTAGTGCATTGATATGAGCTTGCATGTCTTCACCGTCGTTGTATTTAAGACTCTGAAAGTCTTTTCTTGCTCGAAAGATGTTGATAGTACCTTGCCCAGCATATACACGCTCCATGTGATCATACGTTAGCCACGACCTCTTGTACTTCCCCAACGCTCTCACTGTTGGATCATCCAAAGAGCTGATGAGAAGATAAAGCGCCTTTTTGTCTCTAGCAATGAAGTCTTCACGCCTGCGGTGACTCCACCTCTCACTGAAACGTAGTTCTTTAGCTACAATATCCTAGACATCTTCAGCTTCCAGCAGAGTCTGGATGCGGATTTGCCACGCAGTAAAATCAGGCTTACGCGAGTCGAAATTCCACGACTCCTTCCAGGTGAGGCGCGACATCTTCGTGACCGACTGTTGCTTCCTGGCGAAGTTGGGCTCAAAACCTTTTGTGATGAAGAGAGGAAATGAGGAAGTTATATTGAAGGCATACATGGCCGAGCAGCCCGTAGGTTTCGTAATCGCTGGGTCTGGGAGGTAAAACCCCTCTCCTGGGTCCAAACATCCTCCCAGTCCTGCTATCTTTGACTTCAACTGTCGGCCAAATCTCAACACTATCATCGTCGGTAGGGTCACGTTGGACAAAAACTTTCTCCGAATCCTCGCCGACAACAAAACCCAACATTGCATCGTCGTTCTCCTCGCCTTGAAGTTCGTCCGCTGTATACTCCTCCATAGTAACGTCTTCATTTTTATCGTCGCAGCACACGATCTCTTCAATGCTCGTTGGGCCTCGAATCCGAAGCAGCCGCATGCATGCCCTCAGCTAAACTATCGTCGATCATTTTATTAGCCTACTCCATTGAGCGACGAGAGTTCGAACGACCCAGAACCAGTGCCATGTGGCAAAAACATTTTAGTATTTTGTCGCTCGATACCTCCTGCCAACAGGACTTAACCCAGCGCATTGCAGTAAGCTGATCCACCTTGTAAATGTCATGCACCAACCCACGTTCTTCAACGTCTAATGCTTGTTGAAGAGTGACGCTGTCGGTAACGTCGTTGCAGAGACGCAATTATTCCCGCATGTATTAATAATGGCTGAATCTTAGATGTAGTATTCGGACGTAGAAACACAGTTTTACGTTGCTCCACTCCATATTGCTGGCTGTCTGCAGTGAGGTGCTGTCCACTAGCAATGCAAAACGTCGGTGACATGCACACATGTCTTCGTCTAGCTTGCGGAGTCACTCCTGGAAAAGCACGGCCGTCGTCCAGACCTTCTCATTGTTGCGGTAATAGATGCCCAATTGCCAAAGAGTCACCCGTCTTTTCTTAAATGGCCTCGGTTTGCGTGCGTGCCCAACAATAAAAGGCTCTCGTTTATCAGATCCGTCCGCGTCGCATGCCTGAGCGACAGTAAACCGTGTTTTGTTCTTTGAGCAATAGTCTTGCAGGACAACTAAAACAAGAGGTCTGTCTCGTACAGTAGAAGTGCTGTAGCGCGTAACGCTTCAAAAACGAAGGAACTTCTACGTGGGGATGCCTACCAAAGCGGATGTAGGTTGCTATTAGAGACAGATGCTAATGGTAACTCCAAAATCGGTAAGATTAATATAGTGATAATATCACCTGTAGACCAGTTAAAAAATATTACCTAATATTTTCTTCTGAGACAAAATGATATTATGAAGAAAAATGCAGAAAGTCACGAGCAGGTCCTGACCTAAGGACCTGGTATCTGGAGGTACAGGTGGTTTTTGACTTAATATCTGCACATACCAGCACTTAGGTCGTGACCTAAATACTGCGCGTTCATTGGAGGATTCGTCACATTTTTTGGCTGGAGCTTCCTTCTTTGCTGATAGACCAAGTAGTGCATGGCAATCTGCCGTTTGGACGCAGCGCAGAATACGAGCTTGAGATTGACTTTAGAGGCCTGTTAGAGCTACATACAAGGCGTGCATGTGGGGGCATGCAACGGTGCGGCAGCGTCCATCTCCAACACCACGACAGAAGATCCTCCTCGGTCACCGCCACGCCCGGATCCACGACCTCGACGCAAGTTCTGACCACTGCAGATCCAACCCCAAGTAGCACCAAAAATAACACCGCCCACGTCTGAGATGCCCACTGCCACTGCTAAGGCACCGACGAGCACTGCATACAATGATACGACAGCAGCAGCGGTGTCGTCATCGACGTTAACCCTTAAAGGTACCCCAGACACGCACGTCTCGACAGCTTCTAGAGCTAACTGGATTATATCACTAATGTGGAACTCGGAGCACTGCTGCTGCAAGACCATCACGTACTTGTACCCCGGACTACGCTTTTAGTGCAAGCCCATACATCCGCCGCGATACACAGCGTCGTTTTGCTAAATCTAATGCATCAGCTATTATCATGGCTGCATTACGATTTAATTTTTTCGAAGCAAGTTGCTGCTCTAAACTCAAGATCAGTTATGGTCCACTTCAAGGTAAGTATTGTACTTTGTTCAAAACAAATTGAAACTAATTTTTATCATCGCGATCATTATTGCGTAGCCATTTCGAAAATGCGTCGATACTTTTACGACCACGTTCAGCATCAGCCTTTTCGATGGATGATTGGACAGACAGCCCGCTTCGCACAAGACGTTGGACGTACTTGATGACCAACAAGCGTCTTGAAAAGAACTTTGATTCTTTTGCCGAAGATCTCCACTTTGTTCCGTACGTGCGCTCTAGCGTTTCAATAGAAGGCTGGTTCGCCAATCCGTCGTGCCATTCAGTCCATAACTCGCGTACAGTTGATACACCACGACTCATGGTATATTGGACAAGATTACAGCTCGACGATGACACTTGCTGATGAGTAGGTTCTGGATTGATGCTGACTGTACTCTCGTGCACCAAGGTCTCACTGTCCAGTGTTGTACTGTTATTAGGAAGCGGGATTAAACGGAAGGCTACGTCGCCGTGAAGGAATGAGGTGAGCTGTCCTTGCATCTGCTGTACTTGCTTCATCACATCAAGATGCCTTGCTTCTACTTTATCCATGACTGCTGCGTGTTGGGTTTTAATTTGTTCAGATAAGAGAGGCAATGCTACTTGAAGTTGCGATTCGATGGGGTCCTGAGCTGAATGGATGGCAGCCAAAAGTTGAGCTCGATACTGCTGAAAACGGTCACCAAATAATTGATGTTGCTGTATTCTACACCTTTGCCAGGCCAAGATGGTGCTACTCCACTTCAAACCGGATTTTTTTAAAAAAATGAAAACAAAAATTTGATTACGAAAAAGTAGCACTAAAAAGGAAATTCAAAGTGGCGAAAACGCAGAGCAAAGTGGTCCCCTCAGGCTGAGCTGCAGCTAGGTGCCGTACTGCATGTCTTCCATGCGCTCCGCGGCAGCAACGGAATGCTGGCAATGCAGTGTCAACCTGTTAGCAAGGTGCGTGTCGATATATTCCGATGCGGCGTCTCGCCGCGCGTTCCAGTTTCTCCATCCGAGCAGCCGCAACCGTCCCGCGAGGATGCTCCACAACCAGCCCTTTACGGGGCAAGGCAAGGTCGGCCTTGATCTTGGCCTTAAAAGCACTAATACACCCTGTAGCACCAGTTCAAAAGTCGGTTAGTATGCCATTTAAAAAAATATAGTAATACAGTATACTGCGTACCTTGAATGGGGTTACATATTGAAGAGTACGGAGCCAGCCGTACAAGTACCAAGTCGGCTCGTTCAGCGACGTGTGCTTCCGTTTGCTTCCACAAATCGACGTGATGTGGTGGCGGGGATTCCGTTGTGGGCGGCCACAAGCGTCCAGTCACCGCCGACACGGAGGCAGTCGAGGACACGAGCTCTGGCAAATGCGAGGTGCGGGGCTCTGGGCATCTTGGGGTAGGTAGAGGCTTGGCTTGGTTGAGGGCTTGGTAAAAGATTGATAAGAGAGAGCGAGGAATGGCAATGAAGTGCTCGCGCACACGCTCAGGAGGGTTGATCCGCTTTGAACTGCGAATAAACCACTTTGAAGTACGGAGTGCGTTTACTCGACATATTTGTGAAGTGACATAAACTCTAATGTAAAAATTGAGAATAATTTTTAAAAAGGTTTAGTTACTTCACCACTTTGAAGTGGAGTAGCACCATCTTGACCTGGCAAAGGTGTAGTAGGTAGGTTCTGAAACAGTACAGCTGCATCTTGAATCAGTACTACACGTAAATACTCCAGTAATTCAATGAACCCTCGAGCAGCCAAGTTTTGCTCCCATTCTCCAGAAAGTACTCTCGACGTAGACCCGGAAAAATATTTAGCAGCAGCTCTTCAGGAGGATCGACTGTCGCGCGTGACAAATAGTAAATACGAGCTTTTGCAGGATGGCCTGATAGAGCACGGATGGCTTCACGGGCCAAAGGAGCCGAGTAGACGGCTTCCACCGTATCCATTCCCCATCGTCCATGGCGTCGAGTTTGTAAGACGTCGACATCAGCACTTTCTAGTTGCCTTACGCCCTGTTGTCTGTTGATGTGTGTTTTCTTGTTGAATGTCAACCCTAGTAGCTTGAAAACAGCTTCGTAGCTTTTCTTATGCGTATCGTACGAGATTGACTTGACCCGATTCTTGCCACTTAAAAATTTAATGTCATACCAGTCTCTAGACCGCTCAAACGAGGGAAGTGGTTCTAAGAGGACGTGAAAGCGCTCGAACAACTAAAATGAGACAGCACCAATTGGACACAAGTGTACGTTTTTGTTTCGCATAAAGCCGACGTGTTGAAGTTTCCCGTACGTGTTTGTTTTACCATGTTGAATTAGCAAAACAAGAGCTATGCAGGGCTGTAAACCTTCATTATCAAGCGGCTGCGAAAACATATCAGCCAATTCCAAGTCGCGTACATTCTCGCCCCGAAGTAATCCGTAGTGAGATAGCAAAAAGGCTGCACGCCCACGGAGGTTATCAAGCTGCAAAAATGCATCGCAAATATGTTGGAATTGCAATTCAGAATGGTAGCCGTCTAGAAGTGAGCCGACACCCCGATCTTGATAATTCTTCTTCTTCGTTTGAGTGGTCTGAGCTTGCACATTTCTAATCAGCTGTTTCACTTGGACAGACCGCGGGTGCTCGTTCGAGTTGATACGCAGCGCGACTTGTTGATTGTATAAATCTACAACAGCATTTGTGTACCCACAGACAGTCGATCCTCCAACAGTGCAGCCTTTCTTCTTCTTAGATTCTCTCCCTACAACTTGCTCAGTCAGGAAGAGGTGCAGTTTCCCCTTCGTGACGGTGGCACCATCGCAAACTTTCTTGGCAGTGCACCATGCACTGAATTCTTTCTGGTAGCCACCGTACTTCCTCTTGGTATTAGTAGGGCGGGTCTCCAACGTGGCCTGGAACGTTGAGCGTTCACTCGCTTCGATTTGCACTTGAATTGCGCTGTCATCCATTGGTGAGTGTATACTTTCTGCTAAAGAAGCTGCTGCTGCCGAGCGAAGAGAGGTGCCAGATTGCTTAGCCATCTTGACTGCGTCTGTTCGAATGTGACGGGGGAAGTAACAGGAAACACATATTTTGGTTAGATCACAAATTTGATAGTGACTTGGGTCCGGACCCCATACGACCGAGACACATGATACTCATTAAATATCAACATAATATTAATTAAGACGATATTTTATTTCTCAAAGAAAGCGTAATCTGTTTAAATCCACCAATCAGATGTCGTTAACGTTCGACTAGCTGAGGTATTACTAATCAACATGAAGTCCGGGGCTGTTGAAGTTAGACTCGTCTCTAACGCACGAGTCATATAAAACATAATATGCATTATAATAAGGGCAACTTGCCTTTCTGAAACGGTTGGCAATGGCCAACCTGTAGTGTGTTTTAGGCAGCAGTATAGAGTCTTCTAGCTTAGCTTTCTTCTAGCTGCTCATTAATGCTCACTCTATCTTTCATCAACCCTTCGACAAGTCCTTCTACTCTACGTGCGAAAGCTGCCCCTTCAACAGGTCATAAGGCCCCAGCCAAGCCTCAACTGACGACTTTCCTCGACTTTCCGGCTCAAGGAATTACGACGTGTGGCAGACCCGAGTGACGGCATCTCTTGATGGGAAGCATCTACTCGGTTTCGTCACGAAGAAAGACTACGACAGGTTAAGCAGCGAAGAAGATGACGAAGACTCGTCCGACAGCGAGAGGTCCGATGTCGAGGATTCACCCAAGACCTCGCCTCCAGTCGAATACAACTCCGAGTCCGTCAACTACGAGCCAACCCCCGAAGAAGAAGATGAAGAAGCAGAATCCGGCAGCGAAGAAGATGCCAAGACCAGCAAGAAGCCCAAGGCGCCGTCGCCAATCCGCTCGTTCTCGCAGCGCAAGGTGCAGCACCGAGTCAAAAAGGAGAAGCGCGTGCCGCTGTCGTCCATCCGTCTTTGTCGCATGGAGTCATAGACCAAGTCGTTCCTGATGAAGACAATGGACGACACGCACATTCGTCTGGTCAAGAACCTCACCATGGCCAATGACATCTTCCAAGCCATTTGCAAGACGTACGAGGGTGCCGCATTCCATGGCGACCCGTACTATATCCTGCACTTTCTCATGAAGACCAAGTACGAGGAAGGCAGTGATGTGAACGAGTTCTTCCTCGTTCTAGAAGACGCGATTAGAGCCCCGTCCAAGGCGACCGAATCGGGCCTCACAGACGGCCAGAAGTCTGTCTACCTATTCCACACTATGCCAGCGTCCTGGAAGGACGACCTGCGTATTTGGAAAGGTAACCACAAGTACATCCCGTATGACGAGCTCAAGACGAGCATCGAGGACAAGATCCGCAAAATGGAGGCCGAGACGCGCTACACTCTGGCGAAGGATACCCCCCGAGAGCCGCACTACTAAGGGTGAGCAAGCTCTCATTGCTCCAGCCCAAGCTCCGGCATATCCCGTGTCGTCTGAGCAGGTGTGCAGCTACTGCCAGAAGCCTCCCCACGTCATTCGCCGCCCTGAAACAAAGATTTTCAATGCCAGATTTAGGGGAGGTGAAGTACATCCTCGGCTGGTCTATTGAACGGAACCGTGAGTCCGAACGATATGTATCCACCAGCAAAAGTATGCCACAAATGTCCTTGACAAGTATAAACATCTCATTTCGTACCCTACTGCGACGCCCTCAGATCGCAGCATCAAGCTCACGAAAGCCATGGAGCCTCCGACCCAAGAAGAGAAAGAGGCAATGAAAGACATTCCATACAGAGAAGTTGTAGACAGTCTAATGTACCACATGGCTGGCACTCGCCCCGATCTAGCATGCTACATGCGCGAAGTCAGCCAATTCCTAGTAAACCCTGGAAAGGAACATTGGAAAGCAGTGGTAAGAGGCATACAATATCTATCTGGCACGACTGACCAAGGTCTGCTACTTGGTGGATCAACGTCAGTTGATGCTAGTAACCTAGCCGATCAGTTGACAGCCTACACATACTCTGACTATGCTAATTGTCCTGACACGAGAAGGTCGGTTGGCGGATACGTCACAATGATCGGGACAAGTCCCATCTCATGGATTTCGAGGAAGCACCATACTGTCGTGCTTTCGACTACAGAGGCTGAGTACATTGTCTTATGCCATTGTATGCAAGAGGTCATCTTTCTCAAACTGCTACTCAAAGAGCTAGGTTTCTTGACAACCAAAGCCATTGTTATCAACGAGGACAATTAAAGCTGCATTAAAATCGCTAGTAGCACGGATGATCAAAGCATATTGACATCCGGTACCATTTTGTTCAGGAAAAGGTAGAACGACACGAATTCAGCGTCACCTACTGCAACACTAAGTCAATGATAGCAGACACCTTTACCAAGTCACTTGACAAGCATCAGCTCCGGAATTTAAGAAGACAACTAGGAATGCGATCACTTAGTGAATTAGCAAATAGATAAATCAATAAACACGGTCTAATACATATTCATTTCACAATATCAATGAGTCACAGGATAGTGTTGGGTTATCCCTACAATAGGTATACCCACTGTATTCTATAGGTTTTACCCTCACTGAGGTTTCCCTGGTACACAGCCACCGAATAACAATATTAATGTGAAAATGAATGACAAAGTCAAAAGAAGCAAATGTATAATCTGCTTAAGCCTCCAGAGCTACCTTACGCACAAACATAAGGCGATTGATCCACTCGCCATATTGCTCCTAGCTGCCCTTGATCGACTCATCATGAGCAGTGTACTTGTGACCCTGCACCTCCAGGACGAGCGCGTGCCCGACGCCCATGGTGTTGCTGGCAGTCACAATCTAGAATCCATCTTCGAGCTTCAGACGCTTGATGCCCGCAATGCCACTGTGTCCAGTACGCTGCCGGTTGTACTTAAGGTCCTTGAGCTAAATGCGCAATCCAGCACGCTCCAGCTGGGACAGAAACGCCTTGAGTACCTTCCAGCGGACGCCGCGAGAAAAATCAGATCCACGCTTATCAGCATCAGCAAGAAATCAATCCACTTCGGCGTCCGGCACTGCTGATGGCTCACCCAGTAGCTGCACAGCTTGCTGCAGCGCGTTGAACAAGCAGGTCCCGCTCACGTTGGCACCAATAAGCGTCGGAACTGCCTTTCTCGCCCACTGCAGAAAGTTGTCCGGACGCCCAGCCAGCACCCACACATCCACCACAAGCATTGCTTAGCCAATGCTGTCCTCCTTGAGCGAATCCTTCGGCTCCCATGTGGGGTCCCAGCTCTCCGTCCCCTTGTAGCCATCAGGCTTCCTCCAGACGACTTGGTACTTGGTACCTTTCGCCGTATCCTTGCGGTCCGAGAGGTATGCCACGGGCCAAGTCTCAGCTTCAGCCTGTTCCTCTGGCGGTATCGTTATAGCTGACCTGCACCTGCTGCACCTTGGGCGGTGTCCTGGGCCTGATCTGTACCAGCTGCTCCGTTGAAGTTTTGGCGCTGACCTTCACCTGCTGCTGGCCTGAGCTCTTGACTCCACCTGACATCTTGTCCACCTGCATGGTACGCGCCATGACTTTTCAGGGCTAAAGCAACCCCAATACAACCTAAACGCACACACAAGCAAGTAAAGGCAAAAGAACAGTTTATTCAAACTTAACTGCGATGTCAAAAGTGGAAATGAGCGCATGCATGCAGGCGTGGGCACGAGGTCTGCAGAACGCACGACAAGTGCTGGTGGCCATGTGGTATGAAAAGACTTGCCTAGATACACAGAGCTGGATTTCTTATGCAACACAAAAAGGGGCAACTTTCGATGTAACGGTTTCACCGCGATTATACCTAAAGACGTCCGGACCGGACAGCGGTAAGCGACGAGCCAGGGAGGCTGTTGAAGTTAGACTCGTCTCTAACGCACGACTCATATAAAACATAATATGCATTATAATAAGGGCAACTTGCCTTTCTGAAACGGCTGACAATGACCAACATGTAGTGCGTTTTAGGCAGCAGTATAGAGTCTTCTAGCTTAGCTTTCTTCTAGCTGCTCATTAGTGCTCACTCTTTCTTTCACCAACCCTTCGACAAGTCCTTCTACTCTACGTGCGATAGCTGCCCCTTCAACAGGGGCAAGGTTGGCGTCCTGTGTTGGCACTGCTGAGCACATTAATCTAGCGTTACAGGCTGCGGGTTTATTTGACACGCGATGTGAACGAGGCTATCGGTGGAGAACACGAACAGATACCTTGATTTCGCTCTATCGACATTAAACAGCCGAAAGCGTTTGCAGTTTTCCATCTCGATCGCCTTTGTCTGTGTCACAGTGAAATACTAGAGCAAATACTCGTCAGTATTAAAGCCTACTGATCTGACCGAATGAGCTCTCTCGGTTTACAGAGGGTAAGGTATCAAGAAACGTACTTAAGCGGGACAATATTATAAATATCATCTAGTATCTAATATTTTTTCAAATTTACGAGTTAATTTAAATTACTTTGTTAATTTTTCAAAAAAGAGTTCCAATTAATATTTAAAATCGAAAAAGTACTATTACTTTCAAAACCATCATGTGATATTTGGTTTCCATTAGCCCCTGATAAGAGATTACCTGAAAAAGAGTGCATACACATACCGTACATGTAAGAAAAGAAAGAATAATCAGCACTTCCCTTATCAAATTCTCAGAGTTCTCTCTTTTCGGTCAAATGGGCACGATTTTGAAAATACACCCGCAGCGGACATGCCTACTAATAATACACCGATACCTTTATTTTCGAGACTCGAAATTCGAGTCGATGCCATCTGGGATTTGAAAATTGCAGACGAAAGAGAATTACATGTACTGTACACTGCACACATGGCGGATACTCCCGCTGCCAAATTCGCAGTGTGAATACCGGTACAATGTACCGGTGGTAAAAGTAAGGTAAGGTATTACGTGTTCGCGTAGGCTAGTCGGCGGCATCACCTGGAGATATGCCGGGATGTCTTGTCGCCGAAGAATGTGGCCGAACAACCCCCATCGGGCATATCCTATTTACTCCTGGACACAATTTCAAATACCTGCTTTTACAAAAACATGTACAGCAATACCCATACCGGTACAAGGGTACTTTTGAAAACTTCAAACAGGTGTTTTGTACGTTTTCTGAACGCAGTACCCCTTCTGATTATTAATAATAATACCTGTTCTATTTTAATAAGTACTTTATTGAGAACAGGACACGGTACTGTACAGTACTGAACGCCCTGATTCTCTAATGATTCAGGGCCGATCCAGACCAGCTTGTCCCGCAAATTACAGACGGAGAAATTCCCAGCTTTTCTTCTGCTCCCCAGCTTTTCTCTGTGCCGTTCCTATAAACCAGACCAATCACTCTCAAAAATGTTGGTGGAAAAGGTCTCACTCTGTAAACTCTCGAGTCTTGGTCACGGCTCGCTGCGCGGCGATACAGCCACAAGCTAAGCGATAGCCATGGTCACCATTGCATCCTCAACAATGGCCTTGGCGCCTCTCTTACTCTCAATGATGTCGCATAATACTGAGGCGCACTCCTGGATAGACTGCATCGACACCGACCGGTCCAAAATCTACGATCAAAGTGCATCCTACATTTTTGGCGGTGCCGGCGGAAACGGATTCTGCGGAGGCTATGGGGCGGGCTACCCGGGTCGCGGTGATATCGACATTGGCACCGGATACACGTACAAAATGCTGAAGAACGAGGTCGAGGCCGGAACACCCGTGTGCCAGAACGTTGGCGCTAACACGTACTCGGACTGGCGGAAACGGGTTTCAGTGGCGCCGGGTCAGACGGCGTACTTCGCGTATCTGCCGAATGGCCATATCGTTAAGGACAAGAAGGGTGTCGGCACGCAGCACGGTGTCTACTGGACAGGTCAGGTGGGCACATCGCTCACGTCTACGCTTGATATGAAGCCTGAAAACTTGCTGGGCGGACATACCATGAACTACGATGACGGTAACTGCGGTGAGACCGTCGATATCAATGGCGCCCCTAGCAGCCGCGCAGGTGATGGCAAGCCGTGCATCGGCTCGTTTGTCGTGCCGGCAGGAACTGCCCCGGGTGTCTACAGCTTGGTCTGGTATTGGACGTTTTGGCTGGACGACCAAGCTGCATACATCGATCAGACGCAGGCGAAGGGGTACTTCGGTGCAGCGTATTCAACCTGCTTTGAGGTGGAGGTAACTTCGAGTGGTGCTGTTCCTGCAGCCCAAATGCCTATTGCTCCGGTGACAGTGGCACCGGCCCCGGCACCTGCACCAGCCCCAACGCCGTCCCCGACACCGAGACCCACTCCGGCACCTGCACCTGCACCTGCACCAGGTCCGACTCCGGCACCGATAATCCCATCGACATTGGCCCCTGTGGATAAGGCCGGACCTCCGATCGTTGGTGCTGCAGCTCCGAAGTCGGCACCTGCGGCGGAAACGGATGACTCAGATGGAGGAACCGATAGCAGTGACAATGAAGATGTTACACCCTCAAAGTATGCGGTGGGCACCGTTCACCCGCCCAATTACAGCCCAGACATAGTGAATAGCACTTCGGCCTCTGGCTCCGATGCCGGCGAGGTCGGCCAGGTCGATCAGGACGATCCGTTAGCGCCGTCGACAGAAGAGATTCCAGCATCGCAATCAGGATCAGGACCAAATTCTCTTGGAGGCGCGTCTGCGACTACGATGGATAGCGCAGCCGTCGCCGTTAATACCATCGAGCGGTGGGTGGTCCTGGGCGTCGCATTGCTTTTTGGAACTCTAATATAGTTTAGTCAGCCTTTTCTTATCCACATCAATTTGAATCGGTTACAGACAATCCTCTTATTAGGAGTGGTATCCCGAATAGTGATATCTCTTACATGTACTACTGTACTAGTATTAAGGAGGTTGGAGGCCGGGGCGTCTCCTCTATCTTATTAGCTACAGAATGCTCAAAACTGAAGAAGTTGTGGTCGCTCAAAAATATTATCTCCATTTATGGGCCCTCGAAATGACGATACATTTAGGAGTGCTGTGAGCTCAATATTTTTTTTCAATTTTAGAGATTCAAGTGTTATTTAAAAGCCCTTGCTAAAAGAAATTAAATAAGGGTGCCTTTTACAGTTTTTTCGATGAAAGTTTACAATAAATGTCACAGTTTCGATTAAGTGCGAAAATCAATTGGTCAACTTTAAGCTCGATTATCTCGATAACTCTAGTAAGTATCATTTTGTTTGACACAGGTTACAAATTTTGTAACCAACTCAGTGTGAGTTTTCTCTTCCGACGTGTTTAGCAGCTCTTCGATAGACATCAGGCTTATTGTGCGCAAACGCGACATCATCACGGCAAGCTCGCTGTGATGGTGTCCTCCTCTTCACGACTTTCATATTCACAATTATGGTAGCCCGAGGACCCGAGTGCTTTTTCGGAGCGGAGGTAGTACTACTACATGTATTGTGTCTTTCAACTCTTTTGGCAAAACGGGCAACAAAAAACTCACCTCCAAGTGCAAAGGTTAGGTTTACTCATCTGTTTTAGTAGGGAGTCTACCAGCGAATTATCCTGATACTTCTTAGATAAAAAATATTTTATCCAATTAAATCAGGGTTTGCGCAATTTATCAGCTAATCACGTTTAAACCGTCGATCCCTTGAAAGGACCCAAGAGACTAGTCTCAAGCTGGGAAAAGTCTCGAATGGCTATAAATTTCCCAGCCATTCGATATTAAGCACTCCACAGAGCAGTTTAGAATGACCTACTCAATCGACATGCGCTGGAGAGCCATCGTGCTTATGTACGTATACTCAATCCAATCACAGATAGTGGCTAGTGTTCTAGGTATT
>NW_003303757.1:3544315-3551633 GCF_000142945.1 Phytophthora infestans T30-4
GTCGCAGCTGCAGAAGAAGATGACTAAGCTGTCAAAAGAGTGAGTCAAAGTTTTTTTTTAGTTGCGAAAGAACACGTCGAATTGTCTCTGTTGTTAATTCAAGCCGATCCAGAGGATGCTACAACGCGTGAGTACCTGAATTTAAAAAGACAACAAGTTCTCAAGCGTATACGCGAAGATACTACCCATGAGCACGATACCACAAATGAGCTATCTTCAGCGGATAAGCCGGCTTTAACCGCTGCGGGGCATACACAAAACGAGCTAGAGCCTCCTGGTATTACCGACCCAAGCGCTTGTTTAGCATTTGCCTTTAAAAATAATAAAATCTTTATGAATTCTCTTTATCGCAAAGGTTATATACTTCATAGGTCTTTCAAATAATAAAATTCGCACAGCTCTTTTCTGATATTCTGTTCCATGACGTTGCCATAGGTCGTTTACCAGGTCCCTCTGGAGTTGAAAGTGTTTGGCCGTTTCTGCATGCTATGCGTAGTTGCCACAAGATTGGCACGCAGGCTAGCATCGACCCTGTGTACTGCAATGGGAGGGTAGTTGTCAAGCTGATTCGCAGGATCGAACAGGTATGCAAAACTGTCGTCGATGTCGGCCTCATCTTCAATTATCATACTGTGAAGTTTAGCGCAGGTTTTCACCACTGTTATCATTGCTTCGGCAGACCAAAGTCGAAAAGACACTGCTAGAATCTTCCAACGCGCTTGCAAGACTCTAAAGCAGCGTTCGCTGTCCTTACGGTAACCCTCTTGACACTTTACAAAATATTTTTGTTTCATATTGACAGGGTGACTGATGGTTTTAACGAATACCAACCAGTCTGGTAGACACCATCGGCCAGGAAGTAGGCCATATAATATCTTCTACCTGTGAGCAAATTCGTTAAATAAGACCTAATATTCGCATTTAAACGAGTGACATCGTACGGCTGAGAACATACTCGACGGGAGGAGCTTCTCCTTGAAGAAGTCGAAAATTGGCGACTGGTCTAAAATGTTGATGCCATTCAATGAACCAGGGCTTCCGAAATGGCAATGCCAAATCCACAACTGCGAATCAGCTTAAGCTGCAAGCGCAACCATTGTTTTTTTCTTTTCCTTTATACTGCCCAGCAAGAGACGCTGGGCAGTTTTTCCATTCGATGTGCATGCAATCAACGGATCCAAGCATACCAGCGAATCCCCGCTTCGCATTATCATTTAGCAGTCGCTGTACGTCACTATCGGTTGGTGAACGCAAATATTTTGCTCCAAACAGATGAATTATTGCTTCACCAAACCGTTTTAAGGACTCCAAAATGCTCGGTTGAGACATTTCCAGATTTTCGTCGACAGAATCGGCCGAGTACGCGTATGCAAGTTCACGCAACGCCGCTGTATTTTAAGTAAACCTGGAATTCCCAATTTTCCAGTTTCGCAACAAAGAAATCGTCGTGGCCGACGACAGCATTGTGGATCCGAGTAAATAGCAATTTGCGCATGCGAAAGCGACGACGGAAATCTTCATCATTGTAAACGGGGTCATCTGTAAAGTATTGTTCCTTTCAACATGTTGCGCGTTCGTGAGGGTCTCATCGTTTGCTTGCTGCACGGCCTGGGCGAGAACCACCATGCTTCGGCCTGTTAATTGAGGGGAGTTTACTCTGCAAGCAGGTGTGAAACACTGCGCATTCGTCTTCATCTTCATCTAAGAGGTCTAACACCCACTTCGCGCGTTCCTGCTAAGCAGCATCCATCTCGACGGAAGCACTTTAACTCTTAAGATATAGGAGAAAATATAGGATCACCGTTGCAGATTCATGGTTTCAATGGTTTCTAAATACCAACCATAGGAGGAGCCTGTTCTACAAATAGAATATATTTTAAAACCACCGTTGGCGTTGCTCTTACGGGTAATATATATCTGACTTTTGAATTCGAGCGCGCACTTTTTGAATTTGACTGTTAATGTTGTGAATAACGCCGTGCAATGGTGTATTCTTGTCAGGACAAATACATGTAAAAAAACAGAATGATAAACACTTCCTTATCAAATTCTCAGGGTTCCCTCTTTTCGGTAAAATGGGCACGATTTTGGCCTGCGGAGTCCGCAGCGGACAAACCTATTACCGTAATAATAGTTGTACAGACTCCGCCCAGAAACTGAAAACTACTTCCTGCTTATAATCTTTCAAAATCGGCTGAATCAGGCTTAGCTTAATCAGGAGGTGATGTCTGTCTCACGCAAATGTGGTTCACACTAACTGTTTGAATTTCGAACCTCCCGCCAATTGCATCATTGCACGTCTTCGAGCAGAGCAGAACATGACGAAAGGCACAAAAAGTCTCGGGCTAACTATCAACCAGAAGTGCAAGGTTATTGAGAAACATTGTCGCTGTCCCTCCCTGACACTGTCCGAATTGGCGCGCTGGGCGCTACATGCGTTCGAGCTTTCGCACCCGATCTGTGGACGCTGACATTATTCGCGAAGGGATGATGGCGATGCAAGATATTACTCGTCATCACGCGTTGCGAGACATCTGGAACATGGACTAAAAACTGGGCTCCTGTAGCGCTCGGCAAAGACGAAGGGCATATGCATGAAGAGCACTCCTGGTCTAAAGAAGCGTCCAGTTTTCTACATCGGAACAGCTCTACGCCCTCACTGCTACAAGGGAAAGTATGGAGATGAACTCGGCTTCTACTACCGGAATAATACTAAAGCGTGGATGACGCGGACTTTGTACACGGAGTGGATCATGAGTTTGGCGTGCGATAGGGCTGACAAGTCGATGCCACACAAGGCTCCGGAGGGAAAGGGTATCTACTACGTTGATCAATTGCAAGGAATGAAGTGGGTTGACGAAGCATGGAACGATACCACTCCAGAGACAATTCGCCACTGCTTTATGAAGAGCGGGATAGTATTTTCAGAGGAGAAGGAGAACAGCCCTCCCCCCACGCGTCGATACCAAGTGAGAATGAGCGACGTTTTAATTTGACAAATTAATGTGAGACATTTGCATTGCGATATAACATATTCGGTACATAATTTATAACCTGGGGGAACTTTGAAGGTCCACCCTTTTCAGTTTCTGGGGGAAGTCTGTACAATGTACCTTAATTTTCGAGACTCGAAATTCGAGTCGATGCCATCTGGGATTTGAGAATTGCAGAAGAAAGAGAATTACACTGCACACATGGCTTCGGATCGGATACTCCCGCTGCGATTCGCAGCCTGCGAATACCGGTACCGGTAGTATGCTTCATACCCTATTCACTCTTGGACACAATTTTAAATACCGGTATACATAAACTGTAATGGGCCCCTCCATTACATAAGTAGGTAGATTTCTTTACAAAAGTAGGTGCATCAGCACACGACTAGCGTGTGCTGAAATGCTGTCATGCCATTGGCTGATATATGGGGAGCCAGACCCATTATTAGCCAATTGGACTATGACGTGTATTTGAGTGGCCAGGGCTGTGGCCTTGGTCCTAAAATAAAGTCAGAGTTGATTTTTCCTTAAACCTAAGACTCAGTCGTCCTATTGCGAGCTTCCTCAACACTATAGTGTAAGCAAGTAACGGAGTAAATACCTGGCCCGTTACACCTGGTAGCACTTCGTAGTCCTTCCAACGACCAAGTTCGACATGAGCCCAAGACCTCGACCACGCTGCCTTTCTCCATCTCACTCGGATCGAGTGGGAAGCTCTCCCACCGCCTTGCGGCGGTGTCCGGAGAAGCCGTCGTCACGTCGCTGCTGCGCTCAGCGACTCCCGACGAGCAGCGCGTTGCGGCACAAGAATTCATGGAACGCGAGTTCGCCGATGCGAATCGGCGAGTGTCAGCTCCCTCGCGTATCTCCACGAATGACGTCGTGAAGCTAGAGACGTCCACCTACTCCGGTGCCGGAGAAGATCGACTTCCGCTGAATCGCTGGTTTCGAGAGATCGACATCGCCATCGCCTCGAGGTTGATCGAGGCGCCTTCCGCGAAGGTCCATTTCCTCCTCTCGCGGCTGTCTGGGAAAGCCAAGGCATGGGCTCTCGGCAAGTTGGTTGTCGATCCCAACGTCTTCCCCACTCTGGATACCCTCCAGAGTGACCTTCGGCTCGCGTTCGAGCCGCCGCAAGATGAATCCCGAATTCGGGCAGACTTCTTCGCCCTTCGGCAAGGCACGATGACTATGCGCGACTACGTCCAGAAGACACGACACCTCGCGTCGTGCATCTTGTCTAAGCCGATCGATATGGCCTCTCAGGCTCATGTATTCGTGTTCGGTATGCGCGAAGGCATGACGCGCTACTGCCTTACAAGATCGGACCCCTCTACGCTCGAAGAGGCATTCGCCCTCGCCCTGCGCGAGGACTACGTGGTTGCGGCGTCATACGCTCACGCGCTACCTGCTTCTGCTCGGGATTCTGCGCCCGAGCCCATGGACATCGACGCTATCGATGCGACGAGCAATCGTCAGCGTTATGCAGCGCGTCGGAGCGGTGCTCGGAACAATCGTTCTCTCACCTGCTTCCGCTGTCGGAAGGTCGGTCATCGCGCGGCGGAGTGCCGCGCGCCAGCTCCAGTGCTTGCGCATGTCGATGCCGAGCCCGTGAGTTCTGACCAGCCAAAAAACGGTCAGGGTCAGTAGGTGCGGGGCGCCCTACTGGCTGGAATGGAGGTCCGGGTCCCCCGGTGGCAACCCAACCTCCTAGCCCTCCTGTGCTGCATGCACACTTTCATGCCACCACCACGCCGAGCGATTCAAGATTGATCATTGTCAGTCTTCATGTCGCCGGTGCCCGGCGACCACTGCGAGCGCTCCTTGATTCAGGAGCGACCAACAACTTCTTCCGCGCGTCGTGCTTGTCGGTACTCCCGTCGGACATCACTGTCCGCAAAGGTAGAGGGGAGGTCGCTGTCAAGTTGGCCGATGGGAAATCACGCCGCGTCGCGCGGCGCGAGATTACCCTTCCGTACACGTTCGACGGTTTCCGAAGCAACGACGACTTCCTCGTCATTGAGATGAATTACGCGTTTGACTGCATCCTGGGTATGCCGTGGCTTACGCGCTATCAACCAGAGATTGACTGGTTGGCCCGGTCGGTCAAGCGCCGCAGTGATTATGATGTGAGCGAGGTGTTCACGCACCTCCTGGTCGCCCAAAAGGATTGGCCTCACGTCACCGTCGTGGACCGGTCATCCACGACGCACGTTGTGCACAGAGTGAGCGATGGCCCTCTCTGCACGGCTTGCGCAGTGCTGTTAGCTGACGAGTCCCCGCGGCGACGCGGGGATGAAGACCAACTGGCGGTCGAGCAGGGGCTCCCGCAGATGTACGAGACGGCGGTCGAGCAGGGGCTCCCGCAGACGAACGAGATGGCGGTCGAGCAGGGGCTCCCGCAGACGAACGAGCCGGTGGTCGAGCAGTTGGCGCTCCCGCCGAACACTACCGCGGTCGAGCAGGGGCTCCCGCTAGAGGGGGGTGACATCTCGTCCAGCGAGAGCGACTCAGTATCCTCGAGTTCGCACTCGAGGCGGCGAAAGAGGAAGTCGAAGCGGCGTCGGCTGAAACCTCGCCGAGAGCCCGTACCAAGTGACAGCTCACCGACGGAGTCTGTCTGCGTGCTTGAGTATGTGGAAGGTACCTCTGGCCGCCGACGAACACTCGAGCTTGCAAACCCGCCTGGCGAGGCAGGGTCGATCACTCGACTTCCAGGTCTCTCCTGGAAGAACTTCCTTCGCGGCCTCAAGGACGATGAAATCGAACAGGTTTGCCTGATCACCGACGCCGATTCGGCGTCGCTCGAAGTGAATGCAGTCAGTGACGGCGACGCTCCCTCGCGCCCAAAGAGCGCTGAGCCGAAGTCGGCCCGCGAGGAGCGCTTCGCAGGGCAGTCTTGGGACGCGCTACGCGAATCCGGCAATCCAGTCTACGAGACCGCCCGCGAATATGAAGATGTATTTCCGGATAAGATCCCAGCTGAGTTGCCAGCTGACCGAGGAATTCGCCACGAGATCGATCTCGTGCCCGGCTCGAAGTATTGTGTGACGCGGCAGTGGCCGCTCCCGCGAGATCAGGTCCAAGCTATCAATGACTTCTTCGAGAGCCGCCGCAAGGCGGGTCATGTGCGTGAGAGCACATCGCCGCACTCCAGTCCGACCTTCTGTGTGAAGAAAGCCACGGGCGGATGGCGCATCGTCCATGCCTTCAACAAGCTGAACGACGCTACCATCCCTGCCCAGACGCCGATTCCTCGGAAGGACATGGTGCTCGACGCAATGTCGGGTAGTGAGGTCTTCAGCGCCATCGACTTGACCGATGGGTTCTACCAAATCCTCATGAGGCTGAGCGATATACCGCTCACAGCGGTAAGCACTCCCAGTGGTATGCTCTGGGAGTGGCTTGTTATGCCGCAAGGGTTGAAGAATGCTCCCGCCACGTTCAATCGCATGGTATCCCATGTGCTGCGCCCGCTCCGCGACTTCGCACCGAGTTATTTCGATGACATCTTCGTACACAGTCGCGCTGAGGGAGGCCTCAGCGCGCTTGAAGTCCACTTGAAGAATCTGAGGCAAGTCTTCCAAGTGATGCGCGAAAACAAGCTGTATGCCAACTTGAAGAAGTGTATATTCTGCGCGCCGGAGATTCCGGTGCTTGGCTGCTTTGTGAGCAAGAACGGCGTCCGCGCCGACCCCGAGAAAGTGTCGTCGATATGTGCGTGGCCTACGCCACAGAATCCCACTGAACTGCGTCAGTGGCTGGGTCTCGCAAATTATCTCCACAAGTACACGAAGAATTACGCCGGATTGATCCAGCCGCTCTCTTCGTTGTTGAAGAAAGATGTGTCGTGGTCGTGGACTTCCGCACATCAAGCCGCCTTCGACTCGGTGAAGAAGAGTCTCGCCGAGGCCCCAATCCTCGCGCTCCCGGATGACTCGAAGCCTTTTCACGTCGTCTGCGACGCGAGCGATTTCGCCATCGGCTGTGCGCTGATGCAATTCGATGAAGAAGATCGAGAGCGTGTCGTAAGCTACCAGTCTAGACAGATGAAGCCGGCGGAGCGCAACTACCCTGTTCACGACAAGGAGCTCCTTGCGATGCGCTACGCTCTGATCAAGTTCAGAGTGTACTTGTTGGGTGAGGATACCTTCGCGGTGTACACCGATCATGCATCGCTGAGGACAGCGATAAAGAGTTCTCATCTCTCCCAGCGGATGGCCCGCTGGCTTTCGATATTCTCCGAGTACAACTTCGTTGTCCACTACAAACCCGAAAAGAACAACATTCTCGCCGACGCTTTGTCTCGGCGTCCCGACTACGAC
>NW_003303757.1:3551901-3556947 GCF_000142945.1 Phytophthora infestans T30-4
CCCTCTTCCCGCTTCTGTACGGAAACAAAATCCACCGATTATCGTATCGAGGACGAGGTTGCTGGCGTACAACATCGACAACTTCGATGCCCACGTGTCGTTGTCCCTAGCGACCCGATCTGCGCTCACCGGGATTATCCATGAGTTTCATGATGCCCCGCTGGGCGCTCATCTCGGTCGCGAGAAGACATTTGCCGCTGTGTCACGCGACTTTTATTGGCCACACCTGTACAAATGGGTGCGTAAGTGGGTGCGCACCTGCGAGACCTGCCAGCGCGTGAAACCTGCCTCGTCTTCGCAGGCTCCCTTGCGTCCTCTACCAGTGGCCACCGAGGCCTGGCGCTCGGTGTCGATGGACTTCATCTTCGGGCTCCCACCCGATGCTAAAGGACGATCAGGTGTCTTGGTATTCGTAGACCGCTTCAGCAAGATGGTTCACCTGATTCCGGTGTCGGATGCGATCACCGCGGCAGATACCGCGGTGCACCTCCTCGATGCTGTCTTCCGTCATCATGGCCTTCCCGAATCTATCGTCTCCGACCGCGACCCGCGCTTCACGTCAACCTTCTGGTCAAAGCTCTTCGAGCTACTGGGCTCGAAGCTAATGATGTCCACAGCAGCCCATCCGGAAACGGACGGTCAGACGGAGCGCGTAAATCGCGTCCTCGAAGACGTCCTCCGAAGCTACGCGACGTCGTTCTCCAGCTGGAGCTCGTTTCTGCCACTGGCCGAGCTCACTCTGAACAACGCGGTACACGCGTCGACTGGGCTGACGACCTTCTTCGTTAATAACGCGCGACACCCGCGTGTCCCTGCTCTCCTCGCCGTGGGCCATCCCACAGCGCCGCGTGTCTCCACTCTGGGTGGGGAAGAAGCTGCCGACAAGCCGTCTACTCCATCTGCGATGTCTCCGGCGGCTACACCGGTACTGGGTCAACCGGTACATACACCGGTTGCTAATGATATCTCGAGTGTATCCCCTGTTCCCACGTCGGTCAACGCAGTGACACGCTCCGCATCGAGCTCACTTGCGCCAGCTAACTACGCGCCGAAGCATGCGGCGCGACCAATCGGCTCCGCAGTCGTCTCCGACTTCGTACTACAGCGCCAAGCGGTCACCCGCTATGTTCGAGACGCACTGCAGGATGCAGTGGACAAGCAGAAGGAGAACGCCGATAGGATCGGCCGCAAGAACACGGCCACGTTTACGACAGGCGAACGCGTGCTCCTGTCGACTGAAGGTATCAGAAACTCTGCGGTTACCAACCTCGGCGCGAACAAACTCGCGCCGCGCTTTATTGGGCCATTTACGGTAATCAAAGCCGTTGGTGATGCCTACACGCTTGACATTCCTACGTCACTACGTCTGCATCCGACGTTTTACGTCGGACGGCTCAAGAAGTATCACCCCGCTACGATTCCAGAGTCGTCTCAGGCTACTGAGCCGGAGCATGCGTCGAGCGACCTTCTCGACGGGCGCGGCGAGCCATCGACCCATCCGCACCAGGAGTCGGATCTCGAGGCTGCGTCTACGTCTGCAAACGTCCGTGAACCGACCTCTCCAGCATCTGCAACCGAGCAAGGATCTCTCGGTTCGACTGACGCAGCTGCGCACTCTCCCCGGTGGCCCGGGCAGTCTGATCGAGAGCCTCATCCAACTCCTGCTGGGCATCCCAGTAGCTGTTCAGCAAGTCGTTCTCGCAATGGGCAGCCAGAGCGCGAGTGCTATCGACGCGACGGCCCTCCTCCTGTTGTTGACGCTGCCGGAGATACCCGCTGGATTGTTGAGTACATCGTTGCCCACGAAGATCCACTTCGCGCTCCCAAACGTCATCGTGGACTCGCCCACGATGTTCCGGCCGACCGTCGCTATCGGGTACGATGGCTCAGGTTTCCTCCCGACGAGGATACGTGGGAGCCTCGTGCCAATCTCCTTCGGGACGTCCCGAATGTGGTCCAGGCGTATGAGTCCAGCCTCGCTGCGAACCACCTTGTGACGCATACCAGCTCGCACGAGGAGAGCGACTCGAGCGATCACGCGAACGTGATCGAGACCGATGACTTGGTCGACCACGTGAACGGGACCGAGATCTGCGATTTGTGCGACCACGCGAACGTGATCGAGAACGACGACTTGAGCGGCCGCGCGAACGAGAGCGAGTCCGATGCCAAGAATCTTCACGTGCAGGGCGTCGGCGTGAGCCGGCGCGATTAGAGGCGCGCACGTTCTCGGCCAACGAGCGACGATACTTCTCGATCCACCCGTGTTCTTGTTCACCGAGCGGATACTCGGCGATGTGGCTTCTCCACTCCTCGACAGTCGGACGCGATCCAGTACAAGTGCCACAACCTTCAGCGACCCTCACGTAGCAGATGCGGCGCATGTCCTCCCATGCGCTGGTGCAGACGCGCTCACGGAGCTCCGTGAGCGAGTGCTCCTTGACGATCTCCTCGCGGTACACCAGCCAGCCGACGAAGCTCTCCCCTTCTTCCTGCGTCCGGTTCCAACGCCGGATAAAGGGGCACCACGACTCCTGCAATGCGCCATATGCGACACCCTCGACAGGCTTCTGACGCAGTCCTCGGAAGCGCCGGAAGTGATCCTTCATCGTGTCCAGTGTGTCCGGAGCCCGCGCTCCGGATATGTCATAGAGAGCCCATGCCCGGAGCTGGTCGTCCATCACGCGCAGCCCCGTGCCGCTGCGGTCGACGACGTCGCCGTCGTCGGTGTCCCCGTCCGCTGTTGATCCATCGTGCTGTTCGTCGTCTTCTCCGCAAGTCGAGTTATGTCGCTCCTGCGCTTCGCAGGAGATGTCTCCGTCTCTGTTTCGCTCCGCCCGTTAGCCAAGTCCCCGTTCGCCATCCTCACGCAGATTGATTTGTTCTTCGCCCACTGCTTATGTTGCGTAAGTGCAACTTTAAGAGGGGGGTAATGTAATGGGCCCCTCCATTACATAAGTAGGTAGATTTCTTTACAAAAGTAGGTGCATCAGCACACGACTAGCGTGTGCTGAAATGCTGTCATGCCATTGGCTGATATATGGGGAGCCAGACCCATTATTAGCCTATTGGACTATGACGTGTATTTGAGTGGCCAGGGCTGTGGCCTTGGTCCTAAAATAAAGTCAGAGTTGATTTTTCCTTAAACCTAAGACTCAGTCGTCCTATTGCGAGCTTCCTCAACACTATAGTGTAAGCAAGTAACGGAGTAAATACCTGGCCCGTTACATAAACAGCCATGGGGTACTTTTAAAAACTTCAAAAGGGTGTTGTGTACTTTTTCTGAGCGCAGTACCCCTTGTACTAAGTACATGTACAGTACATTAGGGCTCAAAATTACTTACTTGGAATATGACAGAATACTGTACAATTTCTCAAATTCGTAGTAAATTCGTATTTTGGATTGGTATATCGTTAGATTCAAGGTAGTTTTTGGCTTTGATCTGCACTTAACGAATATGGTAGTCTATCGGAACGAATGCTCCAATAATTACGCTGACTCGTACTAACTTCACAGATACTACTCCGTATCTTGCTTTTATAGGTGACAATATCACAGCTGTGTATCGTCGTCGCTACAGTCTTCGCCAGCTCCCATATAAATGGAGCATGAGAGACTAGTCCGCCGACGGTATGCCGTACGAAGCCTTGCCTGTCGATTGGCTTGATAGCGCTTCTGCTTTCTTGTTTGCTTCTCGAGTGTACTTGCTCCAATTTCGCGCAAACGAGTGTCGTACTTGGTGTTGTCATCTCCGTCATCGTTCCGAAGAGGCCTCAATCGAATATTGACATTTGTAAGAGCGACATAAGCCCGAAAGTATAGGTCGTAAGATGTCTCGTCAAACTTCCACTTGTCGGAACAAATTCCCCACAGAGACTTCAATCTACCGAAGAAATTCTCAACAATGACACGGTCATGCGCGAGCTCGTCGTTAAAGCTGGCGTCTTCGAGCGAGAGCGGCTGCAGACGCCCGCTTTTAATAGAATGAATTGCTCGGTACTTACGCGCCATACCCTGGTAGCCCTTATCGACTAACACCGCCCATTCTTTCGGATACTCGTCTTGCAGTCTCCCTTCGTCTCGCACATTGGCATCACTAGAGTGTTTGTGAAGAGCTCGCGAATGAAATGCTGCGTTCCTGCGAAAAATCTTAGCGTCATGAGTGCTCCCACCGGTGTGCTCCGTGCAATTAGTCGCAACGACCGTTCGGCAGCACCGACACTAGGAGACAGTAAATCCATAAACTTGCGGATCATTTTCTGAAAGGTGGATGGCGGGATTCTGAAAACTCGAGCAACGGTGTCCCATTTGCCAAGATGTTTGAGCGAGCTCAGCGTCATAAGGAAAACGTCGCGCGCAGCGTAGCGGCATTTTTTACCGCGGCCCACGTTCCATTTCCCCTGCAAAGGAGGGTACACAGCTACCCAAACATGGTCGAACTCCTCTGGCGCAAAGTTGGTGAGCTTGAGCACCCCATCGGGCCCTTCAGCTTGCAGAAGTCAAAGACGGACGGCAAAGTTCCCACGCCGGAGCTGTCCCCTTCGTCACTGTCGTCTCTGTGGCTGTGTACGACGATTTGAGCGACCTTTGCCTTGCGACGTTCCTCCCGCTCAAATAACTCGGCAGTGGAGGCACGAAAGTCGGCCTCGTTGAGCGTCTCAGCGGCGCGGTCTTGGCGGTCTTGGGAGCGTACCATAGTGGCCTAATATTGTAAAAAGAAAATTCGGAAATGACCGAGGAACTGCATTTTACGTCTTGCATTATCTCAGCAAACATATAGGGCGAATAATGGCTCTTCGCATGCAAACTATGAAAATATATAGCGATCAAATCATCAGATGTTTTCTATCCACATGTGTAAACTCCATTCCAGAATTGTACTACAGCGTTCCAGAATTCTAGAATGGTACTGTTACACATACTCTGTATGTACGAATGAGCTCTATTATTGAGAACAGGACACGGTACAGTACTGAACGCCCTGATTCTCTGAATGCCGATCCAGACCAGCTTGTCCCGCAAATTACAGACGGAGAAATCCCAGC
>NW_003303757.1:3557047-3610039 GCF_000142945.1 Phytophthora infestans T30-4
CCGCGAGATTGAAGCCCACCCTTCTGCTACAAAGCGCGAAATAAGTTGACGCTTCTCTTGTGGGGTCTTTGGGAACTCATGATCAATGTGGTAAGTCAAGTAGCTATTTCTGCATTTTAATAACAATTAGAAAATATTTATAATAAAGCAAAACGAAAACTTACCGCACATAATCCTTGAATGGCTTCATCACAGCAACGTCCATCGGCTGCGCCAGCCCTGTTATCCCCGGCGGAACAAACTCAACCTGCGTGCAGCAGTCTTCTTCGAGCACGGTACGAACAGAATTCATCTTGTGGACTTTCAAGCTGTCCAACAGGAGTAACCTACAGCCATCTACTGAGGGTTTCCAGATCTGTATCATAACAATTTAGAAACTCATAATTACAATAAAATAAGCCGATATTGACGTACGCGTTGAATCCACTCTTGCATCACAGCTTCGTTGCAAAACGCTTTCTTTTGAGCAGTGTGTTCGCATGATGAGTGTCCAAAGGACGGATTCCAAACGTCCTGTGACACCGGGCCGCCTGGAATGCCCGCAAAAACTACGAGGGGGGGCAATTTAACTCCCGTGGCTGATGCAGCTAGAAATACAGAACAGCGAAACCCATTCACCTCACTCCCTACAATACGCACAGTTAGTAAAAAGTATTAATAAGTTTGAATATTTTTAGTAATTGAAAAATACCTTGTCTGACGTCCACAGTTGGAGTTCCAACGAAGTCGATTGTTGTCTTGCCATTCATGTCAATGTAAATTGCAGTTTGATCCATGTTGAACACAGAGCCGTATTTGGACGGGCCCGTGGCATATGAAAGAGCTCCACACTCTTCAATTGCGTACTGAATTGAGTGACTAAACTTTGAAGCAACAAGCTGAAACACAAAATAAGAAATAGAAGTAAAAAATAAACAGTATTACTAGCATTACCTCCATGTCGGATCTTATCTTGCGGCCTTTATGAGTAATGTGTAGTGGGCCACGCCATTACATAAGTAGGTAGATTTATATTACAAAAGTAGGTGCAGCAGCACACGGCTAGCGTGTGCTGAACTGCCGTCATCCTATTGGTTGATATATGGGGAGCCAGACCCATTATCAGCCAATAAGGGTTTGACGTGTATTTGAGTGGTCAGGGCAAGCTGCCCTGGACCTAAATAAAAACAGAGTTGATTTTCCTTCAGACTAAGTACTTGGTTTCACTATCGCGGAACTTGCACGCTTCCTCATTATTACGTGTAAGCTAGTAACGGACAATCTAGGCCCGTTACACCTGGTAGCACTTTGTAGTCCTTCCCATGACCAAGTTCACAATGAGCCAAGGCCAGACGTCTGAAGCTTCAGGGCCAACCCTGGAGCATGCTGCTTTCCCTCATCTCACTCGTGTCGAGTGGGAAGCCTTTCACCGCCTTGCGGCGGTGTCCGGTGAGGCTGTTGTCGCGTCGCTGCTGAGCTCAGCGACTCCCGATCAACAACGTCAAGCAGCTCAAGAGTTCATGGAACGCGAGCTCGCCGACGCGAATCGGCGAGCGACAACTCTCTCGCGTTCCTCGAGGAATGACATCGTCAAGTTGGAAACGTCAACCTACTCCGGTGAAGGAGCGAATCGCCTTCCGTTGAATCGCTGGTTTCGCGAAGTCGACGTCGCTATCGCCTCGAGGATGATCGAGGCGCAAGGAGCGAAAGTTAACTTCTTACTTTCCCGACTGGCCGGGAAAGCCAAGGAGTGGGCACTCGGCAAACTGGTCGTAAACAACGATGCGTTCTCCACCCTGGAGGCCCTCCAGAGTGATCTTCGTCTCGCCTTCGAGCCTCCACAAGACGAGTCCCGAGTGCGCGCAGAGTTCTTCGCTCTGCGACAAGGCAAGATGACCATGCGCGACTACGTCCAGAAGACACGCCACCTCGCGTCCTGCATCGTCACCAATCCGATTGACATGGCATCTCAAGTGCACGTCTTCGTGTTCGGCATGCGTGAAGGCATGACGCGATACTGTCTGACTCGAGCGGAACCCTCCTCACTCGAGGAGGCATTTGCTCTCGCACTTCGTGAAGACTACGTAGTGGCGGCGTCGTACGCGCGGGCAATGTCCGCGGAAGCTCAAGAGTCAGCTCCGGAGCCGATGGAGATCGACGCGATTGACGCGTCGAACAACCGCCATCGTGCAGTCCCTCGCGCGAATGGTGGTCGTCCCAGTCGATCCCTCACTTGCTTCCGCTGTCGGAAGGTTGGACATCGCGCGGCTGAGTGCCGCGCGCCCGCGCCAGTGCTCACGCATACTGTCGATGCCTCTCCTACCGATCAGCCAAAAAACGGTCAGGGCCAGTTGGTGCGGGGCGCCCTACTGGCTGGAATGGAGGTCCGGGTCCCCCGGTGCAACCCAACCTTCTAGCCCTCGCGTGCTACACGCACACTTCAATGCCACCACAGCGTCGGGCGACTCAAGACTGATCATCATCAGCCTCCATGTCGCCGGCGCCCGACGTCCACTACGCGCGCTTGTGGACTCAGGAGCGACAAACAACTTCTTCCGTGAGTCGTGTTTGTCGACGCTACCCAGCGAAATCGCTGTCTGCAACGGTCGCGGACAGGTTGTAGTCAAGCTTGCTGACGGAAAGCCGCGCCACGTCGCGCGGCGCGAGATTACGTTGCCGTACACTTTCGACGGCTTTCGCAGCAATGACGACTTCCTCGTGATTGAGATGAACTACGCATTCGATTGCATCCTGGGCATCCCGTGGTTGTCACGGTATCAACCAGAGATTGACTGGTTGGCCCGCTCGGTTAAACACCGCAGCGGTTTCGACGTGAGCGAGGTGTTCACCCACCTCCTGGTTGCCCAGAAGGACTGGCCCCACGTCACCGTCGTGGACCGGTCGTCCACGACGCAAGCTGGACACAGAGTGAGCGATGGCCCTCTCTGCACGGCTTGCGCAGTGCTGTTGCACGAAGACTCCTCGCCGCGAGGCGAGGGCAATAACACGATGGCGGTCGAGCAGGGGCTCCCGCAATACGAGCAAGCGGTCGAGCATGGGTTCCCGCAGCGCACAACTGCGGTCGAGCATGGGTTCCCGCGGCGCACCACAGCGGTCGAGCATGAGTTCCCGCAGCACAATATGGCGGTCGAGCATGGGTTCCCGCAATGCAACACGGCGGTCGAGCAGTCGAGGCTCCCGTCACCCGAGCCGGTGGTCGAGCAGTTGGAGCTCCCGCCGAACGACCACGCGGTCAAGCAGTGGCCTCCGCGTGTGACCGGCACAGTCGAGAGTGAGCTTCAGTGCCTAGAGCGGGGTGATACATCGTCCAGCGAGAGCGATTCTTCCTCCTCGAGTACACACTCGAGGCGCCGGGCAAAGAAGTCGAAGCGCCGTCATTTGAAGCCACGACGTGAAACTGCACCGAGCGGCATCTCACAGACGGAGTCGGTCTGTGTCATTGAGCACGTGGACGACGGCATGGACCGTCAGCGCACCGTCGATCTTGTGTGTCCACCTCGCGACGCGCAATCGATCACCCGGCTTCCAGGTCTCTCCTGGAAGAACTTCCTTCGTGGTATCAAGGTTGGTGAGGTTGAGCAGGTCTGCCTGATCACAGACACTTCGTCTACGCCACTCGAAGGGAACACCGTCAGTGATGACGACGGATCCACCCGTCCCAAGAGCGCCGAACCGAAGTCCGCTCGCGAGGAGCGATTCGCAGCGCAGTCCTGGGGAGTCCTTGCGCGAGTCTGGTAATCCAGTGTACGAGACCGTCCGCGAATACGCGGACGTCTTTCCCGATAAGATTCCAGCCGAACTGCCTGCCGATCGAGGCGTCCGTCACGAGATCGATCTCGCGCCCGGTTCGAAGTACTGTGTGACGCGGCAGTGGCCGCTGCCGCGAGACCAAGTCAAGGCCATCGACGACTTCTTCGAGAATCGCCGTAAAGCGGGTCACGTGCGTGAGAGTGTCTCTCCACATTCGAGCCCAACGTTCTGTGTGAAGAAGGCCACAGGCGGATGGCGCATCGTTCATGCCTTTAACAAGTTGAATGATGCGACCATCCCCGCGCAAACCCCAATTCCCCGGAAGGACATGGTGCTCGACACCATGGCGGGTTGTGTCGTCTTCAGCGCCATCGACTTGACCGATGGATTCTATCAGATCTTGATGAGACCGAGCGACATCCCCCTTACAGCGGTCAGCACCCCCAGCGGTATGCTCTGGGAGTGGCTTGTGATGCCACAAGGCTTGAAGAATGCTCCCGCCACGTTCAATCGCATGGTCTCCCATGTGCTGCTTCCGCTTCGAGACTTCGCACCGAGCTACTTCGACGACATCTTCGTGCACAGCCGCGCTGAGGATGGTCTCAGCGCGATAGAAGTCCACTTGAGGCACTTAAAACAGGTCTTCCAAGTGATGCGCGAGAACAAGTTGTACGCGAACCTGAAGAAGTGTATCTTCTGCGCGCCGGAGAATCCGGTGCTGGGCTGCTTCGTGGGCAAGGACGGCGTTCGCGCCGACCCGGAGAAGGTGTCCTCTATCTGCGCATGGCCGTCACCAAAGAACCCCACTGAGTTGCGTCAGTGGTTGGGGCTAGCAAATTATCTCCACAAGTACACGAAGAATTACGCCGGATTGATCCAGCCCCTCTCATCACTCCTGAAGAAAGATGCCACATGGGTCTGGTCACCCGCGCCCCAAGCCGCCTTCGACTCAGTGAAGAAGAGCCTCGCTGAGGCGCCGATCCTAGCTCTTCCCGACGACTCGAAACCATATCACGTCGTTTGCGACGCGAGCGACTTTGCCATCGGCTGTGCGCTGATGCAGTTTGACGACGAAGGACGTGAACGGGTCGTCAGCTATCAGTCTCGACAGATGAAGCCAGCGGAGCGCAACTATCCTGTCCACGACAAGGAGCTTCTCGCGATGCGCTACGCTCTAATTAAATTCAGAGTGTACTTACTCGGCGAGCAAACCTTCGCAGTGTATACCGATCACGCATCGCTAAGGACAGCGATGAAGAGCCCTCATCTTTCCCAGCGAATGGCTCGCTGGTTGTCGTTCTTCTCCGAGTATAATTTCGTGGTTCACTACAAACCCGGCAAGAACAACATCCTTGCAGATGCTCTGTCTCGTCGTCCAGATTACGACCCACGCGATTCGCTGGGTCGACAACCGCTGCATGATGAAGACGACGAAGACAACTGTGCTATGTGCTTGGCGTCGGGATTGAACCTGACGAGCGTGTCTTCAGAAACCCCACTCCGCGACGAAATCCGGACTGCGTATGAATTCGATCCGGTCTATTCGAGTATTCTGGAACATCTCCGCTCGCCCAGTGAAAAGACACTGAGTGCTTTGTCCCGCTCCACACGCCATCAGATCGATAGGTATCGGATTGAAGACGGGCTGTTAACGTACAGCATCGATCGCTTCGATGCTTCGCGTGTAGTGGTTCCCAACGATCCTGACTTGCGCTCGCGGATCATCCACGAGTTCCACGATATCCCCCTTGGCGCTCACTTTGGCCGTGAGAAGACATTCGCCGCAGTGTCGCGCGACTTTTACTGGCCCCACATGTATAAGTGGGTGCGCAAGTGGGTGAGGACCTGCGAGATCTGTCAACGCGTGAAACCGTCCGCGTCATCGCAGGCTCCCCTGCGTCCCTTACCAGTGGCCACCGAGGCATGGCGCTCGGTGTCGATGGACTTCGTCTTTGGCCTCCCACCCGACTCCGCCGGGCGCTCCGGTGTCCTGGTATTCGTCGACAGGTTCAGCAAGATGGTTCACCTCATCCCGGTCCCGGATACGATCACCGCGACCGATACCGCGGTGCACTTCGTGGATGCAGTCTTCCGTCATCATGGAATGCCCGAGTCCATTGTTTCGGACCGCGATCCGCGGTTCACGTCTGCTTTCTGGACGAAGCTCTTCGAGCTATCAGGGACAAAGCTGCTGATGTCGACGGCCGCTCATCCGGAGACGGATGGCCAAACCGAGCGAGTTAATCGCGTCCTTGAGGACGTACTTCGCAGCTATGCGACGTCGTTTACGAGCTGGAGCTCGTTCCTTCCGCTTGCTGAGTTCGCGCTGAACAACGCGGTTCACGCGTCGACTGGCTTGACTCCTTTCTTCGTCAACAACGCTCGGCACCCTCGCGTTCCAGCTCTCCTCGCCGTGGGCCGTCCCACGGCGCCGTGTGGCTCCACTCTGGGTGGGGGTGAAAGAGGCGACAACCACTTTGTGACAACTCCGGTTTTGAACCCACAACCGGTTACCATACCGGTTGCCGACAAGCCTTCTACGCCAACACCGGTAATGGACCCTCAACCGGTTTCCATACCGGTTGCCGACTACTCCTCGAGTGCAGCCTCATCTTCAGCGACTGTTAACGCAGTGACACACGCCCAGGCCAGGAAGGCCCTGACGACTCCCCGCGACGCAGTGTCCCCTCTCGCCTCGTGGACGAATCGTGCCCTGATCAATCCTGGCACCGCTAACGCGGTGTCTCCATCAGCGAACTACGCGCCAAAGCAACCGGCACATCCGGCTGATAACACCGCTGTCTCAGACTTCCTCCTCCAGCGCCAAGCAGTCACCCGATACGTCCGCGACGCGCTGCAGACGGCGGTCGACAAGCAGAAGGAAAACGCGGACAAGCGCGGCCGCAAACACACAGTAAAGTTCGCGACAGGAGATCGAGTGCTCCTGTCGACTTCAGGAATCAGAGACTCTGCCGTCACCAACCTCGGCGCGAGTAAACTCGCACCGCGCTTTATTGGGCCATTTACGGTGACTAAGGTTATTGGCGAGGCTTACACACTGGATATCCCCACGTCGCTGCGACTACATCCGACGTTCTACGTCGGACGACTCAAGCAATACCTGCCCGCTACGATTCCTTCTTCGACTCAGTCTCCTGAGCCGCCGGCGCATATAGCGGCCGCCCCGCCCGACGCGCGCGCCGAGCCATCGCGCCATTCACACCAGGCGCCTGCTTCACCGTCCCGCTCTGCAGACTACCATGTACCGCGCGCTCAAGAAGCCTCACGCGCGCCAAGAGTTCCCGATTCGACTGACGAGTCTCAGTCGCAGTCCTCACGGCATTTGCAGCCGCGTTCTGGGCCTCCTCCGCCTCCTGATACGCCGTCCAGAAGCTCCCCGCGAGATCTTCCTCGCGGCTCCCAACCAGAACGTCAGTCGTATCAGCGGGACGGTCCCCCGCCGAATTGTCGACTCAGCTGGCGAGATCCGCTGGATAGTCGAGAAGATTGTCGATCATAAAGACCCTCCCCGTCGGTCGGGGCAGCGCCATGTGTCCACCAGTCGCACGGCTCCCGCCGCGCGCCGCTATAGAGTACGATGGCTTGGCTTTCCGGCGGACCAAGATACGTGGGAGCCCCGCGCGAATCTTCTTCGCGATGTCCCGGACGTGATCCAAGAGTACGACTCCAGCCTTCCTGCGCCGGAGAGCGCCGCGAATAATCACGCGGCGGCCGAGAACGGGATCTCCAGTCTGCACGACCACGCGAGCGTGATCGAGAACGACGCTGCTGGCGATCGCGCGAGCGCGACCGAGAACGACGACCCGAGTTCTCGTAATCCCAACGGAGCGGCGAAGATGCGCTTCGTCGAGACGAGTGTCGGCGCGAGCCGGCGCGACTAGCGGCGCTGGCCTTTTCGGACAGCGAGCGACGGTAACGCTGGATCCAGGCATTCTCGCGATCACTGAGCGGATGCTCGGCGACATGGGCTCTCCACTCGTCCGTAGTCGGGCGAGACGACACACACCTCCTGCAGCCTTCAGCAACTCGCACGTAGCAGATGCGGTCGTCGGCGTTCCAAGCGCTGTCGCAGATTCGTACGCGCAGCTCGCCCAAGGAATGGCCCCCGATGATTTCTTCCCGGTATGCGATCCAGTCGACGAGATTCTCTTCCTGCGCTTGCGTCCGGTTCCAGCGCCGGATGAAGGCGCACCACGACTCCTGTAGCGCACTGTGGTCGACGCCGTCCACCGGCTTCTGGCGCAGCGCACGAAAACGCCGGAAGAGGTCCTTCATCTCGTCTAGAGACTCCGGATCTTGCGCTCCGGAGATATCATACAGGGCCCAGGGTCTCAGCGCCTCGTTCATCACGTGGGTGCCGCGGTCGTCGCGCTCGTCAGCGACGTCGCCGTCGCTGGAATCTGCTGCTGTTGCTGTTCCATCGTTCGCTCCTGTTGTCTGCTGTGCAAGTCGTGTTGTACTTCTCCTGCGTGGCGCAGGATCTGTCTCGTCCCCGCCTCGTTCGTTCCTGTTGGCCACGATTTTCTTCTTGTTTCCCTTTTGATTGATTTGTTCCCCGCCCGTCGCTTATGTTGCGTAAGTGCAACTTTAAGAGGGGGGTGATGAAGTGGGCCACGCCATTACATAAGTAGGTAGATTTATATTACAAAAGTAGGTGCAGCAGCACACGGCTAGCGTGTGCTGAACTGCCGTCATCCTATTGGTTGATATATGGGGAGCCAGACCCATTATCACCCAATAAGGGTTTGACGTGTATTTGAGTGGTCAGGGCAAGCTGCCCTGGACCTAAATAAAAACACAGTTGATTTTCCTTCAGACTAAGCACTTGGTTTCACTATCGCGGAACTTGCACGCTTCCTCATTATTACGTGTAAGCTAGTAACGGACACTCTAGGCCCGTTACATAATGCGTCTGATAGAAAGCCTGTTACGTTTGAGAAAGCGGCGCAAAAACTCGATATTTGCACCGCGGGAACGACTCGCAAAGAGCTCTCCATCAAACCTAGAATGCATTAGAAGCAGACATTGCATCGAAACACAGAGAGATCGATTTTTGCGCATTTCTGTAATCCACGACAACAGTCTTAATCATACACTCTTAGAACAATTACTAGTATTCAAAATTTAATGCATAAATAATAATACCTTTGCTCGAGATTCGGGTGTTTAACGTAGAGATTTTGGCGGCTTGGTACTGAGGCGTAGTACTTGTTTGGTGCGGCACTGGCAAGGGCATTTTTTGCCGCATCCACCGGTACATTGTCGTTCGGTGAACGCCTAGCTCAGCAGCCAAGGCGACGACTGAGCTGGCCTCTCCGAGGCGTAAAAGCCCTCGCAGCTTGGACTTGTTTTTGTTCTTCGGGCGCCGTGTCATTTGCACAATGGGGGCGGGTGTCATTTTGGCGCGAAAGTGAGATTGTTGGTGCGCAGTGAACACAAGTTTTTACGGGTGTAAGAAGTGCGCACGCCTCTATGCAATTTATACTAGAATTGAACTTTTTACCAGTGTAGCATTGAATCCGTGTTTTACGGTAGGGCTCCATCAGCCACCGCAGAATAAATTATTTGATTTTGAAATGGGAGCTCGAAACTAAATTATTTTACTGCAAAATAAGAAATATATTTAATAAAAATAACATTTTCGGAACCCCTGCATGGAACCACGTTGTGCATGATTGGAGCGGCAAACAACCCACCCCAAATCATCATCCTCAGGGTGGCTCTTAACCACTGCACGTGTGCCATGCCATGGCACTAGAAATTGAGCCATGGCATGGCGTGGTTACGAATAGAATTGCCCTGCCACTGTGCCATCATGAAAACTATTTTTAGAACATACATTAATGAAAATAAAAGTAGCATGGCACATGGCAATTGCCTCTTGCCATGACACTTGCGAATGCCATCCGTGGCACTTCCTGTCATTTTATTTACTTTAAACTCTAGCCCTAGCAAGCGCTCATCCAATCGGATCACAGCATTTTGTGCCGTTAAGAGCGACCCTCAGTGTTTGGAATGAACTCGCACTCATGAGTCCGCCATGATCTTCTTCTGTCTCTTGGGCAGGTTTGGCCTCAACGTGTTGGGCCATCCGATCTCCAGTGCCGAACAGTGAGGCGGCAGTCAGGGCCTGTGTTACCAGCGGGGCTTCATGCAGCCAGTAGTTGTAGAAGTGCCCTATACGACGCACCATGGCCGCACTTGCTCAATCGAGTGCCGGGGACAGAATGGGTGGGGCCTGGATGTCCCACCGATAAGCTAACACCGCACATTGCTCTCAGCAAAGACACGAACTATACGTGAGTAGTAGTCCTACGTCAGGTACTGGTGGGTCGGTCACCCAGTGTCAGCGAAGACACCCACGGTAAGCCCACCGTGGGCCCACCGTGGGTGTCTTCGCTGACACTATTCGGACGGAGTCCGCATGCAGTGCATGATGCACCGGCATTTGATCTTTACTTCGGGTCAGCAAAGCAGTAGCGTAAATCTATCGAAGTGATTATCACATTCTCCTTCGCTATTAGGTATAATTGTAGCGATAAGACTTGCCTAAGCTTTGACGTTTCAAGGCTGGCATCGACGCCAAGGAGGTACTTGGTTGGCCTGTGGGGGCATCTGAACCGTCGACAGGACACTCAGTCTTGTTTAAGGAGTCCAGTAGGTCGAGACGAAATGCGGCGCTTTGGCGAGCTCTACCACTTCTGGCTGCATGAAGCTCCACTGCTGACTAAGGTCGTGACGGCGGCCACACTCTTTGGCACCGGAGATCGAATCGCGCAGCGACTCGAGGCCAATAACAACTACAGTATTTTTGGCGAGTTGTCAAGCGAGCATGCACCGCATCAGAAGGATAAAGGCTCCAAGCTCATAAGCGACAGTGCAGCTCGAACGCTGCGGATGATGGTCTGGGGTGGGTTATTTGCAGCCCCTATCATGCACACGTGGTTCCATGTCGTCGAGCGAGTGATCCCTGGCACCGGCAAACTTGTCGTGGCGAAGAAGGTCGCCGCGGACATGATGATCATCGCGCCCGGGACGTCTCTAGCATTTTTCACAACCACAAAGTGTATGGAAGGCGAGCCCCTGCATGAGTCTTTTCAAATCGCCAAGGCCAAGTTACCACCGACGTTGCTCGCGGATTATATGCTGTGGCCAGCAGCAAACGCCGTCATTTTTGGACTGGTTCCGCTCCATTACCGCACCCCGCTCACGCACTGTGTCAGCCTCGTGTGGTCGGCATTCTTGTCTGAAATGGCCAGTCACGAACCGCCACAGCTGATGACGCCACGGGGAACTAGTGCGCCGAAGCCGCCAGTGCCGTCCAGTTCGATCGCACTGTAAGGGATCAAAACTCAACATTAGAGGGAAGTCAGCAGTTAAAAAACTACACTTTTAATCCATTGGAGCTAAGTTCAATCTACACCGCCACGGCAATTTCCATCTCGTGGTCCTCCTTGATACGGTTGCTGGCCATGCGGGACAAGAACGTCGACCAGCCCAAACTCACGCAGTTGACAAAGGGTGTGCGGTATTGGAACGGGATGAGAGTGAACACCATGAGATTGGCCACGGGCCACACCTTGTAGTTCATGGCCATCGTAGGATACAGCTTGGTCTTAGCTATCTCGAACGCGTCGCTGAGTCGTTCGCCCTCCATGCTCTTGGTCACTGTGAAGAAGCCCAGCGCCATGGCGGGGGCAACGATCACCATGTCGGCTGCAACTTTCTTGGCCACGGCGACCTTGCCTTTCCCGGGTATCGCGCGCTCAATGAGATGGAACCACGTGTGCATGATGGGGGCTGTGAATAGTCCGCCCCACACCATCATACGTAGTGTCCGTGCTGTACTTTGACTCACAAATCTGTCGTTGTTAACGTGACTGGTTCCTTGATCAACATCGGTGACTGGCGCGCTGCTGGCCTCGATACGCTGCGCAATTCGATCGCCAGCACCTGATAAGGTGGCAGCCGTCAGTGCCTTGGTCAGTAGCGGTGCTTCATGCAACCAGTAGTGATAGAACTCTCCGATACGACGCATGTCGACAAATGCAATGGAAGTACGGTAATGTGCGGTACGGAGACAAGTCATTTTAAATGGACACTTTTCGCTTAGCAACGAGCCCATTTATTCTTGGCTTACTCATTATATACCCCCCATTATTTCAAAAGATGACCTTTTCTTCCATTAAGCTCGTGCTGCTTCCTCCGACTCCTCCATCTGCTGCACGAGGAAGTCTTCGATTTTGGGAGCATTTGAGACCTGACCATCATCGTTGGTTGCCATTCGGGACAGGAAGGCTGACCAACCGATATTCACCGCGTTGATAAACAAAATCCGGTACTGTAACGGCACAAAGCCAAAGGTGCACACGTGCACCAGCGGCCACACGGTCCAATTCACAGCGAGTGTCGGCGGCAATTTAGCTACTGCACTCTCCACTGTTTCACGCAAAGGCTTACCGTCAGAAACTCCAGCGTACGTGAAGAATGTTAATGATAGTGGTGGGGAGAAGATGAGTTGATCCGCCGCGATCTTCTTAGCGACCGCAGCCGTTCCCTTGCCACGAACCGCCTTCTCCAGACAATTGTACCACACGTGGCCGATAGGGGCGAACAAAACTCCACCCCAAAGCATCATACGCGCCGTCTGCTCGAGTCCGCGACGGTCGTCTGTATCGGCGGAGTTCGTGTCGATCCGTTGCGCGATTCTGTCTCCGAGACCGAAGAGAATGGCCGAGGTCACGCCTTTCGTCAGCAACGGAGAGTCACGAAGCCATCGATCATATCTCACGCGAAATCGACGCATAAGCACGCAGCCTCTGACGAGCGAATTACGGAATGCCGCAACTGGAAAACGGAACTGATTGAGAAAGCACTCTACTGACATGTGAAATAACCGTTACCGGTATACGGGACCCTGAGGTAGGTGCAGGGATGCCGAATATTGCATTTTTATCTATTGCTAATCAAAGCAGAAAATAAATAATTGGGTTAGAGAGCTGACTAGACCAAAATAGATTATTGAACTTCCTGGAGGTTCTGGCAATTGAGCATACTTATTGAAGAAAAGTAGAAACAAAGATCGAAACGTAGCAAACACTGTTACTCGTGACGATGTCGGTGAGTGGCATGAGCGACGATACATTGGTAGAAATTCTCATCTAAAATCTGCGACTTCCTGAGTGGATGAAGGTGTCGAGACATGCGAACCTGGATAAGACCCGGTCTTAGGAGCAAAATTTGCTCATTTTGATGCCATTGCCGGTGCTCATAGCGAAGTGGATGGTTAAGTATCATGTTCTTTAGCTGTGGGCCCGCCGCGTAGCAACAAAGCCCAAAATTCCTTTCTTTCAGGTGCCCACTAAGAAAGCTACTTCTCGACGCTACTGTTTAAGCCGCATCCATACCAAAAAGTTGATTCTAATCAGCAATTCGCTAGCTTTGTGATATGAGGGAAACGCCCTCAGTTTATCTCGAAAAAGTAGCTATTTCTGCCTGGTAATTGGTGGGCGTACTCACTAGGAGTCTCGTACGTCTCCTCGCCCACTACAGCTACCAGTTCAACCACTCATCGAAGCAGTACCCACCTACCCAGGGATGCCGAAAAATAAATTGGTGCTGCAATTATTGCAATAAGAAAGCACCAATTATCTATTGGAGACTTTCTGGAGAGGAAGATCAACTATTTATTTTCGCTCCCGTTGTAGCACCAATAATCTATTGGGCGGTGTTTAATTGGCCATACATTCTTTGATACTGGTGCCCTCGCTGTGTACCAATTTTGCTGCACCAATAATCTATTTTTGAGCTGCAGGAAAAAATCAATTCTTCAGCTTGCATCGGTAATAAATAACATTACTCTTCCGCCGTCAACCTTTCACTACTATACATGAAGCGAGATCTTCGGTGATCAGTCTCACTGCACCGCACACTGGTTAGATCGACCTTCATCGTCAACTTCAGGGCGAAGACGGCGTGCCTCGGCTAGGAGCAACTTAGCTCGACGTCTACGACGCCACCACAGTTGCAAGAGTATAACGGCCTTGTGGTCAATGCGTTCCTGCTCCTCCAGTGGCACAGAGCCCGGACCATAAACTGTGAGGAGCCCCACTCCACTTGGGTCGAACTCGCGTGGTTTCCGCACGATCAACTTGGTCATCGTACGCTCTTCAGCAGCGTCGAAAGCATCCACTTCCTCGATCACTGCACGCTGGAAAGCAGCCAGATCCTCTTCGAAAGCTCTGCGTCGACTTTCAGGTACAAATGGAGTCAAGATAGCGCCCAATATCCCCGTCGCTCCCGCTACAATCTCGTAGCTGGCACTGATCGTGTTCATCGCCAATGATCGGACACCGAGATATGCGCCACTAATGAGTTCAAGAGGGCTACCGGAGGCCAAGCCACGCGCAGGTAAACGAACGAGCTCCACCACACCATGTCCCAATCGATAGACAATACGGAACGGATTCGCGTACACAGACACCGTGTGTAAGCCTCTGAGAACGAGAATCACGGCCTGCTGAGAGTATCGTCGCGTTACTTTCTCCACCACACTGGCTTGAGGTTCGTAAAGGTGCGTGAACGAAAGCTTGGTCAAGTACAGCCTGAAGTCCTTCACGTTAGACTCGGGGAGGTAAACAGCCAACCGTCGACCGGAAGGACCCAGGGTCTTAATGTATCGTCCGCCGTGGAGTTCCATGGTAAACTTGATGCGGATCGCTTCAATCGACAGCTCTTCGATGTAAACGCCGCTGGGTTCAGCTCCTGTTGCACTTGTGGCAGCTCCACCGACACCACTTCGCTCGTCCGAGCCCACAGAAGGTGCGATAGCACTGTTAGGAACACCTGCGTAGTCAAGCTGTGTGTTGAGAATTTCTTCGAAGGTGTGGTGGCTCGTAAGTCCCTCCAAGCCTTGAAAAACGCTGATCAGATTAACGACAAATTTCTCGTCTGTCGACACCTCCAGCTCTTGCATAATCAGTTCAATAAGCTCGTAGTGCGTGAACTCACCCGCGTGGCAGCTTGAGTTCCACAGTATCCGGAACTGAATGACACTCAAGCTGTTGGTGTCTAACTCCTCGAAGATACCACGATATCGGTAGTTCATGAAGCTCCTCCAGCGATCACGCAGTCGCACCGACACTCCTTCCTTCACTTGATGCACTTTTGGGCCCAAAACCACTTCACGTTCCATCTGGTTGTCCATCTGCAAGTTGCCAAGTGAAAACACCACCTCGCTGCTGCCACCCGCACATGAATACAGCAAACCAAGACGCTGCATGGAAACATACGCCACTTCCACCATGCTGGAGTTCGCGTTGTGAAGAAACGACAGACCGATGCTCGGGATAATCGCACTCATGTTGTAAATGCCCGTCGGTTGGATATGTTCTCGCACCGATGTGCGGAACTTCAGCGCCACGAGCACTTCGCCCACCAAATCGCCACTTTCTGGCTCTCGCATTTCCCACCAGTGGCCTTCTACTCGTCCAAGAGATCGGCGCGCTTGCTCTGCTGTGTTGTATGACAGAGCAATAGACCGCTTTGCCCCCACACCCATTCGCGTCCAGGCTTTCTTCGGGATCTTGATCTCCACAGTGCCAGCCGCGCCGTACTCACGCTCCATTTTACGATGATCAGAGTCATCGGACTGCTCTGAGGAGGCGTACGAATCGCTCACTCGCTCGATGTCGCTCAGCTGGATTAGTCCCTCTGCATTCGAGGGATCGCTATCGTTACGATAGAACGCCTGGTTCCGAGACAACGTACTGTCCGAGATGTTACCTGACACGGGGGGGCGACCTCGTTGGACAGGAGGCGTGTGCATCATCTCAAACGACGTGGAGTCCTCTCCTGTCCGAGGACTCCCAGAATCGTCATACTCCAGCGCAAGCTCTGCAGAGCTTTCTCTACGCCTATTGGTGCGATTGCTGTTGAAGTAGCTTTCATCATCGATACCTATAGAGGACATGTCGCGAAGTATTCCCTCTCGGTCTCCTGGACTCTCGTAGAAGTTTAGCGTCAGCTTTTTGGGTCGAGAATCACACGCGAACTCGAGATCCGAGTCGAATCGGTACACGTGCGCAGTCTTGAGCTCCTTCGATTCCGTCGCTCTTGCCTGCACATGGTAGGGTAGCAAATCAGCATCCGAACATCACAATGCCATCAGGCAACTCGCTCACTTACAGCGTGGTTGTCCGTTTCTGCAATCAGCTCTGCAGTTGAATCTGGCTTGAGAGAAAACTCGTTTCGAAGTCTTGCCGCGATAATCTTCACTTCCAGAATGTAACTGGGCGGTTTGTCCTTGTCGTGGTCGCGGAAAACCAGCACGCGTGATGCTCGGTCCATAACAATATCCCCAGTGATAGTTTTTGATTTGCTGCCAAACATTCGGTAGCGCAGGGCGTCGATATTACGTTCTCGGTCCAAGTTCGCAAAGTCATAAACTCCGTAGTTCCGAGAGGCCATTTTGACGCGACCCACGATGCTCCCCGTTCGACAAGCCACTCGCCTAAGCAAAAGTACAAATCCATCGGTTAGAACTATTCAGCACAACACAAAAGTTTCCCTGGCACTTACCAAGGTCCATCGGGTTTCACCCACGCGAAGGGAACAAACTCGCGGCTACGAATCACCACGGTTTCTTCGGAGCAATGAACTTGGCTCACATAGACGTCCGAACTGGACTCGTTGCGGATCATGTACATCGGTGGATCATCTCGTAGCAGCGTGACAACCATACTTGGCCCCATGTTGCTGATCCGGATCTTGATACGGTGCATTTCCGCGGCGCTACGTCGGAATCCCTCGAGCTGATATAAATGACTGCTTCCACCTCGCCACGACTCCATCACTGACCCCTTTAGTTTGAGCGAAAACTCGTTTTCCTCGTCCACAACAAATGGGCCGCTCCACTCTGCTCCGAGGTGGTCCATTCGCAAGTACACTCGTCGATTCGCTAAGCTCGTCGTGGCATCAAAATCGAAGTGGTGTGTGGCTGGAATTCCTTTCTTCGACATGGCAGGCAGTTCCACAACTCGGTCACTTGTCCTCATGTACTGCGATACTTTGAATGCGGCATGAGTCTTGTTTACAAACACAAAATGCGACGTCACGATGACTTGTGTCGTGCGGTGGAACTGACCCAGTGGTCGCTGGATGGATATACCAAGTTCATTGCGGGTTCTCGGACCCAATTTGCTGCCAAACTTGAGACTGATAGGTTCCTGGACACCCACCACGGTTGAATGAATCTTGTCCGACCAGCGTGAGACCTCTGTGTCAATAATGGTACCAATCTCGAAGGCCTGACCTGGACAATCCATTAACCGTGGCACAGGTCGCTGAGGAACCAATTGAGGCACCACCAAAGCAGTCGCATCCGGGTTATCGGCACAACGAAACAGCAGAGTCTGCACATGCGACTGGTTATACACCCACAACGAACAGTACAACACGATGCGAGGACTTCCGACGTCTGCTGCTGTATAGTCGATGCGAGTGACGACCTTGTTTGAGGCGATATCGCCTTCCTTGAACGCCATGCCAGGACTTTGAGGAGACGGGAGGAACTCCACGAGTGGGTCCCATGCACCGATAGCTCCGAGCATCGACTTAATCGACTTGCCCATGCCTTCTCGATAGATACAGTCTCCGAGATTAATGGGGCGGCTCCAGATTGAGTCCATCTCAGGTAACCGCAGCATCAATCGTGCGTCCAACTGGAAATCGTGGATAGGAACTTCTTCGCCAGGTGAAAGCGTGCCGGTTCGGACCACTTCCTCCAATAATCCACTGGCCACGATCTTGTACTGCACTCGAATCGGGAGAGTATTCTCAAAGATTAGACACGAGTGCAGTGATATCTGGTACTTGGTCGCGTACGTCTGCAACTCGCCGTCTTGGCTCGCATTTCCACGGGTAATCATGCCCTGGTGTTCTTCCCGATACACCTTACGCATGTGCGACGTAATGTTTACATACAGACAATAACCTAAGCCTTCTGGGTCTTCGGCTTCTAGTGTCAGGATCGTGGAGCCTGCTGCTAGTTTGTTCAGATCTGCCACAACAGTAGGTCTACACCCATCCACCTTCACAACGATCGAGTCCTTTTCTTCACCGAACATTGCGCTAATCGGGACCGACATCTTGTTGCTCGTAGTCAGCGTCATCGATTTGCCTGTTCTCGGTAAGGCACCACTCTAGTCATACAGCGTCAGTTAGTTTTCGGTCTACCCAGTGTATGGAGCCGTCGGTCGGCTTACCTCGCCAGGTGCTAAGCGCGTTCGGCAAGTCCACAGCTCCATATCAATACTGGTGTCTGAGCACATACAAAAACACACAAAGAATCTGTCAGCACGAGGTAGCGACATATTATCCACTAGCTCTTCGAGAAACAAACCATTCTTCAGCTGAACAGGTGAGCTTAGAAGCAGGACGCGACGAGACTCGTCTCTCTGTGCCACCTTGACTTCTGCTAGCACTTTTTCGCCTTGAATGAGGAACTTTCCAGCGCGACGGAGTGGGCACATCAAGCTCATTCGCGATGAGCCAATAATGACTTCCAGAGCCAACGGGGGGATATAACTCCCGCGCAGGCCATCCGAGAGCATGACGTGGTCTTTGCATTGACCTTCAGGGCCATTTGTATTCGCCGTAACGATTTTCAGCGGATCAAACACCAAGAATTGGCCGTCTTTCACTTGCTGAGGCTCATTGATCCTGCTGTGGTGCACGGAGTTGCTCGCATCTGGTACAAAGTGCAGACCGACAAAGATCTCACCCGTGACATTGCCGCGCAAATCATGAAGGCGGTACCATCGGTTTAACTTCATCCGATTGGGGTCGAGAGACGCCATGACATTGCCAGCCAGGTTAACCTCTGCCGATCCCACCGACGACCACCTCGTCCGTTGGGAGGTGGTTGTGTTCGTGCTGTCTCCTCGGTTCACACATTGCTGCGTATTAGGCGGCGTGATTCGCTGTGCAGCAGGCACGTCGAAGAAATCGTCATCGTCGTCTTCTTCGACTTCCACGTACTTGTTCGTGACGTGATCAAACACATAGTTACGTTTGCCTTCGTCCGTTGTCAGCACGTCGATCCTCAGAATTGGCGTGACGCCTGACTGGGCTCCACCGTACGCAAGCGAAAACTTGTGGCGAAAATTCTCCACGGGCTGCATCTCGCGCGGATGCCACCACGGCAACAAAACCACAGAGACTCGAACGTTGTGGAATCGTGCGTACCCTGGGAAGGACCAGCCGTCCCTGACGTCAACATGAAGTGTGCCTGCGTGGGACGTGTTGAGGTTGGCTAGCCGGATAGGAACGCCGAGATTGTTCAGCACGCACACACGACCGTCCTCCTTTTTGGCTTCTCCATCAGCTGCCACAGCAGCCAGAGTCCGCTTCTCTACAATAAAGTCTTGCTTTCGACGGTTCTTTGCGATGCTGGACAGCAATCGGATCAGCGAGTCTGTGCAGTTCACATTGAGACGTTGCAGTGCACTCAGCTGCATAGTCGTTCCGCCCTCGCCGCCATCACTTCGTGCCTTCGCGTACGCTCGCCAAGGCTCGATGAAGGGCTCCCAGTCTGCCAAAGAAGTGTTGTAGTAACGAGCTGATATTTCCACGCTAGCATCCACTGCGTGGTCCGTCGAAAGCTCCGTTCGCGTCATGCACTGCATCTTCATATCACTGACAGAGAAATTCATCACGGGGATGTAGGTGTCCAAGGATACGACGGACAAGCTTCTCTTGATCACCTCGAAGACCACTGAGTAGCACGTGATGGATAACCGGTCGTGAATTCTTCCCATCCGCAGTCGCGTACGGAAGATACTCCTTGCTGAGATCTGACGCTCTAAAGACTCGCTCTTAATTCCAACAAGCATCTGGTAGTTCAGCAACGGGATGAAGGCAGAGACCTTTGCCTTTCGCTTGGATCGCTCCTGGCTCGTGTCCTGCAGTCCGTAGTTTAGTCCAGCAGAAGTCGCAGTGGACATTCGACTACGTCCAGACGGAGATGCGTACGGGCGACCAAACCCCGTTGCATACATAGGCCGCAGATCGATCGAATCCTGGTCCTGGAGATTGAACTGCATGGACGAGAATCGCTCCGTTTGGGAAATCTGCTCGCCTGCAAGGAAACTGACATCATAGTCTCTTCTCTCAAAGCCATCGCTGTCCATGGCCTTTTCTTCGTTAGCACTGTCAAACTCAGCGTCCCCCTCAGCCTCAGCAGAGACTTCGCTGTGTGTCAGCGCCTCCAACAACGCGAAAAGCAGCTCCAACCTTCGATCTGCTTCGAGTTTGACCTGCCCGATTGAAATACTTACAGAACGATGACACACAGGCTTCTTCGCTGACTCTTCGGCACACAGATCGCATCCACCCATAGGTGCGTCCGTCTGTCGATGTAGTCGGAGATCATAGCTAAGCCAGAATTTGTCCACTTGCACCAGCCGAAGCGCGACGTCTTCAGCAAGCACAAACAATGCAGTAGGCCCAAGATGCAGCTTGAAGTTTTCTACCCCGGGGTCCGCACGGTATGAGCATGAGCTGTCCTCGATCGTCAGCTTCGCTACACAGTGAGAATCTTCAAGGTACGCCTCCAGGATTGGAGCACGAATCTGAATTCCAAGCTCAGGCACCTCCTTCCAAGGAGTAGCGCTCGCTGGCTCAGATGCATAGCCCCTATCTCCTCCACTCTCTGTAACGTCGCTGTCAGAAGCCCAAAGCACATCCAAAACGTCGATTATGTCGAATAAGACTTGCATCAAAGTGAGTGGCATCACCCAGCCCGATATCGTGAGGTCTGCGTGGAGTCCGCTTTGTAGTACGAAGCAACTTGGTGCAGCACGCGCTCCACGGTACGACATGCGCAGAACCAAAAAAGGACCTTTGTTCAGATGGTCCGCTCGCATCTTTCCAGGGGTCAACTCACCATTTTTCAGACTCAAAAACTTGTCGCCGACGTGCAGCACACCGTACTCCGAAGATTGGCGATGATCTAATACGGAGAAGTCTTTCAAACCCAGATACAAGGCGAACGCGGAGCGGTCAGGCTCCGAGACGCGATGTACATCGACCACGAATGTCACGTGGGTCACACTCAGCGAGAACCACGATGACTGCTCCTTCTTCAGCGTCGCAGTCGGTCGATAGATGCTAGAAAACCCTCCGAGTAGAAGTTCGTCCAAAGCCACTCCTTTTCGCTGCTCTAAATTGCGAAATGGCGTGTCCTCGTCTTCTAAAGGGTACGTATCTTCTTCAATGGCCGAGTCATATAACGCTTCCTCCACCTCAACGTCGTCACTATTGGATCTCTTCGCCGCCCTCCTTGCACTGCTTTCAATACTCTGCTTCCACTTCTTCAACTCCACCCGGCTGTCTGAGCTCAGCACTTTTCGAAGAGCTCCAGATCGAGTCGTAACTTCTAGAACCTCGCACAATTTGCCCTTCCGAGACTTCCACGGCCCTCCAGTAGCATTAGGTAGCATAATAACCTTGCAGCCCAGCAGACTAAACTCATCCAGCACATCTGCACCCGAGCCGTTACTGTGCATGGAGAAGTTGCCGTCGTCGTCAAGATGGCACCACGAACGCCGCCAGCGTCGGAAAGCAAGCGAGTCGTCTCTGGTGTACAGCCAGCCCATCATCTCGCTCCCTTCGTAGTATACCCAGCGGTTCCTCGCTAGCGCCAAGCGCACCATTTTCCGTTTACGCACGATAGCTCCTCGAATAAAGCGCTGCATTACTACGATGGCATGCGCAGCCCTTGCCCAATCAGGAATAGCTGGAGCCCCGCTAGGTTCATCGCCAACAAGCTGTTTCAACAGCGCACGATAGGATGGTTCGTTGGAGATCGCCACGGGTGCAGCAGGTGCTTCGGGGGCACTGACAAACAAACGCAGCAGATCAACCTTGACTTCATACGAGTAGCTGTTGACTCTTGCAGGTTCGCCCAGGGCACTATTTGAGGGGCTAGTCGATGCGTACGATGACACAAGCTGAGAAGTCATTGACGGCGGTACTGCAGATAAATTGACATCCACCCGAGAGACGCTGGATGGGGGTATTCCATCGGTGTGGTTGCTCGAGATAGCGCTAAGCCAGTCGCGCCATTCACCAAGTAGTGCAGTCATTTTAGGTTCGTCGAAAACGGCAATAGAGTTACCGATAGCCAATGAAATCTTCGATCCATACGTATCAACTTTACCGAGACGAGCGTGCGGGTGCGCTTCGTAGAGATGATTCATAGTAAATCGAAGCGCAGAGCTCTGGTCGATTTCATCAATAAACCCATCCACAGGTTTACAGATACTGGAAGAAATACAATGATTGCCTTTGTCGGCTTCTCGTGACATGCTCTGAACGTAAAAGTCATCAACCTTGATGTCGTAAAAGTGGTACGAGAACAACCTCGGCCCAAACCCAGTGATCGAAACCGCAGGGTGATCCAGCATCACTTCCGCGATCACTCGCTTCTGGAAAGCTCGAACAAGACAGAACTTCAGTTGGTCCGAGGTAAATGACACCTTGGCGACAGCGCGGGATGGAGTCACCTCGAGCGGCGTCACGGAAGGGTGACGAAATGTTAGCACCTTCGTTCCGGGCATGGAGTCGATTGCTAACTGTACATCGAAACCGGACTTGAATTTGAAGACCGATCGAAGCGGTTGATCATCCACTTTGACCAGCAGCAATCCCGGCCTCACACTTTCTTTCACCGCAGCGGGACTCTTCTCGGCGCAGCGCTTGATCGCCACATCACCTGACGCCAGTATATCGAACAGGAGCCCTGTCGGTCCTTCAGGAAATGGCACGCTGATCTCTGGGAGCGGTATGCCCATAGCATCGCCAAGACCATACAATGCACTCGGGTACGGTACTATCCTTTCTGCGCCTGCGATATCATCTAGTCCGAGTCGATTCCGTATCGACACCACCACTTCATACGGCAGCTGCTGTTCTATCCTCGTGGCGTTATGCCATGCCTCGCTCTTCTTCAGCGCATCCATCCCTTCGCTTTTCATCGCTATCACCTGCTTCCACAGCAGAAAATAATTCTCCGCCAGCTCGGCCAACTTGGCCTCGTTACTCGCGATATGTCGCTCCGACGCCCTCACCTGTTCTGCTACCATAACTCTCCACTTTTCATGCCCAGAGAATGAGTCGATAATCAGCTTCAGTACTGACAATTGCTCCTCATCCAGTGTCATCCATATCCTCGACAAGTGAAACACCGCATTATAGCGCGGGTCTTCCGTCTGCGCATGTTGCGCCGCTGTGTTCATCGTCAGCTTCAGCGCCACATTAATCGGCGCCACCAAGAACCTATGTGCATGCGCGCTTTCCTCTGTATTCCACCAGTCTGCCTTGGCCGATCTCGACCCCATCTCCTTTAACCTCGACAGCGTCGACTGCAGCACCTTCGGATGGACTCTGGAGTGGATAAAATGCAGCGCATTCGGGTCCACATACGCCGACAGATCAATGGCATTGATCAACTTGAACACCAAATGATTTTTCTCCTGTGCAGCGTCCTGTTTCTGATCGTCAAAGCCTCCAACTCGCCAATTACTAGGCGTCGTGACCGCTGAGAGCGCCCCTAGCGTGAATCCTGCTGCGAATTTTACCCCATCCGTCCTATTCTTTTCCTTATTACTGGTCCTTGATGTCGGAGGACTCCTCATGGGCCCTGTTGGGAGCCACACTCCCTCTACTCGTATGTGTAAGTTCCTAATATCGACCTGCAGGTTGTCAATAAGTTTGGTCATGGTGCGTCCTATCCAGCCGTCAGTACCAAAGTATCCTTCACTCTCATGAGGTACAGTGTATTCGGGTACTTGCGGTCCGTTCCAGCGGTCCTGCAGGTCCTGCTCAAGTTTGCTAATCTTTAGGTCCACCAGAGCCGAAATCTCGTCCTGTAGCTCTTCTTCATCATGCTTAAGGGGTTCAAGGACCAGTAGGACGTCCTGGAACTTGATCTTGGCTGATGCACTTCCGAAAATGGCGGAGATGGGCAAGTCTGCTTCGAATAACCCGATAAAGCCCGTCTTGAGCCTAAAAGGCAGCCAACTAGGCACGACACTGGACCTGAGTGTCAGATTCTCGAGCTTGAGCCGTTCCGACGACTGCCACAGCTTAGCCGACACGTTCACCGTCTGGCTCTCCACATACTGGCCCAGGAAGTACACGATCCAGGACTTGAGCGCGCCCTCCAGCATAGTGGTAGAATAAATAACTACTGTAAACAGAGCTGGCTTTTCGATAAGTGAAAACACGCAATTGGACGAAAAGGAACAGTAGCTGACAGGAGTTGACCAATGGCAGAACATCAGCTGACAGACGAGACGAAATGTGTTAAAACCCTGGTAAAACTGATAACGTGGGTAAACTGTAGCATGTCACACATTTGTTGCCAAGATGTCGGTTACTGTTCGGACATATAGTAGCATCTACCGGTACATGAATTAGTTAACGTTAATACCGACTCAGTGCAGATGCTAAGCACAAAAATGAACTCTCCAACCGAATAAAATCTCACTAGCAGGACAGCGAAAAATGCGCCACTGGAATTTCTGGTGGCTGTAGTGCAATGTCGACCCAGTCTTTCATCCTCGCTGCGTCCGCGGCTGTACGATCCGATGGTGCATGGCGTCGACGTGGCTGATGGTAGTAATTGATGCACTTGGTGAGCTCCATTCGCCAGGGCCGTGGCCACCGCTGAACTCGTAGCGCACACGCACCACGTAGCTTTTCGAATAGTCGAGACCAAAGATCGTCGTGACGAGCTCGCGTTCGTTCTCACTTGATCGTCGAGGCCGGCCGGACCAGTTCTTCCATACCTTCATCGTCCAGTCTCGAGAGAACTGTAAATGGTACGATGTCGCGTTGGAATGCACACGCCAACGCACGTGGATCGCCGCCTGGATCAAAGAAATTGAACAGCACTGAGTTGGTCATTTCCACGAAGCAATAATAATCAATGGCAAACATACCTTTGATGGCGACTCGAGAAAAATCTCTGTACGCGGCGATGCCGGTACAATGCCCATACGAAGCTCCAATCTACCTCCGTCAAAGCCGTCGCCACGACGAAAAGGTCGTAAGAACGCTGCTAGCCGCGATGACTGCCGACCTGATGTCAATTCAGCGTCTGTAAACTCTGTAATTACCGAGCTGTTTTCAGTTGATCGCGCACTATCAGCGTCGCCAAAACTCTCGGACATGACTGCATCTTGACTGTCTGAGTCGTCTCGATCCTCTTCCAACCCCGGGCGCTCGGGAAACATGAAAGGCCCTGCTGCGATTGGCATTCGCAGATCACTGTCCATACTACTGGTACTGGACCGTCTGGACGACACCTCCTGCTGGTCATCTGACACCGACCATGCTCGTCGAACACCCCGCAGTGTATATCTAGTACGGAACCGCAAGCGGATTGGTCTTGGCGCGATCTTGAGGATACGGAGCACATCCTGGAACTCCAAGTTAGCGATGCTTTCTCCATTCACCGACTGCAGCACGTCGCCCTCCTGTAAGACAAGCAACAAGATCCGAACGTTAGCTTTATTTCGTTCGTCATCTTCCGCCTGCAATGCCGTCACGTACGCGGATCTGATGTGAGACTTGACCGACGCTGAAAATTGTGGACTTGACGATGGTCACAGGGATTCTGTTGCCGGATGGGTCCACTTGCTCTTGGCTCTTGAGTGTCAATCCCAACTTGTCCTCCGTGAATACCACCTACAGGAAGACAACAGTTGTCAATATACGACCTTTCGTCTTCAACTTGCAGGATCTCCAGCTCTAAATCATAGATTTGGTTATAGCTAGACTAAGTCGAACCTCGTAGTCCTCGTAGGACTGATCAGGACTCAAATGCCAGCATCGAGGCACCGCTGCGTTGGGGGCTGGGTAGCTGCTGACTGCGCTGCTATTGCTACACGCCGAGACGCTGAGGCTGCTGCTACTCGAGCTGCGATGTCGATGGCGCATGGACAGAGACGAGCGACGGGACTGCGGGCCCACCAAGTCCTGCGAGAAGCGAATCGTCACCGGTTCCTCCCAGAAGAGACTTTGTCTGGCTTCTTACAGACTTTCTTTCGTCATTAATTCGTACCTACAGTAGAAAAAAAATGTACGGATAAAATCTGGCCCATCCGGATGATGTGTCCTTTTGATTCTCTATCGAAGATGGACAGAAGAAGCATAATTTGACCACTTTTGGCTTAATATTAATACAGCCTAGTACATGTACCGTAGATTGCTTTCCAGCAACTCAGTTTGTGGTGCACTGCGTAGAGAGCCAAGCAATTCCGGTGACCCTTTTTTCCTGGCTACAATTATTTGGCATGGAGTTGCCTGTTCCTACAGCCACCTCACTTTTTACACTGCAACAACCAGGCGAGTTCAAAAGCACAATGATTTTTATCGTATCCGTGATTCTGCTGGTTCTGTCGTTTGTGGGTGCTCACGACTGCTTTGACACCGACAGAGCCAAGATTGACAACCAGAGCGCGTCCTACATGTTCGTAACGGATCATGTGAAAATTATGGAGCAGGATATCCCGGACGCGGTGGCCATGCGATCGGAGCGGAATACACATTCAAGATGTTGGAGAACGAGGTGGAAGCTGGTACGGTCGTTTGTGGGACGGTAGACGCCGATACGTATACAAACACGAACTGGCGGAAACGAATCTTCGTGAACGCTGGCGAGACAGTGAGTTTCGCGTACTGGCCCAATGGATATATCGTCAAGGACAAGAAGGTCATCGGAGCGCAGCACGGGATTTATTGGACAGGGGACGTAGGCACGTCGCTCACGTCGACGTCAGAGATGACAGACGAAAACTTGATCAATGGACATACAATGGACTATGACGATGAGAATTGTGGCGACACGTACGACTACGAAGGGAAGCCCAGTGGTCGAGCAGGGGATGGATGGCCTTGTATCGGAGCGAGGATTCGTACGTAGTACGTACGATAGATCTCGCGGGTATTTGGGAGCAGCGTACTCGACGTGCTTTGAGATGCAGGTGTGGAAGTATCATCAGCACTGCATCATTGGTAAGCACAAGGGCCGCAACGACAAACACGACGAAGATTTACAAATCCGGTATCACAGAACCATTCTCGAGACTGAAAACTGGCAATGAAAGTCTGGCGGTTGTGCATGCGGCGAATTGAAGCCGTGGCTTGGAAGAATTCACCGAAATGCATTTCGATAACCTCGCTGAAGGCTCAGACGAAAGCGGTGAATCAAATTCTTCGAGCCACGATGTACCGTACGGACTCTGACGGACAACTGGGTGAGTTGGAAATATGTTTGGCTCAGCGGGGAACACCCAGGAGCTCACGCGGTCTAGGCATTGTGACAGCCCTACTGATGATTGCTTTTTAGTAGGCGGGCCTCCCAGAAATGGTAGTGTATTTTTTTGCGTGTTTACTGTGTTTGAATACAGCGTGTGAGAGCATCTGCCTTCAAGGTACATTGTCTCCTTATCTCCTTGTCTCATCCTCTGTCTATACTTCTAAGAAACGTGCTATCGGTCGACAATTCAGCACTCTGAAACCGGAATTCGAAAGCGATATCCACCGCGTTTCTTCAGTCTCGCCTTTGCGAAGAAGATGACGGTCGGTCTGTGGGTCATAGCGAACAACCACCGCCTCCGTTTCCACCTCCAACCCCACATTAGATCGCTTTACAGCTGACACGAGCGGATCACCGAAGTGCCGGTTGTTAAAGAGTCGAACGCGACATCCGCACATCAGCTCGTCGCCCCAACACACGTGCTGACCTGCATCAAAGTAGCGAATTCGTTGATTTGGATGAAGTACCTGTTGGTCCTTTTCAGTCTTACTTCCATCACGCCCTGTATCTCGACTACTAGTAAGACTGTCTGGATCTCCTTCGCTGCTAGTGTAGATACCTTTGCCCTGCTTCTCGTCACGAATAAAACTACCTTTCCATGATTCACCCGAAGCCCAATAGTACGTGCCGTTACCATGCATGAAACCATCTTTCCAGTTGCCAACATACCGAATCACTCGTTTGATATCGGCAGTCCGCCCTACCGTTGTGGTGTATTTTTCTTCGGGCACCCACAGCGTTCCATACCCATGAGGAATCGTCACCCCATTCTCCGTGACGCCATCGCCGTCGTATTTGCGGCCGTCTTCATAGCGTTTTACAATTTGTCTTGCCCCCCATGCTGTAAATTCGTCTTGTTCCTGTTGCGCTCTCTCACGCGCAGCTTGGGCGTCTAAAATACTCACGACTTTGGCCTTTTCACTGCGAATAAACTCCCTCTTTGCCTGTCGAAATGCTGCTCGTTCCTCAACGAATCGACGTTCAAACACTCTCCACCCAGGGTCACCACCGTCTTCATTTCCTCGATCGTGCTGCTCAATTAGAAGCATTGCCGCAGACTCTTGACCGCTGGCCATCAACAACGCCCCCGCTACTGCCATCTCGGATAACCCGCTACCATCAAATAAAGACCGATCACCTTTCGTCCGTACTCGATCGATCGTCACTTGTTTGTACGGGTATTCAGGCCATTGTAAACGTGAACCCTCGTGAGCATGGAGAGCCCGTAGGGGGTCGAATGCAAATTCTAGTGACCCAGGAGGGTCGATCACCGACTTGTACATGCTACGACTGAGCAACACTTCTCACTTGGCCGTACAATAAGGACGTGGCTCGGGTCCGTTTCTCGACGCTACAAATAGTGCGGCGTCTAATGAATGGGGATGACAAGTTGCTGTACTTACTCTTTTCTTTGGTTGATCACAGCTGAAAAATCAACTCGAAGTCATGGATCCAGCAGAATACCCTTGGAGTAACCAAAACGATCTGGTTTCCAGCTTAGATCTGTTAGAGGAGGAAGTTCTTCGTGACCCAAGCAAACATGGGCCGCAGTGGAATCGAGATACGCACCTCCTCGTGGAAGGAGAATCCGCAGCTACAGTCCCAAGGTTCGGCTGAGTAAAAGCTCAAGTCTAGCTTACATTCTCACTTCTTAAATGCTGCTAACGCAGAGAAGTGACGAGGATATCTCCACGAAAGCCTCAAGTGGTGTTAAAGACTTCAACTCGACGCAGACTGGGTAAGAGCCGTCGCAGAGACCGGAGCACGAATAATGCAGAGGAACAAGAAGCACCGAGAAGACAGTTGCAGGTAAAGCTTTAGTTACTCCTTCGGCTCGAAGGGCTGATACTTTATGTTATTAGCTTGAGAATGAGCGACTTCAACATGAGGTGGCACATTGGCAGCGTGAGGTGGCACATGCCCGAGACGAAAAACACGAACTAGAAGTCTCATTTCGACGGCTAGATCAAGAGATTGGTAATGGATACCACCTTGCGGAGCGCAAGGAGAAGGAGCTTCGTATCGCGGAACTTGTGACGAAGAATCAGAAGGTGCGCAACGGAGCAGTCTACGCTTACTTGCAACAGTGCTAACATCCAATCCATCCATGCGCGCTTAGATGTCGCTGCTACTGGAAAAGGAGCTTCAAGGTCAGGAAGAACTTCGTCGAGTGCATAGAGAACTACAAGGCGAGCACCGAAAGATGACGGAGCAAGTGACACTGCTCAACCAGGTTCTTGACAGTGTCGAAACTAAACATACACAGCTGTCCAGCTCCCATGACACACTCACCGCAAGCTACGAGGCAGCTCAAAACACAATCGAGACGCTGCAACGTGAGATTCACGTCCTGCAAGACAAAGTAGCCACCTCCGACGCCCACATACAGGTTATTACTGAGTATGAAAGCAAGATTCAACAGTGGGAGCGCACTTGTCGTGAGCTGGAGCGAAAGTGCGAGCATAACACTCAAAAACTTAAACAGACTCAGAGAATTGCGAGTACAACTCAGCAAGAAGCCCAACGAGCTCTCGATCGCCAAGAAGAGTTGGAGCAGGAGCTGCGCAACGCACACGACCAAGTGATTCAAGCCAACGCTGCCGTGAGGACGATGGAAGCCAAGCTGGAGGCGAATCTGAAAGCCGGCGGCAGTCAGGAATTGGTACGAGTATAATTGAAATTGGGGGGGGGGATAAAGACTGATAAAGTGACCTTGATGTAGCTTCGCCAGCGGATCCGCCAATTGGAGGGGGAGCTGCAGCAAAAGTACCGAGCCAACTCAGAGCTCATGCAGACTTGTAACCAGCTACTTAGTTCACAAAAGCGACCTGGTTCTGGCAAGACACCTCGTACAACCAGAAACAGCCACGCAATCGGATCCCAAGTGGCCAGATTGACCACGAGAATCACCTCACTGACAGATAAACTGTCTTCTGCGGAAGAAGCTTGGTGAGAACCAATTCCTATCAAGACTGACACTCCATCGTCTAACGTTTCTCTACTAAGCAATCGAAAGGGCCGCAGCTTAGACATCCTCATGCAGGCATTCCCCTTCTTGTTGCGCAAATTGGACGCGATGCAGGACCAGCTGGCTGCTGCAGTTGAATCCAATGACATTATTCAGCGTGCTTTAGAAGAAGTGCACGGTCAATCCAATGCTGGCTTCGCTAACAATGACACCCGATTGAGCGGCTCTATGTATCTCCACTTAGCACGGGACAAATACGTGCTCGAAGCCCCGTATCCACTTGAATTGCTCACTTATCAAACTGGAGCTCAAGTGTTAAGAGGAAATTTAGAGTCGACAACCAGGGCAAAGACAAAGACGTTTTTGCCATTCAGAGTCAAGTTGAGCGCCTTACAATTGAAGGACAGTCAGCGCGAAGAAGAGAGTGAGAATCGGATGGATCAACTTGTCACGCTTTCTGCCGACTCGAGCGACACCAGTGGCGCTGCGTATCTAAATCGAAGTAAGATCAATGCGTTCTTAGAAGTGATCCAATGCAGCGCTGCGAGGAAGAAGTTCAAGACTCTCGTCATTGGGAAACTAGCTGAGACTCTGAATAAATTACGCAAACTCGCGCATCGCTCTGCTTCGGAGGCGGCAACACAGCAAGCGTCGATCCAAATGCTACAGCGTGAGATCGTAGAACTTCAGCACCGACTGAGAAACTCTCGAAGTGATGGCAACATCAACGGTCAGTGTGACGGAGTTGCTGCTAGGAAGGAGGCGTTTAAGACAAGCCAATTCCTCCTGAAAATGGTAGATGTGTACGCCGAGAAGCAGCTGGAAAGTGATCAGCGTCAAATGACTTTCGTAACTCAGCCGATGTTCAGCGATATGCTCATAACCAAGACACAAAACGAAAGCTATAGCTCATCTGGTGATCGCCTTTTGCTTTCAGAGAGCGACCTGAGCGATGAAGACGTGGGTCAGTTGTTGCTAAAGATTTTGGTGAGTGGAGTGAGGTTCCGCGAGATCAACCTTGATTCAAATAATATCTCGGATGCTGGAGCTCAACACGTGGCCGAATTCGTGGAGAAATCCCCTACAAGTGTTCGAGTTATGAGGCTTATTGGTAACAAACGTATAACACGTCGTGGAATTGATTTAATCAAGGGAGGTTTGATACGGAATCACCGTGTGCAGCGTGTGAGCGAGAACGAGCGTGCATCAGATGATTGTATTATTTTGCGCGGTCTTGCAATTGACCAGAGCTTTGATGAAAGCGGCAATGCCACGGAAGTTCTCCGAGTTATCTTACCAATAACTTCGGAAAATGAAGAACATGGGGCTGCGACGATGGAAACGACGCCGGAAGCGGTCGATGCCATGACGGAAAAGCTTCGCCAGCTCGGTTTCAGGTACAACATACGGCCCGCGTCAGCCCCTTCACGCCCACGATCCGCTCCGTACAACAGCTACAAGCGCATTGATCTCTATCCTCGGAGATCCTCAGCAATAAACTCCAGCAGAAGAGTGTCCGCTTTTACTAGCGCTAGTACTGATTTCAACCGGAGAGCTCGCGTTGCTAGCGATAGTGAAGCCAACATAAGAAGTAGCCCTGCTACTGGTACCAAAATCACTACCAATCGACGCCAGCATATTAAACAGCAGCAAGATCTCCGTTTTCAATCTCTGGAAGCTGCTATACAACGAGCCTCAGCGCCGCATCGACGCTCCCAAGGCAGCAGGCACCACATATCGACATCGTTGAACTCTCAAGTTCGCTCTGGAAAAATGAGTTATACTGGCAAAACGCACATCAATACGATACGAGGGTTGAGACGATAAGCAGCAGCTTCATTCGAGGGTTAAGTTTATTGCTGACTATTCTGTAGCTTCGCCAACACTTGGCGGCGAGGATTCGGTCGCCTATGAGACTCGACGTACTTTGCAACATTCGCAGATGTGTGCTGGTCGCGGGAGACAACATACACACTTCTTTTTGAAAGTACATGTAGCAAAAAGTCTAAGTACCCTAAGCTTGCAGCGTGCTAGTCGCTATATTTTTTGTGGCTTCATAATAGCAGTAAATAACGCCATGAAATATTCTGTTATTTTTCGGAAGTATTTGTTTCAAAGTCGAGGAATGCTAGTTTTTACGTCCTTAACCCCAACAAATTTTGTCCTTAACCGTCCGAAAATGAGACCACGCAGAACAAAATGATACTTACGAACCTAAGTACGAATCGCGATTTAAGCCTTTCTTTTGAGTCCTTATACATGTAAGCTACAGAATGCTTAAAACTGAAGAAGTTGTGGTCGCTCAAAAATAATATCTCCATTTATGGGCCCTCGAAATGACGATACATTTAGGAGTGCTGCAGAGCACACTGCGTGACTTATCCAGCTCCTGTTTTTAATCATACTAAATATTGCATCGTATTAATTAAAACGGGCTCCCGTGTGCTGTTGGATACAGAGGCCCTTTTGGAACAAATTTAGATGGTCATTTCTTAATTTTGAGCGGTATTACAATACCGTATCGATGCCTCACAATTTAATATGTTTTGTAAATGGGGGCTTATATAAAGGAAGTGTCTTCCCAAACAGCAAAAACTTACAATTTAATACGGTATTCTGTAGCAACATCAATTTTTCTAAATCAAGAGACAATACGTGCGGTCCAAACCGTTCATTTCAGATTCACCCTCCCCTTGATGAAGGGGTCGACAGCTAAGAAGAAGGGCAAGCGCATCCGTCGCGGCCCGAAAATTGATGACAGCTCTGACAGCACCAGCTTTTTCCTGCCTTTACCCAAGCTGCACGTGGTAGCCCCCCCCAACTCTACGAAGGAACCCCATAAAACAGAAAAAATGGTGACCTCCGATTGTCTGGGAAATATTGATGGCGTTACGGATCTGCTGCCCGAGGATTGCGCTACTTGCCCACACTTTAGTACACGTGGAAGGAGATGGAGGCCGTGTTTGCGAGGTACATTACTGTTTATAAAATGAATATGACGTTAATTTAAATTAAGCTACTATACATAGATACCTGCATAATATCTTTCAAAGGTACAGTCTCCGAACGCTATTAAACAACGCAAACTAACCAAGCTGCACGGCGGGGGGCCCAGCCCAGCATTTCGGACGAGTCGACAAGGTACTACACAAAGTCGTAGACGTGCACGCACACAGGGACGTTTACGTCTCAAACGACTGGTATGCGGACAAACCACACGAATCGACACATCGCTGTCTTCAAACGATCTGTTGCCAGAGGGAGTGGACGGGGTATTTCGTGTCGCCATGCGGAAGCACGAATCGACATACAGCCATGATATTGATGCAACGTGTTCAACACATCCGCTGAAGTATGTAACGCTACGTCTCCAGGAACATGGGCTGTGGCTCGGACGATGTGGTAGGGTGCATACATTGTCAGCTTTGTTACAAAATTTAACATATCCTGATTTCCTTGTTGGTTTTACATACAGTTGGTGCTAAAAATGGGCTCTGCGATACCTGAAAGATGTCCGTGGTAAACCCATTCTGCTGAAAGATGTTAGCAACATGATTGCCAAAATGCGGAGAGATTCACATACCTCTCCTGACGACGATGTACGGGTACAGGAGGCTCTACAAAACCTTAGTAAAGAGCCAGGATATGTGATGAACGTATTTCGCGACGTGATTACCAAATTGACGAGCTGTATAACTTTCCAGACGTCTCACATGAGACGGATGGCGCGCCTAGTTCCAGAAGTCATTGGCGTCGATGCTACGTATTCTACTCACATCAACTAACACCAACAGGTGAATAGTTGGTCGTTGCTCCGTATTAGTCCCGATTTATATGAATAGGTACGAGTTGGTATGAATTTATTTGTACTAATTTGTACGGGCTCGTATTAGTTGGTACTAACCTGGGACGGGGTCACTACCTTGGGCTTGAGATATTGGCTTCCGAAAACAAACAAACACTCAGTGAGCAGTAGTTCACAGGTCCCTTTTGTCCAAGGGAGCGAAGCGAAAACGGTGCTGTTTGGTGAGACGAGAAAATCGTCTCATCAAAACTTGTTTAATGACCCTTAATCAAGCAGCTTTATCCGCAACCTTTTTTTTAAAGTAAAACTGCGCTTAACTATGCTATTAAGCAGTACCCTTATGTAGAAGAAATTTTGAATTTGATGATCTCGCCAAACTTCAACAGGGTTGAGTGCGAAAGCCCGCGAAATCTCCGGCGCTTCGGGCTATTAATTTTCAAATAGGAAGCCCAAGTGAGAAGAACAAGCCGCGAGAAATCCCACGTACGCTCACATGCTACGCCTCTTCTCACGAGGCCTGCAATAGGAATTTAACTCAATGGTGTGACATGCTCGTGCGAAGACTTCGAAATGGACCCTAGTCACACTACGACAAAGAACAACAAGCAGAACGGCATGTGCAAGCTTCTTTCCTGTTTGAGTGTCACATGCTGCATACTATTTTCAAACCATGTATGTGAGTGCACCGGCAAACAGACCGCTTCATCTCTCGTCGAAGAAGCGCAAGTTTAGGCAGGATGCTAACTATGTGATCGACGGAGAAGCTGCCACCAAGAGATGCCGATCGTCGAAAGACCTGCTCTTGTACCGGCGCTGCGTTCTGCCCACTACTTACCCGGTCGCTCAGAGACAGCAACAGTATTGCAATCGGAGCCTCCGTCACCAGCGTCCATCGTATCTACGGGTACGTCTGCGACGTGGGCTCCACAACGGCCCACCAGGCGAGAAGTTTTACTCAGCCCAGCACCAATTAGAGTTTAGTCGTAGACTTAAAAGGCATCGTTATCTAGCATACTCTACGTTAAAAGACTTGTTATGTTTATCATCTTCTCATCAGTGCCGCGTTTCCGGACTGCCATCCAGTCTGAGTAGAGAGAGTCTATCAGGCAATGAAGAGTGACATAATGCGCAATTGAATTAGGCACTGCCTTTCGATGCGGCACATCTCCGCTTTCACTTACTTCATGAAATCTTGTAGAGCCACTTCCAATTTGCTGCGTGTCTGGGTCACCGGGCAAAGCGCTATAAGCAAGCATGACATAGCAACTAGCCATCGCCACTGACACAGACCAGAGAAAGCCGAAGCGAGTTGCTGTGAAGGGGGACCTGGCACCTCCATATCCTTGATTATAAAGAGTCTATACAGTTATTTTGTTCTCTTCAAATGTGTCCACATCCACGGTGATTACGAAACGTAGCATATTACCAACTTCAAGGTCGTTTTCATCGGGACAGACTAGAGTTTTATCTGTAGACGTTTTTGAAGTAGGCCTGTCAAGCACCCATTACCAGGCTAAATAGGCGATTAAAGAGAGAGAGCGCATGACCGGCACCCTACGGTGCTGTGTCGGCACACGAAACATGAGGCAGCACATCAATCACTGGTCAGCACCTGCGTCAGCACACAATAAATCGTTGGATTTGATCTTTGGCTTAGTTTTTGTCGAGCTACACAAGCGGAGATCCTCCCAACCAATTAACCAATCCGAATTGCTTCATGCGAAGACCTCTTGCCCAACATAAAAATCAATTTCGACCAACGAGCAATCGCTTCATAGAACCATGACCTTTTAATAAAATAACCAACCAGCACGCGCTGGTGACACTTGTCACATACACTGTTTTATGGAGTGTAAGACGCCGCATATTGCACCACGGTCCCCCGCGAGGAAAAATGCCGAGGCGCATACCTTGGCGAAAAACTACCCTCCACGTCAATGATGGCGACACTGACGTGGTGCTCGATAATCAAAAGACCTTTAATACCACCAAGAGCAACACTATAGCCTGCAGTATATGCGCCGACTCAGATCACAAAATGTGGTACAGGCTGCTGGAGTGCAGCTGTGGCGCGTGCGCTGAGGTCGGCGAGGCCATCTCTGTAAAATGTGTGTGGAGGGAAGGCTGTGACTTGCATGGAGGCAAAGACTGCGTGTGTTTACAAGTATGACGAACATCTCACAGCGACGGAGCCTCTTAAGCCTAAGAAGTTGGCCTTGACGCAGAAGGCATTCTGCCGAGAGCTTGCAGACCAGCATCTAAGACCAATGCGCATCCCACTGGCACTCTCGCGGAAGTTTAACACCTCGCTAGAGGACCTGCCGTCGCTTACGTGCATTCAGAGTTTTGGTAGTCACTATTCGAGAACCTATTTGGAGAACTACGACCGATTGAAGGGGTTGACGGCGTATATTCACTCCCACGCTTTCAACGGATCTGAGCAAATGGCCCAGCATTTTCGTTTGGCCGGAACTACGACAACGACAGACAATAAGTGGAAACGGATCGGACGAGAAGCCATTTATTATTGGCCTAACAACCCGACAGCTTTGTGCTGCATGTCGACGCATCGTATAAACCAACCACATAGACTACGGTCATTGTGGCCGGGATATCCATATCTCAGGAGAAACAGTACGTGTACAAAGCGGTCCTGATGTTTCTACGTCGTCTCCATTGTTGGATCTCTGAAACGGACCTGATTGTACAATACCTACTCGATGACGGATGGGGATAAAGCTCAATACAACGCTCTACATTCGGGTTTTTTAGAGTTGTCTCGGTTTCGTTTCATCATGTGTTTTTCATGTGATGGAGAAGGTTCAGACTGCAATAAAGTCATTTTCCTCGCATCTAGCAGCGAAAGTCTTGCGAGATATATATGATCTTCACTTTGCGCGGATGGAACAAGCTATTTTGATGTCGTGGGACGCAATTTCGTTGGTATGAAATCGATCCACGATTGTATCTATTCTCAAAGTACATGAATGCGCAATGGCTGCAAGGTCACTTCAGTACGTGGCAAGCGTATACTACTCCTACTGGTTTTGCGACTTCTAACAGCTTAGCCGAAGCATTCAACGCCACACCCAAAAGGGACTACACGCTGCGCCGTAGGTTACCAAATGGGAACACTGTTGCGCGAGTTTAGCGCGTGTTGCCAAGATCAATCATGGAGCGGCCGCGCATTTGCCTTCGGTGTCATACCTGCTAAAACGCTCACTCGTCGGGCTGCCGAGTTGATCCATGCTAAACTTCTGACTAAAGCTGAGCGCGATGCACCTCACTGAGAGTGTGCTGGACGCTCTGACATAATTCAAGTCAAGGCCTTGCTCGCTCCGCGTGTACAAGTCACTCCAAACAAGCGTACCGAGGAAGGTATTGCTGCCTCTGCACAAAGGGGTGCAAATTACGCGAAGATGGCAGTGCAGGGCCAGCCTGCGGGTGGATGGCAGGTGGGCATCGAACGACAGTGGTGTGGCTGTAAGCACTGGTTCGTTTTAAAGCATGTATACACGTGCTTTTGCACACTCCGTGTCACAGAATACGTCGACATTAGTGGTCGCAGCATTCTCGTGAGCCGGGAGAAAAGAAAACGCACAGGATTAGATCCTCGGGTCGCCCGAGAAATGTTGGTCCTGCTCTGAGCTACGTCTGATCCCGAACCTTCAAAAACGGACAAGGATCTTGTACATCTTGCTAGCTCGCTAGCTGGTGTATGAAGAAAGGTCGTAGAAGTGAGGATTTACATGCAATAATTCAGCGTCTCAACTTGAACGTAATGCATATCAAATACATCACATTGGTTCTAATTAGTACGTGGACATAGTGTAGTATGTGAAGAAAACTATCACTTTCCAGTTTTCCTCATACGAGGCCGTCGTATGAGGTCGTTAGTAGATAAAGCCTACGCAGTTTTCGTAATTCGTCTTTTTGCTTTTAGTGCTGGAGCTTTTGATATGGTACTGTAATAGGTTGAGACGCACGGCTCACAACGACGATGACGGCCAGTACGAACTGGTCAACGACAGAAAGAACAACGCGAGGACAAGAGCTGGAGTTGACGTGGTTGCAGCACGTCTGGCAGCCTGGACCTGCGGAGATGGACGAATACGATGGTCAATAGCGGCCAAGGAGACGAAAGACAGCAGAGTGGAGCCCGGCGAGCAGTCGCTGGCGTGCGTCGTAGAAGCAGCTGACAACCGCAGCCACGAGGATTCGCAGATCCACACGGACCTTAAGGGCTCTCACTTTCGAATCGGCGGCGCAAGACGCAACTGAAGCGAACGAACGTGCCTACGAACAAGTGCACTCGCCACAGCAGGCGGGGGCACGAAACGAACGAACAAAGGACTGAGGTCGCTCGAAGACGCCTGTAGCGTGGACAGCGAGCCTCGACACAGAAGAACGAACGACTGTTGACGGACCCGCCGCTCGGGTCCCGATAACGAACAAAGGACTGAGGTCGCTTGAAGACGCCTGTAGCGTGGACAGCGAGCCTCGACACAGAAGAACGAACGACTGTTGACGGACCCGCTGCTCGGGTCTCGATAACGAACAAAGGACTGAGGTCGCCCGAAGACGCCTGCAGCGTGGACGGCGAGCCTCGACACAGAACGAGCGACAGCATCGGTGGACGCATCAAGGCTGGTGAACGCGCGGACGAGTGGACGGCGGTCACGGACAGAGTGTGCGTGGTTGCAACGGCGAAGTGAGCCTGGGCACAGCACGACAGTGGTTGTGCGCGCTGACTGAAGGGCTGCGTTGAAGCAGGACGGGCGCCTGCGGCGTAAGGTCCAGTGGCTAAGTTAGCGACGGCCTAGACTCTGGTGGAGTCGTTGTGGCAGCGGCGTACAGGAGGACGTGGACGTGAGAAGCTCGCTCGTTAACGAACGAAATAGGAACGAAACAGAAACGCAAATTAATAAATAGGTCGTGTTGTCTTATAGGCACACTACCGGCGCGGGCGATAACTTATCGACCGTCTGCCTGCGAGTCTTGGACGTAATCGGTACTGGGCGACCAAAGCCCCGTAGCTGGGTTCAAGAAGCTATTGCATGGTGGTCATACAGGGGCGTTAATTCGACAAAGATTGACGATTGATACGAGAAACAAGTAGATTACGCAAAAGTTGCGAAGTTACGAAGTTACGTAGGGTTACAGCAGAGCTCTACATAATGGCGAGAACCAAGACGGTGCAGATATCGGCGACCCCTGGCGGAATGGTGACGCGGTCGCAGTCTCCAGGAGTGACAAGATCGGCGCCGACGAAGACAGCACCCACGACAACGAACCCAACGACACAGCCGACGATGGTTATGGTGTCCTCGGACTCGGCAGCGGGTACAGGAGCGCCAGCACGACGACAGGCGGCCTCGGAGAGTCAGCGACCAGCAACGCCAATGGAACAGGCGGCAGTGGACTCTGCGGACGGTGTCCGGCGGCAAGCAAGAAACAACGAGCCTGACGAAGCGCATGACAACGAAGACGACGTGCCACGGGAACCGGAAGCAGTACATGGTACAGCAACGCGCAACCGGCGTGCGACGAACACGGACGGAGACGATGGTGATGCTGCAGTGCCAGTGTCGGACGCAGCGGCACTGGTAACAGCGATGCAACAACTAGTTACGACGATGGCACGGCTCGAATCACGAGTCGGGGCCATGGAGACGACGCACGTGGCGCCGGTGGCACCAGTACAACGATCAGCAGCTCCCGCGCAGGAGTCAGCGACGACGATAGTACAGCAGTTGGCGCCGGGCACGGCGATCACCCTCACCGCCAGAAGCACGAGTAGTACAAGGCGGCCGGGGACGATGGACGAGTTCGGGTTGTAAGTGGAACAAGGATGCCACGCAGGCTTCCATCACCCAGCGATAGCAGCGAACGAATGTGATTGACAAGTATCGGTTGAGGGCCGCCAGCCAAAACCCCGGGGGAACGAAAAAGAATCCGGCCACCGAATACCGACGACCGATCGCCAACTTCTAAAAGTAGCAGCCAAAACCGACCAAAGTGTCGATGGACGTCAACGACGTGGACGACAACGCGGAGTCCGGCGAGTGGCGGCACACGCAAGCCCACCACGACACCGACGACGCAAGAAGAGTATCAAGGACTTAGAGCTGGCGCCGTTCAAGCCTTCTCCGACGGTGTCAGACTCCACTTGGATTACGAAGGTCGACTTGGCTCTGGAAGGTGCACGGGTTTCCGGTCGAGGCGATTGGACGGACGCCGAGTTGTACTACATCCTTGGCAACAAGCTTCAGGACAACGCCGCAAGGTGGTGGGTCCAGATGGATAAGGAGTTGCCGGTGACGGAACGCACATGGACGAAGTTGAAGACGTCGTTGCAGCGTCGGTACGGCGAGCGACCCGACAAGTCTGCAGCAGAATGGCGAGTGAGTCGACGAAGAATGATGCCGGAAGAGACCTACGCCGACTTCGCGGCTGGCCTACGGGATCTCACTGGACAAAACAGGATTAGTGAACGGGTCTTGTTGGCACAGTTTTACCGCAGCCTAGATAAGACTACGAGGCAGCTAGTAAAGCAGCGACCGAAGCCGAGAACACTTGAAGAAGCCGTGGATAAGGCGACGGAGATCGATGACCCAATCGACAACGTGGCGCAGGGTATGCATAGCATCGGGCAGCCGTGGGCGACTGCTCCGAACCCCTATCTGGTCCCCATGGACGGCACAACCGGACAAGTATTGGTGATTCCGGGTGTTGGTGGTGGAGCCAGCGCCGGGGACGATGGCACCTTGATGATGAAGCAGGACGGCGAAGACTTAGCCTACTTCACAAATCCACAGGGCGTCTGGAACAAGTACACGGGCACGTGGCAGGGTCCAGATGGTCGCACGGTGGAAATGGGCCGTTACTTGGAACGTTCCACAACGGAAAAGAAACGACTGACAGCAGGCGATGACTAAAGCGCAAACTACCGGCCAACGACCAGCTGGCAGAGGAGATCGGAAAGCTAAGACGATGATGGTACGACCACCACCCGAGTCCAGCGACGAATCGGAAGCAGGTGCTGAACCTCTCCCGCCACCGAAACGCAGACGGAAGGAGGCGCCCATCCGGCAAGTGAAACCAGTAGAAGCTCAGAACGGAGAATACGGACGGAAGAGTAGACAGGCGACCGAGCGAGGTGAACAGGTGCTATGCGTGCGGCCAGGCTGGCCACTTCGCCAAGGAGTGCACCGATTCGGCTGCCAAGGCTCGGAACGACGCGTATCTCACGGGACGTGAATCGAAGGCGAAGACGGCGGAAAACGGAGAGCGGACGCAGTAGGGGAACTACTGTGTCCGAGATGGAAGACAAATTCCCAATGCACGAGCGATAGTAACGACAAAACTGGAGGTCGAGTGCAGTGTCGAGTGCCACGAATGATGGCGGGAGATGCAGTCAGCACGACCTTCGGGACGGATGAAACGAGGGACAGTAACGGTGCGCGAGTCGGGTACGAACGGGTCAACTTCGAAGACAGAGACAGACGTCTCCGGCGCGAAACACGACAAAGAGACGACACCGGACGCTGATCGAGAACGGCGAGAAAAACTCGGCGACGAGAACGAAACACGGAACGACGATGTTCTGGACGAGGAAGCACTGTTGCGCTCACGACTACGTGAAGAAGCTAGAGAGCAAGACGAGTGGCGTGCACGGTGCTACGTAGACACGGTACGGCCCGCCATGGCCGCACTTCGATACGCATGCGCTAGAACAGCAGTGAGAGATGGAGCTGCGCAGACTGGGCGGCGACTTTCAACTGGGGAAGGCGACGAGGCGAAGAACGACGATATAGTCGCGTCTGAGGATGGCGTGGCGGCGATGAGAACAGACGACGGCGAGGACGTGCCTGAAGAGCGCGTGGCGGCAGAGACGACAAATGCTGAATCGATGACGACCGTGCAGCTCGGGCTGGAGCTGACGGACGAGTTATTAACGGATCTGGGCAGTGTTGCGAAGGTCCGGACGGTGGTAAAGCGCGCTCGACGTGACGCGAAGCGTCGACGTGCGCAGCGAGCACTTCAACGCAAACTTGCGTCCGGGGGCGACGAAGTCAGTGTGCTGGTAGCCGCACTCGACGAAGAGCAGCAGGTACGACGACGACAGCAAGCAGATGAGGCGCAGCGCGGGTTGGTGAAACGCCAAGACCGACGACGGTGTGAAGACCAGACCCATGCTCAACGACGAGAGCGGTGCGCGCAGGTACGGCTTGTGCAACGGGCGCAGGACGATAAAGTGACGAGCATTGAGGTTGAAGACGCAGTAGTGGCGGCCGACGATGGTCTGCCTACAGCACTGATGGACGTGAGCGGGGCCCGTTACGAAGTCAAGCTGGATAGCGGTGCCAGATACTCTGTGGCTGGTACGGCATGTATGGCGCGTGGAGATCGAGTTCGTGGCGCCCGCACCTGTCGACTACGTGGAAGGAATCGGTGGATTCTCCTAGATGTCATCGGTGTATGGAGGGTCGAGATGCGCAATGCATTTGGTCAGCTAGTACAAGTGAAGGCGTACATTATCGAGGGCTGCACTGACGAATTCCTCATCGGTGTAGACTTCATGAAGAAACATAAAGTTAACATGGATTTCGAACAGCACGAGATCAGATACTACGAGCGTGAGCAACTGGTGGTGATTCCGTTTAGAACGAATGGTGTTGATGGGACGCCCACGGTAGCGACGGTGAGACTAGTTCGACGCGCACGATTAGTAAGGAACGCAGTTACACCGGTGGAAATCTCGGTTGCTGCAACGGACGGTGAAGAAGGCATCTTCGTGCCAAATGATGCGTGCGGTGCAGTGCTGTTGGCTGCGACCGTGACGACTGTGAGGAACGGCAAGGCGTTGGTCCCTGCGATCAACATGCGTGGTGACAAGACGAAGCTGCCGAGTGAGAAAGAATTAGGCAAGTGGGTACCGCTTGATGCGGACCTGAACGTTCTAAAGCTGAACGGCGAACTGGGGCATGAACGGCTGGGCGAATGGTTGGAGACGCTTGGTGACGCGGCGACTCCACTGGATAACGAGAATGAAGCCGATATACGAACGGACGAGAATCATGAACGTGCATTAGTGCTAAAACTTCTACGAGCATATCGAAATGTAGCGACGAGCGCGGGCGATTGCCCACCGGTGACGAAGCTGGACGTGCATCATCATATTGACACCGGAAGCAGTGCGCCAATCATGCTCAAAAGACGACGGCAAGCTCAGGCCGAAGACGCCATTGTAGAAGACAACGTGGCTAAGATGTTGGGAGCAGGAGTGATTGAAGAAGGTAACGGAGCCTGGGGCTCCCCCGTTGTCCTTGTTCGCAAAAAGGACGGAGAAGTCAGATTTTGCATTGACTACCGCGCTCTGAATAAGGTGACTAAACGTGACGTCTACCCTCAACCCCGAATCGATGAAACGCTAGAAGCGCTCGGTGGTTCGTTGCTGTTTACGACACTGGATCTTCGCTCCGGCTACAGACAAAAATAGGAGTGGCGCCGGAAGATCGAGATAAGACGGCATTTACGACTAAACAAGGGCTTTACAGGTTTAAACGCATGCCCTTTGGTCTTATGAATGCGCCGTCGACTTTTCAACGGATGATGAACGGAGTGCTACGTGGCCTGACGTGGACTTCATGTCTAGTGTACCTGGATGATATTATGGTATACACTCGAGGTGGAATCGAGAGACATCTAGTGCAATTGGCTACTGTACTAGAACTACTATCGACAGCCGGGCTCACGCTTAAACTCAAGAAGTGCGTGTTTGCGGCGCGTTCGATGGAGTACCTTGGACACGAGCTCAGCAACGACGGTGTTCGGCCAGTAGAGCCGCTCGATCACGGCGGTCTCGGAGTTCCCGACGCCCAAGGACCCAGTAGAGGTCAAGAGGTTTGTACACCTCGCTGGCTACTACAGGAGATTTATCGAAGCGCTTCCGAATCTATAATGGCCCCCAATGACTCGACTACTCAAGAAATATACCGAAATGGCAGTGGACAGAGGAGCAACAGTTCGCGTTCGAACGAGTGAAGGCGGCACTGACCACGAAACCGCTGCTTATCTACCCTAACTTCGCACTTCCTTTTCGACTTGCGACAGATGCTAGTAAAGTTGGCTTGGGCGCCTGCCTAATGCAAGATCAGGGCAAAGGCTGGCAACCCATTGCATTCGCTAGTAAGGTGAACAACACAGCGGAGTCGAACTACTCTATCACCGAGCTCGAGTGCTTGGCGGTGGTCTGGTCGATTAAGCTATTTCGACCTTATTTGTATGGGCGTGTGTTCGAGATCGTTACGGACCATTCCGCACTAAAATGGTTGATGACGCGCCCGAATTTAGCAGGAAGGTTGCACAGATGGTCACCAACCCTACAAGAATACGAGTTTACTATCGCGTACCGACCGGGTGCCACGAACGTTGTGGCCGACGCTCTCTCGCGGGCGCCAGCGGCAGTGTTAGCAGCAGTAGGGAGACGACCATTACCGGCGATGACTAGGACGGCAGAGACAAACGATACGGACGACGACAAGGAGGTAGAGACGGCTCCAGTGACAGAGCATCACGACGACAAGCACGGAGACAGCGACGAGGAGCTGGCGATTCCAGTGCCGAGGACGACTGGGAGTGGCAATCTGGCCCCGAGTAGTACAGTGCACGCGACGGAGAGTGACACGACGCAGGCGGTACCGGACGACACGAACTGGATGGCCCCTGTGACGACTACGGCGACTGTAGCTACGAACGAAATGGCGGTAACGACGTACAGGACGGGTGCGAGTGACGGAGTGCCCATGACGACGAAGAAACGACGCAGAACGGCGACGGTGGTGACACCAGTACCACCGCGACGCAGTGAAAGACTAGCAGCGCGCACGGCAAGTACGTTGCCACGCAGTGACACGGATACGTACGCGACGAAGCCGCGAGAAGTGACAACGACGGCAGTACCGGCAGGAGACCCAGCCACGCGACGTGTTACGTGGGCGGAACAACTGTGCGAGTACCAGGACGCGCGAGACGCGACGGAGAGTGTGCAGAGCATACGCAAGACGAGTTTACCGAACGAGGACGACAGTACGGAGAGGATGTGCAGTGAGAATACGGAGACGGAGACGACCGCAACGAAGACGGCTATGCGGAAACCGACAATGCGGGAGCGAACGACGGCAACGAGTGCGAGAACACGAGACGCGGGGGAAGACGACGAAGAGCTGGTTCCGAGGGAACCGACACTTCAAGTGACGGACGACGAGATCGGACATGCACAGAAGCGCAGCCAGTTTGTACGGAAGCTGGTGACGGACGGTGTCTACAAAGGCATGAAGGTCGAGACGACATATGACCTCGTGACTATCAACACGAAACACGGACGGCGAGTAGTATTACCACCCGCGCTGTGGGCGGTAGTATTTAAGGAATTACACGGCTCGGTATGGGCTGGACATCTACGCGGACCGCACACCTACGGACGAGTAGCGCAATTGTATTGGTGGCCACGACTGCAAGCTGAGGTGAAACACTGGGTACGAGGTTGCCCAGAGTGTGGCAGTCGCAAAGCGAGACCGAGAGAAGTCATTCCACCCATGAGGAGCATTCGAGGAGGAGACGTAGGCGATCGCTGGGCGCTGGACATCGCTGGACCATTCCCGGTAGCAGGTGGCGGCGAACGGCTCGTAATAGCGGCGTTAGAATACGTGACACGGTACGCAGTGGCGCGAAGTGTAACGCAACACACGGCAGAGAACGTCGCAATGTTTATTATGAACGACATCGTACTACGATTTGGCGCCTTTAGAGAGTTGCTGACTGACGGAGCACCCGAGCTGACTGGCAAGGTTATTGAGCAGCTCGTGGAACTGCTGCAAGCGAAACAAGTGAATCCGGTACCTTATTGACCGCGACTGATAGGACTTGTCGAGCGATTTCATCGAGCGTGGAAGGACTGTGTGTCCACGTTCATGACGGACGAGAAACAGGATGACTGGAGTCAGTGGGTGCAGTTTGCGGTGTACGCGTACAACTCCGCAAGACACACGACTGTGGCGTTGACGCCGAGCGAGTTGATGATGGGGCGACGGCTACGGCCACCCAACGAATTGATGCGACGGATGGAGCGCACGAGGCAGGTGATCTGATGGAGCACCACCAACGATTGATACGATCATTGGCACGGAGCCACGACAGTGCAGAACAAGCCCGACGCAATGAGCAGGAGCGCCAAGCTCGTTACTACAGCCGACGGACACGACAGCGACGGACGTTTAGCGTTGGCGACCGAGTGTGGGTGTTCAACCCGCCTCGAGGACAGAAGGCGACGAAATTTGTCCACCAGTGGATGGGCCCCATGCGCATTGTAGAGCCAGCAGGATATGAAAATTGGCTGCTGGAGCACGAAGACAAGGTTGGACCGCCGGAGACGATAATAGCCCACACGTCGTTTCTAGTGAGCTATCATTATCCGACGGCCCTTCTTCCGCAGCAGGCGGCAGACTTGGTGGAGCAGTTGGACGATGAAGATCAGAGGGCGACGAGGAACGATGTTGAGGCGAAACGAGCGGCTGTACGAGCAGCGGCAGCACCTCGCGAGCGAACAGCGACAACAGGAGCGAAGCGAAGACGAGCTGAAGCAACAGCGAGAACGAACGCAGCCGGAACCTCGAACGATGGGACTGGTGGAGCTGCAGCGACGAAGACGACGCAACCGAGTTGGGCAGTACCCACTCGAGTACGAACTACGGCCGACTGGCGAGCGGTCATGGTGGAGAAATGATGACGAACGACTTTGGACGACCAAGGACGGACGACCAAAAACCCGGTGGGTCTCAGTCAATGAGTACGACGCACTGCAGCGCGCCGGACAGGTCGTGGAAGACCCGTGGAATGAGGAAGTCGTGTAATAGGTTGAGACGCACGGTACACAACGACGATGACGGCCAGTACGAACTGGTCAACGACAGAAAGAACAACGCGAGGACGGGAGCTGGAGCTGACGTTGTTGGAGCACGTCTGGCAGCCTGGACCTGCGGAGATGGACGAATACGATGGCCAATAGCGGCCAAGGAGACGAAAGACAGCAGAGTGGAGCCCGGCGAGCAGTCGCTGGCGTGCGTCGTAGAAGCAGCTGACAACCGCAGCCACGAGGATTCGCAGATCCACACGGACCTTAAGGGCTCTCACTTTCGAATCGGCGGCGCAAGACGCAACTGAAGCGAACGAACGTGCCTACGAACAAGTGCACTCGCCACAGCAGGCGGGGACACGAAACGAACGAACAAAGGACTGAGGTCGCTCGGAGACGCCTGTAGCGTGGACAGCAAGCATCGACACAGAAGAACGAACGACTGTTGACGGACCCGCCGCTCGGGTCCCGATAACGAACAAAGGACTGAGGTCGCTTGAAGACGCCTGTAGCGTGGACAGCGAGCCTCGACACAGAAGAACGAACGACTGTTGACGGACCCGCTGCTCGGGTCTCGATAACGAACAAAGGACTGAGGTCGCCCGAAGACGCCTGCAGCGTGGACGGCGAGCCTCGACACAGAACGAACGACAGCATCGGTGGACGCATCGAGGCTGGTGAACGCGCGGACGAGTGGACGGCGGTCACGGACAGAGTGTGCGTGGTTGCAACGGCGAAGTGAGCCTGGGCACAGCACGACAGTGGTTGTGCGCGCTGACTGAAGGGCTGCGTTGAAGCAGGACGGGCGCCTGCGGCGTAAGGTCCGAGTGGCTAAGTTAGCGACGGCCTAGACTCTGGTGGAGTCGTTGTGGCAGCGGCGTACAGGAGGACGTGGACGTGAGAAGCTCGCTCGTTAACGAACGAAATAGGAACGAAACAGAAACGCAAATTAATAAATAGGTCGTGTTGTCTTATAGGCACACTACCGGCGCGGGCGATAACTTATCGACCGTCTGCCTGCGAGTCTTGGACGTAATCGGTACTGGGCGACCAAAGCCTCGTAGCTGGGTTCAAGAAGCTATTGCAGTACCATTTTAAAAGCGTTGGGTAAAGAAGCTTCCAACACCGACACCGAAGCTATTTTCACTAGTCCTTGAGCTTGATAAGTGTTCTCGTTAGCCACATTGTCTTGCTACGAGTACGAACTTCTCACGAAAGTGCTGCCTTCACCTAATTCTTCACCTCACCTTGCGAGCCATTGTCACAAACGCAGACAAACCGTCTTTCGTTTCCGTAGTTAACTGTTATCTCAGCGCCTGCCGTCACATATTTGATCATCTTCACGCATACTTAAACGCTGCGGCGATTCTGTATCTCAGCGAATACAGCGTTCGGGTCACAAGCGTGGCTTATAAACCTTGTGATGGACCCGCTTTTGCAGCATTTACGTAGATGAACTTCTTCTTCACCAATTTGGTGCGGTAGTTTGGCGTGTACGCGCTATTCTGCTTGCGGGCTTGCTCGGGCTGACCCGCCACCAAAGCGGACCACTCACTGAGCTCCCAACTGTACTCTCCAATCATGTCACCAACGTCGAGGAAGGTTGTGGTGAACACGCCCAGGCCTACTCGACCAGTGTCAAACAATCTCAGTGTCTTACTCTCTCAAGGTGCATTTCTGCACCGGCCGTTCAGGTACATCGGCTACGGGTGCAGTGGACCGCGTCTCCACGTTGTCACAGCTGTCCCAGAAACAGTCCCCGACACAGCGGCACTTATGGAAAGGGTCAAGGTCGGGAAGCGGACTCCGTTGGTAATACACTTTTAATAGGCTCGATTCCATCTGGCCACGGGTGCTCCGTCAACAATGTACAGCCTTCTTTTGCGGGCTCCTCATACATAGGTCGACGAGCATGTAAATTTGCCAATATCATCTTGACTTCTGGAATCTTAAGAAGAACCTCAATCGCGATGGCTTTAACGGAATGCGCATGGTGGATCTGAGTCCAATTGCGCGATAAAGCGCACTTCATCTGATGTCTGCGCTTGCGAGAGCGCGGGACGTGCCAGGAGCCTGCCCGCTTTTTTGCCTGATGTTGGAGCTTGGCTCTGGTCAGCTGATTCGGGATCTGCATCATGCACTCCTCAGCATTGAGCATCTCACCGTCGGATGCATCGTTTCCCGAATCTGGAGCGACGGTTTCCTCACGCGGAATAGACCCTTTAGCAGCCGTTTCTCTGTTTACCAGCTCGTCGCGCCCGTTATCGAAAGTCTGAGAGGTGCTGGACCCCCTTTCGACCTCGATGGGTGACTTCGGGTCGTCTGGTTTCATAGAACCGGAAGTAGCGCCCTTTTCCTCGCATCCACTACGGCCATTGAATGAACTCGCATTGTTCTCATTAATAATTCCAGCGCTAACACTGTCTGGTGAAATGCTGGACTTTATTACGGTCTTAGCACCTTCTTCATTTGTCGCCACCACCTCATATGACTCCTCGTCGAGATATAAGCCCTTCGACGCTATTTCCTCACACCCACCACGACGCTCACGCATCACGAACCCCATAGTACCTTGCATAATGCTCGGCAAAACATTGTTGAAGGCGCTGGATTGCGCAGTACCGGAATATTGCCCCGGAATCAACGTATATGAGTGTAACTTGCGCTAAAGCGCATATACTGGCTTGAACCGGTTCCCAAACCGGTCTACAAATAGCTTCAGCATCAGATGTCGTGAAGTCAACTCGCCAGTGTCCACCACGATTGGATATTCTGCGCCAGCTTCCTCCTCGATTCGAAGGACGAATGCTACGCGATGTCCTCGCGGATCGCCTGCTACAAACGCCATAGAGTAGTACCCCACGGTATCCTCGGCATACTGGCTGGCAGGAAGCAGCTCGGAGGCAGCAAGCCCCGGCATAGTACGTGCGCTTGTGAAAGCAGAGCGCAGCTCAGTGCCGAGACGTGTCGTTGACGGTAGTGTTGGCAAGATTGAAATGAGGATTTCTGTGTGGCGCCACCAACTGCACAGCCTATGTACATGTACATTTGATTTACATTCACGTCACTGCATTGTGGCGCAGTGAGTTAGGGATGAGACTCCGATGCAGCGCTAAAGAAGCGTTTGGGGAAGCAGAAAGTCTAGCCGTGACTGTCCCTTTGCTACTAGTGTGCTGTTGGATTTTGTGGGATATTCATATCTGTACGTGTGCGCCTCACGCTTTCTCGATTAAAGGGGCCACCAAAACATTGCGATTAAACCGTTTTATGTAGGCGGCGACGAGCGCCTCACTTTCACAATATACTACGTTTCGGCACTATAAAGTCTCTGCAGCATCAAAAAGTCTCAGCATCACAAGACGTTACTGTAGCAGCACAAATAAATCTGGCCTCTCTACAGTCATAGAGAGGCACGAGTGGCCACTCTATGCCTGTACACCGAGTTGAAGGTCAAAGATGGGAAGAAGCCAATGAGAGCTGAGTAAGACATCAAGTCACTCCGAAAATGTGAACACACAAAATGCTATAACAGCTTAGACTATATTTGTGCAGCACTAATTAAGCCAACATTTTGTGGCAAACATCCATCATTGGCCTTGCCGATGCGAACACCCAGGCCGGCGTGTGCCGGTGGCGCCGTCCGCCTGTGACAAGGCGCTTGTTCTCGATAGCACCAAAACCCTCGCCCGACGCGGACAAGGGCATCACGACGGAGCGCCTCGTGCGCAAGTCAGTGAGCTCACACAAGACGCGTTCAAGCCGCCATAGGAAGCAGTTACTTCAAGTACCGCGAGATGGGGCTCCACCCGTCTGTTCGGCAAGGAGGCCACGCGGGTCGCAACCCTCACGTAAGCGTTATCGGAAATGGTATGTTTATGACTGGAGGTCTAGCAAGATAACGTGGATTTAGCGATTGCGCGTTCTGGGAGAGAATATGCATGCTGGCCGCGGAGCAACTGCGAGAAGGCAGTGGGGAGAGACCGGCGTGGTCAGGTCCGCCACGAGCGTGACGAGAAGTGATTTTAAGTCGTAATTCACGCGACGGAAGCTTCTGCATCGGGCGTGTACTGTTAAGGAGAGTCGAGTGTAGTCTACTCCATTGGTCTGATCCCGTGTGGGGTTTGTTAGATCCGGAAATCCAGCTATGCGATTGGCGGGGCTGATGCGCGTCAATACGTTTCATTACGTGTACGGAACAACTTACGGGCGCGGGTTTGTGCTCGCTCACTATCTGTGCTGCGTAAATCAGATGTCTAGTCTTAAGGTATACCATAGCAAGCTCCAGTCATTCTATCATGAACATGTAGTTAAACTGGCACACATGGAATCATGCTGATTATTCACGCGACGACGTACTACACGAGAGGGGTTGTTTGTAGCAGACGCGGATGCTGCAAAGACGGATAAATCTTTCTAACTTAGGATATTCAGCATTCTTCCGTTGGCGTGCTAGCGAGGTCAATTGTTGCTTCACCTGAGAAGGTGAAGCATAAGTGAAATAGAACAATCTTGACGTGCACGAATCAATTTTCTTAGTATTCTGAAAATTCCTACGAGCGAGGACACGTATGTAGCGAAATAGATTGGGTTGAAGTGTATCCCCTTCAAAGTGTGGTATCTGCGTACTACGTAAATCGGGCATCTGTCGTCAGCGGCAACCTGCATTATCAGCAGAATAAAGTCAGACACATTGCACATTTAATAGTCCTAGCCGTGTGCTATCCTTTAGCATTCTAACCCAGCAGCTCCGGTAATATGTGCGTTGCCATTGGTTATCACTTGGTATTATCAGGAGTTCATTTCATGCTTGTCCGGGTTGTAACTTGACTACTCTTCATGGTACGTTATTTTGTGCATCGGAATCATTGGAATTCGCGTACTAAACCCTCAAACATATTTAACAAAATATGTACGATAATGAATTATTCTTGGCCATGGACGTGCGCCATGTGTACACATCTTTCAATGTGCGGATGCAATATGCTTCGCTGCCTTATCTGGTTGTACCTTAGTAGCGGTGCTTGCGCGAGTGCATCAATAAGCCGTGTCGGGCCCATCATCTTCGCTCGGTGTTTGGATCGATTCCAGCGAGTAGGTGCATCCCTCAGGTAGGCGTCAGCTGTGCGCAGGTAGACATGGATAGAACAACCACCCGCGCAAAAATAGGGAAAGTAGTGTAATTTAAAGTAACGCTGTTGTCTAGATTCTTTGGTTATTGTCTCCCATTTCCAGCTTTCATTGTTGCCTATGGACCTGACGACGCAGCACTAGCAACACTTCCAGTAATCGCCACACTTCTATGCCGGGTCCCTCGTTTGCTGGACAGTTACTTAAGATCCTTCGTTCAGGTGGTGCTATCGAGTATTACTCTCAGCTGTTCGAGTGTGGGTTCCCGTCAACGGCGGCTTGCTGCCGTGTTGGGCATCAACTCCAGGCTTGTCGCGTTCTGCAGCGCTGGAAACAGCTGAAGCGCCACCATCGACGAGCCTGCTATGATAGGGCCACGATACCGCGGTTCAGTACTTGGAGCCGCTCAAGCTGAGTGGCGAAAGCTGCACTTGCTTGTATTAGTGGGCATAAGCAGACGTGCTTCGAGCCGGACCAGCGCATTGAGCGAGTTCCTGCTGGGTCTTACGAACGCTTCATTGTATTGATGAAGGGAGAAGGTGCATGCGAGGAAATTGAAAAGTGCACTGTGCAGAGGTCGGTACCGATCCAGACCGTAACACAGATGGCTGAGCACAAGGGTGGTGGGCTTCCTGCACAGCAAAGCTACCGGATATGAAGACAATGAGTGGTGAGAATGATGGCAATGGATGGGGTGTGTACTGTTTGAGTGAAAATATTTCACAAATAGCACCTGTACTACCCAAAGAGGACATGTACAGCGTATCCGTGTGTTATTGGGGAAGAATGAGGACGGAATCGTGGCTCAGGGGTCTTGTGGGGGTAACGGCCTGGAGTCTAGACCCAGCGTATTGAGCGAAGCAAATTCAGTCATCGAGATAATTCCCTTCAAGTGTTTGCTCCACTTCAGGAAATTGACATCATTCGCGTGTAGCTATGGTCTTTATGATATGGGTGACATGGCCACAAAGCAGATGCCGACCTCTCATCGAAAACTTCAAGAGTAGTCTCCCCACGCG
>NW_003303757.1:3611440-3613248 GCF_000142945.1 Phytophthora infestans T30-4
TCGTGTGAGCTCACTGACTTGCGCACGAGACGCTCCGTCGTGATGCCCTTGTCCGCGTCGGGCGAGGATTTTGGTGCTATCGAGGACAAGCGCCTTGTCACAGGCGGACGGCGCCACCGGCACACGCATGCCTGGGTGTTTGCATCGGCAAGGCCAATGATGGATGTTTGCCACAAAATGTTGGCTTAATTAGTGCTGCACAAATATAGTCTAAGCTGTGATAGCATTTTGTGTGTTCACATTTTCGGAGTGACTTGAGGTCTTACTCAGCCTTTGACCTTCAACTCGGTGTACAGTCATAGAGTGGCCACTCGTGCCTCTCTATGACTGTAGAGAGGCCAGATTTATTTGTGCTGCTACAGTAACGTGTTGTGATGCTGAGACTTTTTGATGCTGCAGAGACTTTATAGTGCCGAAACGAAGTATATTGTGAAAGTGAGGCGCTCTCGGCCCATACCGCCAATGTAAAAAAGGGAAGGCAGTCCAGGCAGCCAAAGCTACCCCTCCTCTCCTCCGATTTATAGTGCGTCTGTAGCTTAGAGCACTTTGCGAACCTAGCTTTTTCGATTGCGTTTGCGATATAAGTCTAACTCAGAAACGCTCTTGTTGTTCATGCTTGGCTCTACAATTAAGACCTTCAGGCGAAACAAGAAACAATTGCTACTTAGCTTACAAATTGCTTGCACTACGTCAAAATGGGGAGGGCGTCAATATTTTGTAGCAGCACTGTTTTAATTCCTAAGTCGGAATCATTTTTTCGGTTTTGTAATAACACTTAGTCTAACGTTTCCTCTTGACCTGTGTAGTGAGCAACGCTGGCAAAATCCAAGTTTTTAAGGTGGCATGGATGGGTTGTTTCTTCTGGGGTTAGCTGATCATTTTTAGGTAAACTCCAATATTACTCATTCTGATTGGTTAATACAGCATTAATTTACTTACCTTGATTAGGAAGCGTATGTACTTAAACTAAACGCTGCGTCCAGCACAGTGAGAAGTAGTGTTTAAACTTACTTTTAGGGCACCGCTGTCTGGAGAAGACGTGCTATGAGATCCACTCGAAGCCAAATGCCCATTCTTCATTAAAAATATACTTGGGTGGGTAGCCCAAAAACTCCATTATTCCAAAAGCCAAAAACCTAAATGCGTTTGGCGGATTACAGACCATGTTTTCTAAAAGGGTTAGGTGGCCAAATCATGGAGTTTTGTCATGTATCGCTAGGTTTTGTCCTTGGTTCTAAAAAATAAATTACGAGGAGCGTGAAATTTATGCTGAATATGTTTGATATGGCGTAACATGGGCAACCATATTCACAGTAGGGTGTGAAAATTGACGAATGAGTGCGCTTTGGCTTTGTCGGACATTTCTCAACTACTGTATTGCATGGCCAAACTACCGTTTGTAATGAGAGATTTTGCTGTACTCATGTCAAAGCATGGTGAGGTCATGGAAACATGGAAACATGTATGTTTTCGGACTCAGAAACTGTGACTACTTAGCTAGCTTTTTTTGCCTTTGCTTTCGTCGCTGAACTCCATGATGGTACGCAGGATATCCCATCGACGGCGTAACAATCCATTGGCCGTGTAATTGCTGCCTGCTCCCTTCCAGAACCGGCGCCAGAAGTACAAACAGATGAATACCCCGCAGTTATTACCGTCTTTCTGGATGGGGCTATGCACGGCTGTGATGCTAAAAGCCTTTGGAAGACATTTCTTCACGATCTCATCTGCCAGCTCTGCAAGCAAGTTGTGGTTAGCGCGCTTGTCCATGCTATCGTAGGAGCACACAGTCTGCGTATATCCATTCA
>NW_003303757.1:3613612-3668159 GCF_000142945.1 Phytophthora infestans T30-4
GCGAGAAGTAGCAGCGCTAGAAAGAAGCTAACGACTTTCAATTCACTTTCAGATTTTCTATCTACCACTCAAGTAACTGGTCCCCCGTCGGCAAATTCTCCTGCGGTTTTCATGAAGTGCAACAGCCTGTACATCCGTTTGGAAGGCAACGTGGTTCTGGTGGCGAAGCAGATGAAGCTGCTGGAGTGCTACACGCTCGACAGTGTCTACGGGCTCACCAGCTTCATGTCCATGTTCGTAGCGGACAAGATCCTCATCATGAACCGTGTCGAGTGCTCAGCGTCTAAATCTTGTGCGCTCGGGTCTGCTGTAGATAGCTGTGCGCTCCACATTCTACTCGGCTTCAAGCCTGACGTTTACGAGATCGACGGTCGTCCGTACCATCCGCACATTGTACAAGCGCGTGACTACCCATAATGTGACGTACCCCTCTCAGTTTTGAACCTTGGTTAAACTCCTTCCGTGACTGCCTCCGATGAGCTGCATCAGCTGCTTTATCCTTTCGTGGTCGTCCAACTCGAGTTCTAGGCTTGAATGGCTTCATACTCACTGTCTTTTGTTTACATTTCTCTGTTTGTTTGTCCTCAGCTGTAGCCGTTTCATCTGCTACAGTATCCACGTGTACAGCTTCATCTTTTTCTTCAACATCATCAGAAGTAGCCTGTGCATCGATTTGCGTAGGAGCTACTTCTTCATCAGATTTTTCTGAATGGTCTGGCGTTTTCATCATGGTATCTCCGAGGCGTAAGCGGCCCCGCCATTTTTCCAAGTCATCAAGTGCAGCCGCAAACTTGTGGTCCGGTAGGTCTGATAGCTCAGTAGTTAATCGGCTGAGGGCACTCTGAGCCACCTTGAACTTATCATGCTCAGTCATGCGCTTCTTACGAAAATCATCAACTCGAGCCGATGATATTCGCAACGGTACATCCACGGAAGCTATTTCCTCATCCAAAGATCCCATGCGCAACCATCTGATCAAGGAATTCATAGACCGAAATCATGGTAACAAAACATGGTCGAATCGCGTAAACATGAAAGCGAATCATGGTCAGTACTTAAATAACATGCTCAAAACATGGACAACATGTACACTTTACCTAACAGGAATGAATGTATATGGAATCTTAAGCAGGTGAGCGACGGGCTTGCGGTAAATCATCCCATGTCGGCAAGGCAGCTTCATCGTCGACGAAAATTCACAGGAGCACATCCAGTTGTACTTGTCGACGCGATAGTTGTGACCGTCCTGGATAAAACTGACGTAGAGATCGACGTCCGAGATGCTGTACATCTTAGCAGACTCAGGGTTCCACTGCAAACTTGTACTCCGGCTCGAACACATCTGCTAACCACTCACTCGTCATCCCGAGAAGTGATTCATCTCATCCTCATACGACAGGTCGCGACGGGTGCCGGGCATGACGACGCGAGCTGCATACTCGTCCTCTTTTCGACGCTGGTAGCGTATTGTGGCCTCCAAGCACTCCCGCATGGACATAGAGCTATCCAAGTCGGCTTTCAGCTTTCCGAAAAAACATTCCAACCTGTTGTTGGTGTTGTTTCGGAAGTGTGGCAAATTCATGCGGTAAACCGTAACCCACACATCCTTGCCAGCAACCCAATTCTTGTCAAAGTAGTTCCACAAAGAGAAGCGATCATCCCGACATGCAAGGTGTTTGAATTCGGCTGCGTGCTGCTCAAATTCATCATCAGACCTCGAATACACCATGTTCGAAACGCAGTGATCCATTTGTTTAAGAATCCCACTCGGGTACGTGTCGTATTTTTTGTCATCACGAACTGCGCCACGTAGCCACTTCAGTACATGAAACTGGCACAAAAGAATCCGTGCGTCTGGAAACTTGGTGCGTAGCACACCAATTTCAGTAAGATTTTTGTCCACCATGATGACCTGAGTACGCTTCCAATCGTTTGCTAACTGGAATTGTTCAACTGCCTTCTTCATGTGTCAATCTGCGTTTCTCTCAAGTACAGAATGCTGAACAGCCTGGCCGTGGCCAAACTGATCCATCACCATCAGCGTACACAGTTGGTAGTTATATCTGATTGCCATGACAAAACACAACGAAGCCGTGTACTCGTAAGATTCAAATCACACAAAATCATGGTCAAAACATAACGAAACATGACATGGTTTCGGACGCACCTGTTCGTCTTGTGCGTGCAGTCTACGAGCAGTATCTCTGGGACCCGCTTAAACACCTTACGCATATGTTGCGAGCTAATAGTCACAACGGCGGTATGCCCATCAGTATCCTCGTCGACAGCCGACACGTTTCCTGCAGACTCGAGCTCGAAGCTAACCAAAAGTTCTGCCACGAGGTCTTCATCGCTTAGACTACCACCTAATCAATATAATAGTGAGTAAACGATCAAAATCAAATAGAAGGTCTGTCGTACCGGACTTTTTTGTCCGAGCAATAAGGTTGTGCACATCCTTTAATTGGACGTAATAGGGCGTTCGTTCACGAATGTAATCGTAGATTCTGCTCGCCTTGCTGCCGCTTGCCACCATAAGCTCCACGTCGCTCATGATTGGAGAATCTTGAGGTACTCGTCGCACTGAGGGGTACATCCTGTACACGTCCTCTGACAGAGTATGGTTGTAAAAGGCTTGCTTGATTTCGATACGCCACTCTCCATCAGCGAGCTGAACGCATTGGGCACGAAATCGCATTGGGCATCCCACACTGTTCAAGGTTTGTCGAGGTCTGATGCCTTTAGAACGGACGCGTTCCTTCCAGCCGTGCGTGCATATGTACACACGCTGGTACGGGTCCAGATTTTCTGGGACAAGAGGTAACTCAGCCTTCGGTTTGCCAATGCGTATCTTCATCTTCGCTATCTTTAGGTTTCGCAGCCGCACATTTTGTGTCTCTGAAATTACCAGCACGGAATGAGCATCCTGTTGATATTGCGTCAACCATTTCTCCAGATGCTTCCAGCTTTTGTAGTACTTTCGTAGCGGAGGAGCGTAGTACAGTTCATCATCCCACTATGCGTGGTCCCGCTTGCGACTTCCACTCGAGCCAGCATCACTACACTTCTCGACCCCACTGTAATTTGCAGTCGGCTGCTCACAGGCAGCCTGGATTCCCGATTCCCAATTCACATTGCTATCAGCCATTTGGGTGCTAGTTTTTACTTCTTCTGTATTTTGGGTATGTGGAATGCCATTAAGCCCAGTTGCGCTCACAACAGAACTACCAGTATACGGAAGCCGACCGTGTACTAGAATCTCCAGCATCACTGCTGCTGCTACTGGTGGTTGCCTCTATCTCAAGCGCTCGCAAAATCTTCGCAGTGTTCTTGGTACGAACCATTACTAAATCATGTACAAAATCATATTAAAAACATAATTTAGATAAAAGCAAATTCACCGCCATTCCGACATTGCGTGTGTACGTACGACCGTCGCAGCACTTGCCACTTGCAGCTGTTGTGTCTTCAAACACGAAACGCTATTTGATAACTCGAATCCTTCTCTGAGGCATAGTCATCGTCAAAACATGGTCCTTTCGTACTGCACAGCATAGTAACTGCTCGTATACTCGAACCTTTACTCGTATGAGATACAACCTTATATATCACGGACGTAGTGGAGAAACCGTTGGATAGCGGCGGAAGGAATGAACTACCCTGCCACAGCTGGAAAATCTGGAAAAGCAAACAAACGACACGTTAGATGCGATATAATCCTTGGAGAATCCTAACAGCGCATGTATTGGTAGCCACACTGTGGGGGAGAAGGGGGGGGTGTATTCTAACTGTCGCGGGCAGGTCAGTGAGCTTAGCTGCCTTGAGAGAGCCGAAGGGGAGCGGCGAGCTCAAATCAGTAATTTAAAAATCCGAAATATATTTTATTTTACAAACATGGCCAAACATGGTTAAAACCTACGAAAAACATACTGTGAAAAACATGGACTCGAGATTTTGCGAATACTTTTTCGAAGTATTAGTATTAAAAAAGCATGTATTATAATTATTTTTTTACAAAGTACACATTACTAATAACCCCAAATTTAGTGCACTCGGCCCGTTCTTGTAACAACCAGGTTTCATGATGTGAAGCAGAGGTCTTCGTTGACACGATTGTGTGGTGACTGTGCGGAATCGGTGGAGGAATCGCCTCGGACATGCGGCGTCTCGGTCTGCAATACGATGGCTGGTTGCGTCGGTCGCCCATGTTAACTAAGAGCGTCACATCGGCGGTTCTCTTTGGACTGGGGGATCGAATTGCGCAGAGGGTGGAGAAGTCTCAGAGGGGTGATGATTCACGTGTCAAAGAGATCGAAAACGATGGAGCGTTCGTTAGCGACAGCACAGCTCGAACCATGCGAATGATGATCTGGGGATGTGTTCTCTTCACTCCTATTGCACACACGTGGGTCAACTTCAGTGAGCGCGTGGTCGGAAGCCATGGGAAGGTCGTGGTTTTCAAAAAGATGCTGCTGGACGCGCTTGTTCTCGCTCCAAGTATCAATACGATCTTCTTCACGTCAACGCAAATGATGCAGGGAAAATCTTTCGGCCACGGCGTAGACTTTGCTGTGGACCGGTTGCCGCAGACGCTCAAGGCCAACTACATGATTTGGCCGCTTGCGAATATCGTCAACTACAGCTACGTACCACTGCAATATCGCATCTTGTTCATTAACTGTGTCAACCTCGTGTGGACATCAGTCCTCTCGACCATTTCAAGCCGACCTGCGTCTGCTACTTTGAAGCAGAAGAGAGAAGCGAAGATTGTCATGCCTTCCGATGAAAAGCTATAGTGCTGAAGAGGAGGCCAAAACTGCTATCTCTGAGAGCTGTATTTCTTGTAAATAATAGATGTAACTCACAGCCGTCTTCAATTCAGTGACGATGTGGAAATTCCAGTGGAATCGTGAAGCTGGCTACCGGTACAGCATACCTATTGCCACTGGCAATTTGCCAGGCCGTTCAGAAAGCCATTTCGGTACTGTATTATAGTGTTCCCACCGGAGACGGGGTCTCGAGTCGAGACTCAACTTACTGTAATAAGTCCATCATTGGTGGAGAGTCTCCACCATGGGAGGAATTTCCATAATCCAGTACTAGTGTACTGTTTTCTTAGAAAAGGAGGTGACTATTAATAGTACTGTTTCCAGTACATTTAAAGTTCGTGTTTTACTTTTTACGAACTTAAGCTAACGTAAGTCGTTACTCCTGATTCGCTCCGCGTTCGCTGCGTCATGAAGGTAGCCTTTTGCGCTGTCTTCCTCTTGTTGGTTGGTAAAGCCACACGAAGTCGATGGTCTCTAACTCAAAGTCGACTTTGAGCTTCCACGGAAGGTTTTTGGCGGGCTCCCATGTTAATTCGCGATAACCAACCCATTGCACCAGATAAACTCTAAATTATGAACCCAGCGCTTGGCGTAGAGGCGTTCGACATCGTAGAGCTCTTGGCTCCTTCCGCGCCGAGCTCGACTACTGTCAAACAGACCAGACCCCCTCTGACCGATCGCCGTTGTTGTCCAAGCCTCTCTGCTACTGGGAGGGCGCGCAGGTAGATTTTTGTTAATCTTGAGCTTATAGAAGGTAGAAGGATCCGTCTGCCTTCCGATTGAAATTCCTGGTGTGCTTTTTGAGCTTGTTGTGCGGCGCCCACCTGATAAATCCAAAATGAGGCTTTACATATCCAGATGTCAATGTAGAGCTTATCTAATTTTGTCAAAAGCATGAAAAAACATTTTAGCTTTACAGCTTCAGGTTATTATCTCTTGCGATAAACTCTTGACAAAAATTGCAGTAAATACATTTCAGGAATTTTAGCATAATATTTTAGTGAACAATTAACTCAAACCTATTTCATACCAACGGTCTCAGTAGAGATCTAGCTACTTTTACAGTTTAAAGACTTACCAAAAATGCTTTTAAAGCTGCATCTCTTAAGCGTTTAGCTAACAAATTATCGGATCGGATTTTTGATTCAGATTTATAGAAACGTAAAACAATAAGATGAAATTGTAGAAGTTTTGATAAAGCTAATGAGCTAAATGTGAGGTTTGTAAGAAAATGCAAACTTTTGGAATAGCTCCGGATGCTCCATAACATTCTGATCACGCTTGCGCTTATGCTTCGATTTCGAAGACGTCATTCCCAAAATGACACGACAGGGGGAGAGGGCACATACCAAAGCGCACATATAACACTACATGTAATAATAACCAACAGCCATGAAACCCACAGCTTTTGGTGCAAGTTAACTCAAAATTGTAACGGCAAAATTAATTTACCATATAATTTTTAATATTAAAAAATCTTTTTCAGGACACAATCGCATGTCCAAGTATCATTCTAAGCCTAGTTGGATACTGGACACATGCTTCATCTCATTACTTATATTGCGAGTATATAATTAAAATATTTCGTTCTAAAAATGCAGTAATATTTGCTGTCAGATGTACGTACTTAAACAATGTACTGGATCTTTACGTGGCGCGAACTTACCGGGACTGTACTGTTTTTCCAATCCAAACTCTGAATTAACTCGCCGATTTTCTGAATCCAGTACACAACTGGATTAAATACAGTCCACATGGAGATGCAAAGGCACCATGATTTGATTGTCCGCGTAATAGTAAAGATGAACCCTTCGGTAGTCATAGCGTCGGGAACCAACATTTTATCGCTATATAAGAGTATTCTTGTTGTGAGGTGGCTAAGCCAAGTTTACCTTCGAAATGGTACATTTACAGAAGCTTTGTTGCTGCAACAGCAAGGAACAATATCTAAGCTACTTAAACATAAGAAGGCTCTGGAGGAACCGACTACGTCCTAGCTAGCCGTGAAGTCACAACATGAGGTGTGGTTTCCAGAGCTGGACACCGCGCTGGCCGAGTGAGGGCTGGTGCGAGGAGGAAGGAGTGATGGTAACCGGTGAAGCCTTCAGAGTATAGGCAGCACGATTTGCTGCGATCCTATAGTTGGAGGCGCCACCTACGTGGTCGAATGCGTGGCTTTACAGGTTCTGCGGAATCGAAGTGAAGGACGTTCCAGCGAGTGGTAAGTCGATGGGTTCCTGCGAGGATACTGGAGCCGAAACAGAGAATGATGATGTAGAGCTCGATTCTGCGGATATTAAGGAGCAGTTGCGAAGCTGCTTATTCGAGCAGAGTGTCGGATAGAAGTGTACAGAGGCTTCGAACGATGCAGAGAGAGAGCTGTGAGACGAGCTAAGCAGGAAGGAAGGGTGCGAGCAGTAAGTGTCCTTGCTTGCCTACTTTGGACGTGCTGTGACTATCCCAAAGTTTAGCACCTCAGAACAGTTATTTTCATTATTTCATATTCCGAGGGAGGGGTGAGAGTTATTTTATCTTTGGCAAAAAGCAAAATTCGGGAGCCGATATTGTATTCTTGTCGGAGGGTATTAAATGAACAGGGATTACTGCCGAAGGGTTCATCTGAATTACATGTACAGTACTGCACCCCGTTTTCGCGCCCTGGGACCTTCGATAAACTTCCGGATGTGATGATCCTGAATCCAAATGAGCTTTAATTTGTGAGCTAAAATCTAGTTTTTTTGCCAAATCTATATGGTCCACCCCCGCGAAAATGGGGGCAGTACTGTAATAGGCAAAAGTCACGATCCATAGAGGCGACGCACAATTCAAAGTGCAAGCACTCATCAGGTGTACGACGTACACAATCGGAGTTTTGTCGAGGGTTCTCCCTTCTAAGAAGGGATTCTTCAATCCATCTCATTTCCAAACGTGCTTCCGACTTTATTAGCATCATCGAATTCGTCAATCATAGCCATGTTTTATGAGCCCGGCAAGACTGAGCACAACCTGCCGCATGACCCGTTCAAGGCCTGTGTGCAGCCCCGTCCTATCGGTTGGATCTCCACCGTCTCGACCACGGGTGAGGCCAATCTCGCGCCGTACTCGCAGTTCAACAACCTGACCTTTGACCCCCCGTACATCATGTTCAGTGCCAACCAGAAGCCGTCGGGCAAGCAGAAAGACACGACCGTGAACACGGAGGCCACGGGCAAGTTCTGCTGGAACCTGGCCACTTGGGATCTCCGTGAGGCCGTCAATATTACGGCCGAGCAAGTGGGACCCGGTGTGGATGAGTTCGAGCGTGCCGGTCTGAAGAAGGAGATGTCCAAGTGTATTGAGGGCGTCCCGATGGTGGCCGACAGCCCTGTCAAATTCGAGTGCGAGTACTACAGCACGTTGCGTCTACCTGGAAATCCGCCTATGGGTTCGGTCGATGTGATTATCGGCAAGGTCGTGGCCGTACACATCAAGGACGAGGTGTTGACGGAGGGCATCCTGGACGTCAAGAAGACCAAACCCATTGCGCGTTGTGGCTACTACCAGTACACGGTGGTGAAGGAGACGTTCGAGATGATCATTCCCAGCAACAACCAGGAGGGCGAGGATGTTTTAGGCGGCCTCGAGGGCAGCACTCGTAAGCATCGAGAAATCGCTCAGCGTGATCACCACGAGAACGAGGAAAAGCCTTAGATGCAACGACGATAGATACTGTGCAATGCTGCCAGCAACTTGATAAATAAAGTTCACGCAAGTTTGTAGAGCTTAAGTAAACTCTTCAGCTCAAGTACAGACGAGCAATTTCGTAATGGCATGTTACTGTAAAAATAGTGTTACAGTACTAACGTGCTATTGACTTTTACGGACCACTTAAAGTGTGGACGACGAGAACGAGCACATATAAACAACGGATCCAGGTATTAATAGTTAAACCGTGACTACAAGCTTGTCGCTGCCGACAGCGACGCCCACCTGTGCGTCCTTTGAAATAACAACGGTATTGTCGTTGGCCAGGATGTAGTTGTCCGTCGAGGTGGTTGAGGCAGCGTACAGCGTACCTTCAGTCGAGGCGTAGTATGTTGTTCCCTTGACAAGCGAGCTGGAGATGTCGACGGTGCCAGACAGCGCGACGTCAACGTCCGAGCCGTCCACGTTAGATACGATACCCACAGGTTTGCCGAACGACTCCACCAGGGCCACACGCTGGTTCTGAGCACCAGCCCACAGACCTGCGTAGCCGATAAGAGCGCCGGTTTCAGTGGCCACCACGTCTAAGACGATCGCGCCGACAGCGTTCGGGTCGGCCGACGCCAAAGAGAAGTCTGCGTTGGCCACAGGGAGCACCGGAGACTCCTCAGACAGCGTCAGATCCGACGAGTACGAAAGCACCTTGATGCTCGGCTTTCCGGAGTTGGCCGAATTGAGGAAACCCACGGCCAGGCGGTTATTGGACAGCACACGAACGATCGGCGTCGGGTAGAAGCCGAAAGCAGAGCCAAAGTCCATCGAGCCCACAGACTCGTCGAGCACGTAGCTGCTACGGAACGTGGGGGAACGTTTGATGGCGGAGAACTCAACCAGTGACACTGTAAGTGCGTAGTTGTTGGCTGTATCGAAGTAGCTCAGTGCGATCACAGTGTCTGATATCTTGGCCGAGTCAATGTAGTACGTTGGACTCACAGTCGTATCGCACACCTCCACCGTTTCGGTCAGTGTGTTGTCCGAAAGGCTGGCGGTGAACAGACACAGACCCACGCTGCCTACAGAGGAGGACGCGGTGTCGTTGCTCGACGTCGAGGACGCTTCCACGTACCAGGGCACCGTCACCGTGTTGCTCGAGTTAAAAACCGATTGAGGTGTGCCAAATTGCGTGAACGTTACACCGTTGGCATTGCCAAACTCGAGACTGTCGGATAATGAGATAGCTCCATCGTCCGCGAACGTGCCCACGATGACACGCTGGTAGTATGGATTCTGTAAATACGACTCGTAATACACCAGTGCGAAGCTCTTGTCCGACATTCGGGTGATGAAGGTACTGGTAGACGTATTGGTCGCTTCAAGAGTCTGACTCTGCTGCACCGAGACGGAGCCGTCATCGATCGTGATGGGCGTCACGTACGTTGTGACACTGAACCCGTCGGAGCTCGTGACGGTAGTGACAGCGATGGCCAACGAGTCCGAGAGTGTGGCCAGTCCCTTAACCGTCGAGCCAGAAAAGACGTTGCTGTTGTCGGCCTCGGCGATGCTCACGGTCTTGTCGTCCGCGTTGACCGTGGCGACGGTAACCGTGCATTTGATGTCAAGCGACGTTCCTGTCTGGTACGAAATGATGTTGGAGGCGTAGGCCGTCTCGGACGTGCCGAGCGGTGCGAACTTAATGTACGCCATGAACTGGTCCTCGGACGGGAGTGAGGTTGCCGCCAGGTACGCGGTGGTGCCGGCACCAGCCGTGAGCTGGCCGTTCGTCTTGTAGCTCACGGCTTGGCCCTCGGAGGCCGAGTTGGCATTGGTGCTTGAAAGCGTCGAGGACTGAATGGTGCTGGTGACGGCTTCACCATTGTTGCCACGATCTACGAAGTGTAAAATGTAGAGTGCAATGACGTTGAGCAGTAGGAAGAGCGAGACGCCACCCCAGATGAGATTCTGGCGCTTTTGATGCGACGGAGGAGTTGGTGACGTGTAATCGGCTCTGGGTGTGAACACGCCGTCGGCGTTGGGCTCGTTGTCCTTGCCGCCCATGAAGATAGAGAGGAGTGTTGCGCTCGAGGATGCGAATGCTTGAGTGGCAAAAGAGTAATCTGGTGCAAGAAAAGGTGGAAGGACACTGCTCTATGGTTGCAAATAAACGACTTTGTCAAGCGACTTTTGCAGGCGCAGGTTATCAACGCAGAGCGTGCCTAATGCAGATTTGATTGGCTGACTGGACCGAAGTTGAAGTGACTTTCAGCAAGAGTTGATCCGTAAAAACTATGGAAAAATTGAGCGCTCTCACTGCAAGCAGCTCGTACGACAAGTTCTTGCAATCCTGCCGTTGTCTTTCATTATTGGTGAATTATCAACAATCGACAGTTATGCTGTGGTCTCTTCGATGGAAAAACGGTGCTCCATGCATGCTCGCCATTAGCAGCGAGTCGCTAATGCTATCAAATATTCTTGATAAACTTTAAACTGGAGCTGCGATGGGTCCATTGACAGTGCGCGCGCGAGAAGTTATCGGAGAACGGCCCAGAGCGTTGCATTTCAGTACAACGCCCCCAAATCGCCGATAAAGAGTTAGTTTTTCTAAAAACTTTTAGTGAAAACGTCAACATGGATGTACCGCGTCTCTTTGCTGATTCAGCAGTGCAAACGTCAACGTGAATGCAACGCCGCTACATATACCTCTACCCTTGTAATGTAAGATGCACAGCTAGAGTGTACATGGTTCTTGCAAGATTAATGATATAATGCGCCCTGAACTCCAGGGCCTGACGCATGCTACCCATACTACATGAATGTACTGAGGTAGACTGTCAGAACCGGCCGAGTGTCGGTCTGTTGATTTATTGAGGCGTGACTGAAACATCATATTTTTGCCACTCGCTGCGCACGTGTCATCGTTGAAAGGCTTCAAGCTACAGGGGCATCGTTTCTGTTGACGTGGGGATCTCGACCGTATCGTACGAGGGCAGTGCCATCGTCTCCGTCGATGTAGGGATCTCCATAGTGTTGAATGCCGGAAGCGCCATAGTCTCCGTCGACGTTGGGATTTCGACTGCATTAAGGGCACTAAAAGATGGAAGTTCGACCGTCTCAAACGAGGTCGGGATTTCAAAGTTGCGAGCGCGCTTCGGTTTTGTATTTGCCTTGGGTACTACGGCCTTCGTGCCGTTAGAGCCCACCGCTTTGGCTGGTTCTTTGCTCGCTTCCGCGTCCACGAGCAGCTTCGTCAAGTCAATACTCTGGACAAACGCATCCACGACCTTCGTGGCCAATTCATCCTCAGCAGCTGTGAGAAATACGCCAGACACAGAATCATTCTGACCTTCCTCACTAGTCTTTTCAGCAAAGAGGGCACTATGGCCGCCGTCCGTCAGCTCGGGAAGAAATCCGTAGACGCGTTTCTCGGACTGGAACTGCTCGAAATACGCGGTCACGTTCTCTCTGCAGTGTTCCAGACTGTAGAAACCGTCCTCTGGTAAGCGATTGAAGATACCGCCCAGCACCTTGACGCCGTGACTCTCAAAGAACGTTGCGTTGAGGTTGAATGAGTCCACGGCGTCACCCACCCCTTTCTTGCCAACAAGCACCACAGGCGTCTTCAGTTTTTTGGCAACATGCGCATTAGACACGCCGCAAATTGATCCAACAGCAGGATATCCAACACCATCCACGACCACGACCTTCTTTCCTTTACCTACTTCCTCCACCTTCTGCTTGGCCTTCTCCAACAACTGAGCCGACGTCTCCGTTTCGCCCTTCAGAAACTCTCGTGTGAACCCCTTATAGAACAGAATGGGACCCACTTCACAGCACGTGATGCCCTGTTGCCGACAGAATTTGGTCACTAGCTGCGGCTTCTCACACTGTGTGGCCGGCTTAATATACGCGATGTCACTGGCTGCGTATCCACTGCGCAACAGCGCACCCACCAGGCCCAGGCACACCGTAGACTTACCGACTTGAGCTCTGTCTCCACTGATAAACAGCCGCAGCGGTGGTGCCTCTGGAGTGGCAGGGGCGGGCGACGCAGTGGTGTACCGGGACTCGAGCAATTGCTGCTTCATCCACTGCATCAGCGGTGTTTTACCAAACACGATGAGTTCCTTCTGGTCCACCGAGATCCGGGTAAAAAGTTCGCCCTGTCCGTGCTGGTTCACTTGATTCGGTAGCGCTCTACGGCGCTCGTTCACTTGGACCGGGTTGTTCTTGAGCTGCTGGGCGACCAGGGCCTCCACCTCCGCAGAGCTCGCACGGGTCTCACTGTGCAGCGCCAAGCCAGATCCATAGAGAGCACTGAAGCCACGCAGGAAGGTCAGCACCTCGGTCAGCTCGGCGTCGCCTTGCAGCCCGAAGACCACACAACGAACAGATTCAGTCATCAAAACGAGCAGAATAAGTTACATGTAGCGCTACAATGAGAAAAACACCCAAAAATCCCAGCTCTCTGGATTTTATCCAGAGTCCATCCGGGTGATAATCCAGCGATTTCGTTCGTATACATGTACCAGTTTTGTATCGTTTAAGTGCAGCTAAAAAAGTCATTGGGCGTGTTTAACTAGATTTAATTCTGACTAGCCGGCTTCGCGGCGGTGGGTCCCAGCTGTGTAGGCCGTCCACCTCCGCTTCGCTCCGGTGGGCTGATGTTTTTGTTTTATACATCATGAAAACATTAAAAGGAGAAATGTCAGTGTAAAAACGTGTTGTCTTTAGAGTAAGGCCACATTCTCACCCATGAAGCCCGCTGGCCTCTGCTTCGCTCCGGTGCACCGAGGTTTTTCTTCGTTTGTTAGCGAAACAAAGTGGAAACGGTGAAGCAATTATTCTTGCCTACGCTCGAAGATATGTATTTACACTATGTGTTTTGTGTAAACTCCGCCCTCCTCTTCCAATTCAGGAAATTCGATCAGCACCTTGAATCCATTCGCCGATGCTTTTTTTTGCGGAGGTTGCATAATTTGTAGGATGTGATGTGTCCAGAATTTTAAATACGTTGTGGTGCAGGGTGACTTTGGGTAGGATGTTGTACCCCAAGGCTTCAGCCACCTCACTAAGACGTAGTTTCGTGACTTACTGCCCCTACCATTCTGTAGTCTCATATGGCGGTGTAAGATACCGAGGTTTTGTAGGCTACTGATGCTCCGTACAACATATTGGATGCCGTGTTCTTTCGTGGTCCGTGCTCTTCCGTGTCCTTTCTGGCTTCGTGGTTTCAAGCTCACCCGTAGCTCACACCGCTTAGTGGTTCAGGGTTATCGCTTTGGTTTCATGCTCTCTCGTACGCCCTCCCCCTCTTTTGTAGCTGCTAGCTATTGCGTGCTCCCAAGGGTTTATGTGAGCTCCACAGGTTTGTGGTCCATAATCATTCATGGTCCATGGCGTCTTATCACCGGTACCCTCGCCGATGGGTGCTTTTCCGTAGCTGTGTTGATCTGTCGCCCATGTATCGTGCGTTCCTGGTGTGGACACATCCCCCGCGCTATCGCGCTATCGTGCAATCGCGGTGCTGTTCTGTTTTTCACGCTATCGCGAACTCATAGTGTGAATCTGTCGACCACAGTATCAGATCATGCAACCGTGCTCCGCGATGTAGCCGCGTGCTCTCCTGAAGCGTTCCGCCCTTGGGTCCGCCGTCCGTTCTATCATATTCTACTGTGACATCGTTCTCCCTGGCTCCGCGAGCTCAGTTCTTCACTGGTATCGTGCTCCGTGGTTAAGTGATTTCCCTCTATAGTTCCCGTGACTGCGCGTTCTCCCATGGTTTAATAGTTTCGTGGTATTTTTTGGTGTCGCAGTTGGTCTGTCGTCCGCTCCATCGTGAGCTACCGTAGTATCGCTCTCCGTGGCTCGGTGAGCTCCAGTTTTACCCTGGTATCGTATTTTAATGCAAGATAATCTCCCGTTTATGGTCTTCCGCGAAATCATGCTTGGTCCGTCGACCGTGCTCCGTGCTCCACCGTGGTGTAACGGAATGATCGTTTTTCAGTGCGTTGTCACAGCTACGTGCTCTATGTGGGGTGTCAGTATTTCAGCTCTCTTCCGTGGTCCGTACGCACCCGTCATACTTTTTTCCTTCCCATGCTTCAGGGTTGCGCACTCTTCCGTGGTTCGTGCTTTTCAGAATCGCTAGGTGCCTTCATTGATTTAGTCCTTTTTCATTGTCCATGGCCTTTCGTGCTTCGTGCCGTTTCTTCTATTTCATCATGCACATGGTGTTCCTCCGTGTTTCGTGTTCTTGCTTAATCACGTGCCTCCGCGCTAATGTAATCACAAACACTGCTCCAGTGCCTTGAAGGTACGCTACGTATCGTGTTGGATAAAGGGTACATTCTCTAAAGGTCGCACACTACGCGCGCAAATATAAAGGAAGACGACATTTTTTTTCGCAGCGGTAGAGAGGGGGTGAAGGGTGGGAGGCCACAATACACCTTAAAAGTTTGAGTAATTAGTATTAGTAGGAAATTTGAGTATATTATATAACACAATCATCGTAATTCTACTACAAAAGATTGCAAGCAAATATTTAAAGGAAACTATAATAGTACAATCGTGTAAGTAAAACTACTATAAAATTACAACGAGGCTTAAGACATTATATTTTTAGCAAAACTACTGAGAGGACTATTCAAGACTCGATATGGACCACCAGGGCCCAGATTTTATATTAGACTGTGTAACCATACATTGCGTGCGTGCTGTTCGGCGCTAATGCTAACCAACGCGCACACAGGCAGCACCCTTTGCGTGAAGTGGTGCTCCGCGGCTGAAAAAGGGGGCAAAATGATATTTAAGCGTTGCATTGAAGTACGATATGTCGAAACATAAAATGTGAGCAACGCCCATCGCTGCGCTCGGCAGCCAGTAGAAGGCATGTATTAGCGCTACCCTTCCATACTTACAAACTGCTACATACGTTGCCTGGGGCCCCTGTTCGGCGCTCCTCCCGCAATCGCACGCGCCCTTCGTCCATTGTCTGTCGCCGCCGCTTCGCTTTTCGAAATGGGGCGAAAAGAAAGAAGCGCAAATATATTACCAATCAGCGGGCTGTAGTAGTATTCAGTAGTATTTATGCTTAGATTTGGCTCAATATCAGCCAGTGACCGGGGCCGCCTTCGCTTCGCTTGGCAGCATTTTGTCCAGTGAGAAGTGCGTATTTGTGCTCCGGACGGAGTCACCGACAGACAGACAAGTAGTGTTTTAGATTGACTAAAACAGCTTAGCCAACCAGGTTCGATTTTACCAGGTCACCGACGTTTTAATAGTTCAATCAACGCCGTTCGATTAAGTGCTACTGTAGCATTTTGCTGAATACACGGCCGTTAGGCCGGTAGGTTGTCTGACGCAGTAGGTAGTTTAGCGCAAAAGATAGAGTGAGATTCCAACATATCCCTACCAAACTCTCTGTCATAAGCTCCCAGCCTCACGTTCCCTCTGTACAGTACCACAAACGTACCAAACTGTCTGACAGATCCCACGATCAAAGTGGGAGATGCCAACGCAAACTTGACCGCCACGTGCTTCCCACTGACGTCTTCTAACACTCCTCCTCGTCGGTACCGCCACTCCGTGATATCCGTATAACCCATTCCTAGTTTCGCCCAGCACAAGCCCACTTGCGTTCTCAATTCGTTTAGCCTTGGCGCTGGCAGTGCCTTCGTCAGGACGCCCGCCGGCATGTATCTGGACTCACGATACTCCGGTCGGAGAATTCCTCTCTTCGTATAGTCTCCAACAAACTTGATACACACATATGTATGCTTAGCCTTCGACGAAGCTCCTTCTCCGTCTAGCTGCTTCAAAGCTGCTTGATTGTCCACTCTGGGGTACGTGGGTATAACCAGATCCACCTACAACTCCTTCAGTAGTTCACGAACTCCCAGGATATCTCTAGCAATGACTGAGACAGCCGTCCGTGTACTCTGCTTCCATCTTCGACGCCAAAACGCCGTTCTGCTTCCTGTAGATCCAACCTACAGCCATACCGTTCACCGCCACGATGCCTCCCGTGACCGACTTTCTGTCACTCTTATCAGCAGCGAATATGCGTCGCTATACCCCGCCACGCTTACAGGTCCAGCGTTCGTACCATCCCCTCTCATTCTCAAATACAACTGCTTAGTTCTACCGAGGTACCTCAGCACTCTCTTTGCTAGCTTCCAGTCCGATATGGTTGGTGCGTGTGTGCGTCTTGACACATGATGCACCGCAAAGGCGATGACTGTCCTGGTACATCGCGCCAACCACAGGAGACTTCCAACCAGACTCTTGAACTTCCTCATGGTCACGGTCCCAGAAGATCCTGCTACGGGTAAGATCTTCTCATTTCCTTCCGGAGGCTCGTTTCACTCTTCTCCAATTTTTGCGCGCACTCCGTGCACGTGCTCTAGTCCATGGTCTCGTAGCATGTCCTCTATACTCGTTTCTTGATCAATCTCGTACCCATTCTCTTCGTCGTACACCACCCTCATTCCCAGAAACTTATGAGGCTGTCCCAAGTTCTTCACCGCTAAGACCTCCAGCTCGTCGAAGAAGGCGTCAACTGCCTTGCTTTTCGTACTGGTGACTAGCAAGTCATCGACGTACACCCTCACAACTAGTGCCTCGTCTCCGTTGTGTCTGTAGTATACGAACATGTCCGTAAGACACTGTTCGAAGCCAATCTCCTTCGGTTTTCCATGTAAGCGCTTAATCCACAGCCTACCAGCCTGTTTTAAGCCATATAGGGCTTTCTTCAGCTCCCGGACAAGCACGTCGCCCTCAAAGCCCAGCTCTTTCCTGATTTGGTCGCTCACGACCATTCCTTGGGGGATCTGCATGTAGATGTCAAGGTCGGCTTCCTTATCCGCTTTAATATAAGCGTTGGGCATGTCCCCATGCTTTGCCGAACTCCCCATTTTCTTGTGAGCACCAAGATCAACTTAACGCTCGACACGGCAATTACTGCGGCGAAAGTCACGCTGTAGTTGATTCCGAAGATTTACTCTTTACCGCATGCCACTAAACGCGCCTTCAGTCGCTCGATCGCCCCCTCTGAATCTCTTTTAGTCTTAAAGACCCACTTCGCGTGCAGTGCGTGAGCGCCTCGTGGTAAACGCACCACCTTCCACACACCGTTGCGCTATAGTGCTTGTAGTTCTTCAGCAATGGATTTGAGTCACGCCAAACTTTGCTTACTTCGTACAACCTCTCGATAGCTCTTCGGGTCGGGATCCATGACACTGTTCACCACGTCGCTCCTCGTCACCTCCTAAGCGAAAATTTCGTTGTTACGACCCACGTCGCTCCTCGTCTCCTCCTGGATGAGAACTTCGCTCGTGGGTTCTTCTCTACTCCGTCCGGCCGAGCGCGTGGCTGGTCTCTCTCTGGACCATGGCTTCTTTTGCTTTCCGCGCCGCTTAGGCCGACGGTACCTCCACCAGTGTCCTCGGCTTGATCACGTCTGGAGTCGGCTCCTTCTCGTGGTCCTAGCTCTTCTCTGCAGCTGGGGAGGCCGTGCCACCCGCAGGTGCCCTTTCGTCGCGACTCGTCGTGCATCCCCCGCTTGCGACCTCTGTCGCGAAGCACGTGCATCATCTCTTCCGGCCGGACCGGAAAGGTCGTTCGTCTTAGACTCTTCCTCGGCATCGCACGAATCTTCTCCGAGGTACAGACGCTGCACATTCTCGTTCTGTTTCTTGTTGAGTGTTTCTATATTTCTTACATATTGCGTAATTATCTCGATCCGATCCTTCGGCAGGTACACTCTGTACCCCTTCGTGTCCTCTTCAATGCCCACATTCATCCCTTGTTGCGCCCTCTGCACAAAGTTATTCTTCCGCGGGTCACGATATACAGTACAAGGCGATCAAAAGACAGCAATATCGCCCAGCGACGGTGTCTGTTTGGTCAACATCTTGATCGGTGACATACGCCCCGGATTTGCACTATTCGGCGATATGCTGAGTATGTAGGCGGCATAGCGCACCGCATCTCCCAAAATATTAGTGGTAGCCCACAAGCGAATATTAAACATCTCGCCATGTTCATAATAGTTCTGTGCATTCGCTCAGCCTTCCCATTGCAGGTCTGATTGCGCGCTTCACCTCGCTGTCGAGCGACTCCAGTGCGTTTGCAGAAAATGTCTACGTTTTCGTATTCTACACCGGAATCAGTACGCTACGCGTGGATCCGACAGTCGAAACGCTTCTTGAAGAGAACGAGCAAGTTTTCGAATTGCTTCGCGGCCACGTCCTTAGTCTTCGCAAGGTAAACACCACAGTAACTCGTCTTGATTTATAAAATTCACCATATACATGTTTCCCAATCTGTCCTTTAGCGTCATGGGTCCTTTCAGATCCGACAACTACATGAACACGACCATGGTGGACTACACAAGGGGCACTTTAGTAAAGAGGTTGATCTCCATGTTAAATCTGGATATTTTCCGTACACGTTTGTTTTGCTCATTAACGCTTTTGGTAACAACCCCGGGTAACGCGACAGCGACAACGACCAGACCTTTGCGTCGGGCGAGCCACCTCAACGGCGAAAGCTAGCACAATTTAGCTAAATGTCAAATATTACGGGTGGTACACATTTAGTAGTGCACTGTAGATGCAGCTGAAGACGTCTCGGCACCGGCATAGGCGGCAGTCTGGGGAGACGGCGGAGAGACCGATATGCAACCAGAAGTGATAGTGCAGCGTCACGCCTACGTGGACTCGGACAGACAGCCCAATCTGATCTTTGCACTGCCACCACGGACTTTGAAGCTCTCATTTAACTGTTCTCAAGAGCTGTGAGGCCTTGCAATTAAGTGACCGATGGAAGGTCGTCCCTTCTGGTTGTACACACTCTCTCAGTTAACAACTAGCCCGAAGACCTTGGGAGACACCACCATCTCCAGTATGGACCGACCGCATCGTAGGCAATTGGACGGAAATAACAAGTTTGAATAGCATTTTGCCCTATCATTGGATAATGTAGAGTTATGAAAGGGTACGTTACTATTTGGGCACCAGGGTGCAGATACAGTAGTGAGCCGTGTTGACGTTATCAGATACTGAAACTATTTTTGAGTTGTGCAGATATAAGGTGAGTCGGATAGTGGCTAGATATATATGGCAGAGGAATACTATATTTCCGTTGGCTCTTCAGTTGAGATGTGGGTAAGATACTTAACTTCGACTCCAAGTGGTCGCTCCCTTCGCGTTTTACTTCCTTCAGGGAAGTTGTGTTACCGATAGGGCTTGCAGCTGAGTAGTGGTGTTCGCTTCGGTGGAGCTACCCAACTTGGACTCCAAGGACAGTTGTTCTTCCTTCGGGAGAGCTGCGTTGATGACAGGGGGTTGCAGCTGAGAAGAGGTGTTATCTTCGATGACTGTCGAGTCCGCTCACATTCCCCTGTGGAATCCCGTTGCGTTTTCGAATACTAATCCTAGTTACAAAGACAAAATGAATGATGATGCCCTCTTGGAAGGGCACATCCGGCACAGTCATAGCTTCCTTGCAGCTAAACAAAACTGGATACATGGGAAAGAGACCAAATATACTCCAGATCGCGGCAGCTTGCATTTTTTTCGTTACCTAGGGCTCGGTGATACCGGCGCGGTCCTCATAGCTCTTGTGTAGCTGACGCTTCTTGTGCTTGTGATCAGGTCATTAAAAGTAGGGTAGAATTGCGTTATAGCTTTGGCTACTCCGTTTGTCTTGATGAAACCATTTATGTGATGCTTGCGCTCGAAAGTGACGGAAACGCGCTCATGCAGCTTGGGGGGCGTTAAAAGCCCTTGACATGTGGACGGCCTGCATGCGGCATGCTTCTTTGTGCGTGAAATTCAATAATGTAGTACTTAAGTACTGGAGGAGGGGGCGAGCGCTAATATCAGCCATTGGTAAAAAAAAATGATTGGCGGTAAAATCTTTGAGGGGGTGGCTTTTGATAAGTCTTGATAGATGATCATTATCCTGCGTTTGGATTGGCTAAAACATTCGGACTGTCGCTACCAGGGGTGCCTTTCGATAAGGTTTTTACGGTAAATGGATCATTTGCATTACCTCTTATTCCGTATTTGTATCCACGCTGGCAAAATCCGTCCCTTCGCACAGAGCGTTGATGCTTACCTTCGTCATCGAGCTTCCTTTCTGGCTTAGCTCGTGAAAAGCAGTGGCTCTCGATTCCGTTGCCGTCGTGGTAGACAGATTTTTGTTTTCATCATCCGTCTCCGATGGATATTCCCTCGCCTTGTGGCGAAGCTCGTTCAAGGTCATTCGCCTCTGCAAGAGCTTCTTGCTGGTGTCGCCCATAAACGTTGGGCACTGCGAAAGCACTTGGTAAGCACCAGTGAGCTGTAGAGAACTCGATCCACGCAAGATCTCCCCGTGCTCCACGTTCTCTGCAGCCCATTGGTGCTTACCAAGTGCTTTCGCAGTGCCCAAATCTCAGGGGTGACATCAACAAGAAGCCAGCGACTTCTGATAAAAGCGCGCTGCTGATAGCAATGAACGTCACGATGCGCAGTCACCTGTGATCAGCTCAGGCAACACTCCACGAGGGAACGGATACAGGGGTGAGCCCATTTAAACGTGCTAAGCAAGAGGTGAGTTTGTCCGCTCTCAATGGTACCGATCGCCAAGTCATCCGAGGAGCGTAGCAATGTATTGCGCGCGCATGTGACCCAGCCGCTGTTTACCAGATCGCGAACGCCTTCTCGGATTTGCTGCTCATTTGGTAAGGTTGCGTCCAGACTCACTGGTTTCCTCTGTTTTCTCCATGAACTTCAGTTTCTTGCTGACAGCCTTCTCAATCAAACTGAACGACCTTGGAGAGTTTCCTTACTGCGGATCTTCAGCACACTGGATCGCATTAGCCGAGACGTCTTCGTCCTTCTCAAAGCCGTCTTTCACGCGACTCCAAAAGCGATCGACCGTCTGATTAACTACCACATAACCACCGGCGCTAGCACGAACCCACGCGCGGCTGCGAGCTGTATCTAAATGGAGCTGTAGTTCTTTCCTCTCGGAGTCTTCTCTTTTGCGACTTCCGCTATGATAGCATAGACGTTGTTGATGTTGCTGGCCAAACTATACCTGAGAGCGAGGCCACACCTGCTGACAGCGGGGCCGGGCCCCAGTCAATGCGCAAAAGGTCCGTCTGAAAATGTTTTTGTCTATCGCGAGTTTGTTTGACGATGGGACTATCAGCTTACGTTTGTCAGTATTGTCTCCTTCATCCGGATCAAACCTTTTTAGATTTGATGATACTTTGACCGGAAACGCTGGTTTGACTCACGTTTGACCTCACCGGTGCGGGATCAGCTCCACTATATGACACCCCCGGCGGAGATGTTCTTAGTAGTTAAACTTGTCTTTGTTCGGTAAACTGCTAGCTACTATATCAGTCCAGTAGTAATGCTGCATTAATTAGTACCTAGATAGTACCATTTGACGAAACAACTGCAAATCCTTGGCTACGAAGAAGTATCCAACACTCCTAAACACAATATATACGGCCATCGTGTCGAGTGCCCATAACTCAGTCAATTTTTATAATTTGACGGTGCGGGTTTCACACAGGTTGCAAAACATGCTTCGAAATAGCAAGGGTGTGCTAACGCTCGCGTTTTGCACTTTAAAGGGAGGCTCACATAGAAAAAAAGGATATTTGTAAAGGTGGTCACAATTTACGGCCACCATCGACCCAGTACAAAAACCTATATAAAATAAAACACGTGTCATTTTGGCTGACTCGAAAATGTGTACGAGCTGAGTTTCTGTGGGCGATTAAATGGACACTAGGTATCGAGAGCTCAAAGTAGTTGCATGGGGTACATAATAGTTTTATATATAAGGTGTTGCACTCGCACCTCTGCTTTATCGATATTGATCAAACAGAGGTGCGAGTGCAGCACCTTACATAAAAAACTATTATGTACCCCATGCAGCTACTTTGAGCTCTCGATACCTAGTGTCCATTTAACCCCTTAGTTCCCGGCCGAAAAGTCAGGGGTATATTTTGATCTTATGTTGGAGCTCCAACATAATTTAATATAGGAATTTGTATGGCCCCGAATTTCGTCCAGCTATGCAAATGGATAGTGCAGGGTTGCTAATGGATAAAAACGAGCACATCCAACATATTCCTGTTTCATGTTGGATTTTCTCAGTTGTATTGCTGCATAAGATGACTGATGCAACATTGTAAATGGCCTGTTTATTGAGATCATTGTCTGTGTAACATTGCACACGTCAAGTAAAGAAGAAATAGCCAATAGAAGCAAATCAATGTAACCACTATTCATTTGATTGCACACGCAAACGGCGCACACTACGATTGCTCCCCCTCTGCAGCAGCGTCTTTGTTCGGGGCCTGGTCATCGGCATCGCCGGATGCGTCAGCGTCGGACCCACCCGCTGCTACTTCACTCGCGCACGCCTCACTGCCGCTCGCATCACGTCGGCGGTGTCGCTTCTTGCCTGGACGCTCCGCTGGCGCTCGGTCGCGTATCTTGTGGTCGCGTAGCAAGCGGCTCGGGATGTCATTCCCGTTCTTCCAGTCGAGGTGCCATATCTGAAAGCACGTGCGCTCCCTTTCCTCCCTAACAACGTTGCAGAGATACTTCCTGCGGCACAACCTACAGTCAGCGCTATCACCGTGTTGGTATCAAGCATGAACAGCATGTACGTACTCTTTGGCCCTGCAGAGCATTCTGGACAGTAATACTTCGTATACTTCCGCGGCACCACCTTGTAGATAGCACACACTTTGCAGGTTCTGTGGCGACGCTTCTTTCCGGTTTCAGTGTCGGCCTTGTCTGGGTTCTCCGCCAGTTCGTGGCCATCATCAATGCGGTCTGAGCCACGTCGCTGTCCTCCCGTCTTGGCGACGCTCCTCGTGCAGGTGAAGCGGCTGTACGCTCCTCAGCGGAGGTGGATTTCTAGAATAGGAAACATAACCAACATAACACATATTAGTAAATGCATTTATGTTGCCAAACCCATCATAGCAACTTACCTCAATCTCAGCGAAAGAGTTTTCATCAACAGCAAGTAGTTGTTCCATGAGTGTCTCGAAGAATGCGGAATGCTTCGGGGATTTGTGCCCATTGGCACGCTGGTTGTGTCGATACACAATAAAGGCGTTCACCAACGCCATGTCCAGCAATCCGAGAAACAAGGTCTTGTAGTACTTTCGTGATTTGTACGAAAGCTGCACGCTGTAGCGTTGCATCCGGAGCTGGTCGTGCACATCAACACCTCCCATGTATCGGTGATAGTCACGAACCAGCTCCGGTGCCGGTAGCTCTTTCATCTGGCCTTTGATACGCCGCACTACAATAAAAAAGCACAATAGTGAGCAATGATACATATATATAAACACACAGGCTTACTTACTGACACTGACTGTTTCTCTGCTGCCACCACTGCTCAGCATGTGGACGGGATTGCGGTCCATCCACATTGCTGCGGTTATCTGCGGAAAAAGCTTATTTCAGCCAGCTTGATTGTCCCCTGTGGTGGTACTAGCTCTCTCACACCATTCACGGTTCTGTAAGACTTGTCAGTCTTCACATCCTTCGCGTACCCTGCCATACGCGTCTGGATCGTACCCGTAATGTACATCCGTCGCTGCAACAGCTCCAACGCCAGCTTCACCGACGTGTAAAACCGGTCTGTGATTACCAAACGCCACGGGGAGGTCGGTGATGGCGGGCACAGCGCGTTCATGTTCCTTAGTACGGCAGCCTCGCCGCAATTATTATCAGCAGGAATCGGAGTCCGGAGATTACTCTTAGCACCACAGTACACCTCGAATCTGAACAGTCGCACAAACGCACACGATATTAGTAAAAGTAATAAATATGTTGGATTAGGAAATTCTCCACAATGTGGATGTTTGCCCGTCCAACATAAGCACTTAGACCAAAAAAAAGGTAAGCATTAGCTTGCCACCTTGAACGCACCTCATGCAATAAGCTGTATCTGCACACGCTGCCACGAACACCTTGGTCCCCCACTTGTGCGGTTTGTCCTTGTTGAACTGTCTGGTAGGATTGTAGCGGGATCTTGAAGGCAGCGTAGCTTCGTCAAAGCTAATGACAGGAGGAATCTTGTAGCCGCGCGCAAATGTACGCTGTAAGACCTCGATAACCGGCCGAATCTTCCATACACGATCCGTGCTAGCTTGAGGCGACTTGTTGTTGGAGAAGTGCAAGTATCCCATTATGTGGAAGAACCGGTTGCGGGACATGTACTTGCCGAAGCGTGGCGTTGGCAACGCACCAGCCGGTGTCAACTCCCAGTGAGCAGCTATCCCCTTTCGCACTGGAGACAGCATCCTTGCAATGAGAAGCGCGATGACGCGCAAAACCTCCCACGGTTCTATCGGCTTCACACGTGCTAGTCGCCGACGAATATCTGCGAGGTTCTCTACTTCTCCACCACCACGACGCTGCTTCGCTTGAATCGCCTGCGCACGACCCGGTATCGACTGCGTGTGGTAGCGATTGCTCTCGACGGCAATCTGTCTCCACAATTTTGGCGGTAGGTAGTAGAAGAACAGCGCCAGTGGGTCTTCAGCCACTCCAAGGACGCTCTCAGATGGTCCATAAGACCCGTCGTAAAGGTCTTCATACGTAGGATCGTCTCCAAATTTGGACTGGTCTACAAATAGCACATCAAAGTGAGTTAGATAATGTTAACATTATGTTAGACAACGACGGAATAATAGTTGCGTATGTTGGATAGCGTTCAACATAACTTACCAAACTCCCAGCCCGAATGTTTCATCTCCGCCAAACGCGCCGCATTCATCGCCACCGACTTGCAGAACGTGTCCGGTAGTTCAGTTCCAACGCAATCGGCTAACTCCTCATCAGAGAGTTCTCCAAGCTCCCAATCTCCTTCCCACTCACTGTCCGCGTCGTCATCGTCTGAATCAGGACCAGATTCCTCTTCTGATCCGAGGCCAGTGCACTCACGTGCACCAGCCGCCATGATGTTAGGATCACCGTCGACTACGCAGGCGACAGGGAGATGCGGGGCAGCTGACGCAGCACCGGTGTCTGTGGTGTCACTTATGGTGCCTTCAGCTTGAGCTTCGCGTTCTGGACTGTCTTGTAGGACGCGGCGGCGTCGTTTCGGGGATCTTTGCGTAACCGGCGCCTGCTTGTTCGTCCGAGGGTGGCGCAAGGTCTCCACAGCGCCTTGAGCATCTCGCACAGGCGTTAGAAGCGCACTTGAAGCCACAGTTGAAGCCACAGCCATCACCACGTCTGCTACAACTTCCTCCACCTCTGGTTCCACAGAATCTTCCTCATTTTCTGCAACAGGTATTACCTCTTTAGCTTCGTCCGTACTCGCTGTTGCTTCTGTCTCTTTGGGTGCTGCCGGCTCAATATGTGGACCTCTAGACTCTGCTATCTCCATGGCTGTCGTCGTAAGTTTCACCGCCCTCTTCCTAGACTGCTTCTTCAACGCACGCCCCTCAGCGCCATGCTTTGGCTCTGCTGCTGACTGCCTCTCGTCGTCTCGACGAAGGCGACGCTTGTGGCGGTCACTGAGGGCTGCCTTGCACAACCGGTTCTCTTCCGCTGTCAGCGTCCGTCGTGGCATCTTGCCAGACGTCGCCACCATTCTGGTCTGCTGCCCCCGCGGTCGTTTTGAAGTATGAGAGAGTTTTGTGACTGTCGGCCACCCGTTGGTGGTGGGTGACACCGCCTCTCTTTATCTCGTTCAATCAGGAATCCGGTCCAGCTACCCTAAGCCTGTGCATCCGGCCGTTTTAGGCTCCCACTTTTGTCTTGACTTCAGTATTGAGCTTTCCTGCGCTCTCTTGAGATCTGTTCAATACAAACTCCAAGTCAGTTTTTCTCTTATGTTTAGCCGCTAAACATAACATAGATGCCGAAAAAAACTGAAAGAAGCTATACACCTCTTATGTTTAGCGGCTAAACATACGGGAACTAAGGGGTTAATCGCCCACAGAAACTCAGCTCGTACAAATTTTCTAGTCAGCCAAAATGACACACGTTTTATTTATATAGGTTTTTGTATTGAGCCGATGGTGGCCGTAAATTGTGACCACCTTTACAAATATCCTTTTTTTCTATGTGATCCTCCCTTTAAAGTGCAAAAAACGCGAGCGTTAGCACAGCCTTGCTATTTCGAAGCATTTTTGCAACTTGTGTGAAAACCGCACCGTCAAATAATAAAAATTGACTAAGATATGGGCACTCGACGAGGTGGCCGTATAATTGTGGTCAGGAGTGTAGTACTGTAGGCAGGGGCTGGCAGTAGCGGAATTTTCCTTCAAGTTACTGCCAGTACTTTCCAGTAAAACAATACAAATTAGTGGCAGTAACAGTAAATCAGTTCAATCCTTCTTAGTTACTGTAGAAATAGAGCTATAGTACTGGCGAGCTACTGGCTTACGACCAGCTACGCAGATCGTGTGTGGTCCACACTATCTAACCCTTGACTGTAGACACTCGCCACTTACATCCGACGGATCTCACTTCGGTTGTGCCTTATAAGCACCTGCATCTCAGCACGACGGTTGTCCGTTCTGGTGCGAAGAGAGCCCATGCGAAGGCCCCAGTCGAAAACACGCGCTCCTGGTACGCGTTTGACGGACTCCGTCCGAGCCACACCCGAGCAAGTGCAGCAAACAACGGTGAGCCCGTCTCACGAAACCACTTGCAGACGTCCACGTGCTTGCAGAGTCCTTGTAGACACCAGCACACTCTGTCTCGACGTCGTACGAGGAGCAGTCGGGTGAAGTCCTCTGCGGTGAGCTTGCTGTCTGGAGCCTGGTCGACGACGACGCGGACCCATTGCACAGTGTCCTTCAGCCACTTGCACAGGACTTCGTCGGTCTATTCGTGAAGGGCGGACACTGGCGAGCTTTTCATAGCCGAGGCTACCATGGTGGCGCCATACATGATCAAATCGTCCTCAACGGGCGGCACTAAATCCAGGTTCGGTGGTATTTCCACATCCGTGCTGTTTGTTGGCTCCCGAATCGGAGGTGTGCATCGCACAGAAGACTTCTCGGTGTGCGCTGCGTAGGAGAGCCTTCTCTTCCTCCATAACAGCGTCGATTGTCACGGTGCTACTCTCAGCGGGAAGAGGCAACGTAAGGCTCTCGTCAGTGTCCGTGACTCTCTTCTCCTGGAAGATCGGTTGAATCGGGCTATCCACTATGTACTTCGTGCGGGGGTCCAGAAGCAGTATCACCACCGATTCCGCCGTGATTGTCGGCAGCTTCTTGGTAATCTACCCCTTTACCCTTTTCAGACAGGCTTGGCCTTCTTTGGAGAAGGCACTGATGTGGACCTCTCGACGCGAAAGCGACTGTTCGACGTGATCGCCTCCATCTCAATCAGCAGTCTCCAGGCGACGTTTTTGAACTTGTTGAACACCTGTGAGTCGCCGTACGACTCACAGTACTGGAAGTAGGCTCTGGAAGCCGGAAGGTTCATGATGGAGCAGGATCACCGACGACGCAACACGAGTATCACAGTCCACCATTGGGCTAAACTCCGGAAGACCGTAGGAGCGCTGCCCTTTCGTAAGACGATCGACTATCTGAGACGTATTGAAGTAGTTGTTGAGGCTTCTGACCTTTCGAATCAGCGCAGCACCTTTTGGGAATGGGCCACCCACCGTGCACACTCTGCGCTCTTTCTTCTGCAGGCTGGTCTCGGGGTCCACCACGTACACCGTCTCAGTATTCTCTCGTGCCTATGCCGTACAAGAGACATAGGTTTAGAACGTGCACTGCACAGTCGGTAGGCGTGGAGTCCTCAAACAAGTTCGAGACTTTCTTGACGCTCGACGTCACGTCGGACATGGTGAACGGAGCCATCTCCTCGATGGCAATGTCGTAGAACTTATCAATCCTGGACGTGATCAGAGTCTTCACCTTGCATCACTCGTGCGAGCCGTTGTGCACAGTCGCTAGCAGCGCAAGACTGCAAAAAAAACAATTCCGCGTGATGAAGGGGACCGATGTACCCACCACATCTTTCTTGCCGCTGCCAGTAGTACATGAGTCATGCAGCACGCTCAGGAAGGGCAAGTCGAACGCAGCCTTAAACTCGTCCTTCAACATCTTCGCCGCCATCGTGCATAACCACTTAAATAAAGCCTCGATCAATTTGCAGTAAGTCCCAGACGAGAGAATAGTGGCGCCCGCGTTACCCGTGAGTAGATGAACGAGGTTTCGAAAGTCATCCGTCACAACCGTGTTGTACAGCACGCCTGAAGCATCACAGATAGATATTGTTAGTGCATCTTGTCACATAACTAAAAACAAGTAGCTTACCGTCCTTGATCAGCCAGCGCGCAATGTGCACATTGAGCTCCTTTTGGGTTGGGCTTCACCGTTTCTGTAGAGCTCCGCGCTTGGTCATCTTCGACTCAGGGGGTGGCATGTCCGTGATGCGTTGTGACGGACATCTAGAGACATTGCTCAGCGCCGAGTCAATTTGGCGACGAGCCCACTTGGTGCGCTTCGCCATCTCCTCCTTGCCTACCCGGTGCGTGCTGTGCATGGCGACCATGTGATCCTTGGCGTTAGACGTATGGCTCCAGCGTCGGTGCCCTCACTGCCATGAGTCAGCTGCAGCGTTAGGCTGACTGGTTGCATTCGCCGTGCACAAGACACAGATGTGCGTGAACCTATCGGCGTCGCCAAAATGTGCGCAACGTCCCACACGCTGTCCCTCTTGCCGACATGACGGTAGTGGTGGACGTCAAGCGGGATTCCATATGAATGCGTCCACACTTGGCTTCCAGGTGGAGTGGTCTCCTCCGACGACTGGCTGCAGGAAAGCTCCAGTGTACCGCTCTCGGTGATCGAGGACTGACTGTTCTGCTGGTGAGGCGCGCCCGGCGACCAGCCCGCAGCGTCGAAAGCGTCTAACTGATCTTTCGTGGAAGGCATCACTTCAGGTGGCGGGTTCTTGGTCTTCCACGCAGCAACACACGCGTCACTGCAGAAACTTTTGTAGCACATAGCAAATTAGTAACCAATTAGCAATATAACTTTCAGTGTAACTCACCGCACGGATCTGTGGCCTGAGTCGTGCAGGTCAGTAGAGCACAGGTGATGGACCTCTCTGTCGCATACAGAGCACGGGTCCGTTTGAGACAACTCAGGGTTGACACAGTTGATGAAAGCACACTTCTTCGTAGGTTGAGGTGGTAGTCGTCGATATTGTCTACTGCTGGGCCTGCAAAGAAAATTGCGAAGTGGTTTAGCAACGTGCCTTCCACGGATTGAGGCAGACAGCCTTTAAAGAGCAACCGTAGCTCAAAGCAGCAATAGAGGAGCTTGCCCACGGCCTTAAACCGACCTCATGTTCTGCATCTAGCAACCATCGCCCAATCGTGCGATGAAGAGGGCGAGAAGTGAGAGGGATAGCGTGCCGAGTAGTGAGCAAGCCGTCTTGCGTCCTATTCACGATCCATAGCGGTGGTCAAAATGGAGGATTGTCAGGTGCCCGTCTGGATTTCGGTATTAACTCGACAGTCTGTAACCTGGGCTACTGGTTACTAAAGTAACAATAGAATCAGATTTGACATTAGTACTGGCTACTTTAGTAATAGTAATATAGTACTATCTAGTACTGGCGCGCAGGAAAACACTTCACTTGTAGTACAAGTCAAGTACAAGTTGTACTGGTATAAGGTTAACAATGGGACAAATCAGAAGCTTTAAAAAAATGGATACATGCAACTCTTAATTGTATTAATTTAAAACATACTGTACGCCGAGTATCAGCATACCGTAAGCGTCAATACCGTAATCACAAATAGTCCTTCCGAGTTTTGAACAGCCTAAAGCTCAAGCATGCGTTGCGCAGATTCTGGTGCAGCATCGGAGGCCTAGATCGGCGATATGCGACGCCTTCTATCCGCGCAGGGATCTTGCCAGGATTCCTGGATCCAAAATGTCGACGGGATTGGGCGCTGTTACAGTAATACATGTACATGTATTAGAATCCAATCATGGCTGACAACTAAAGCCTTTTTTTGCTAGTTTGAGCGGACTTAACTGCAGCATAGATACACCTACCCCGCTACATTAACCGGTATTAACCTCGTAAACGGTACCAAAAATCAGAGTAAAAGGTTATATTTATTAAGAAAACACTTCCGAGCACATTTTTAATAGACCAAAATATCATCCAGTTTTAGAGTTTTCTGATGTTGTCAGTATCGACTTTGACGGATAATGCAAAGGTCAACTTGGCAACGTCTCGTGCTCTCACAATCGAAAACCTGACGAAAACGGCAGCAGCAACACAGACAGCATCGAGCACCGTCGCCGACCGCGGATCCTGCAAGGATACAAGGCAGTGAGCGACTGTGCGTGTCCTCGAAGCCGTGCATCCCCTCTAGGTAGCAGATCGCATATTTAAACAGTAAAGCGTAAGCTCTGACAGATCCAGCACATTCAGTTGAGACAATGCCGCTCTATCGTCGTGGTCCATGCTTTGGCTTCTCCGGACCCGCGCGGCTAGACATCGATGGAAGCAGCTCGTGGCCAGTCGACTCAGCGCACTCCATGGAGCTGGACCTACGGCTCTTCTCAGCCTACTTCTTGGTGGCCGAGCCTCTAGCCACCTTCGTGGGCTACCGAATCGCGCAACACTGTTTGCGCGGCTGTCGGGTGTACTTCCTTTCGCCGTCGCAGCGAATGTGGATTGGCTTTTTCTACTGTTGGCTCAAGATTCGACTGGTACGGTTAATAGATACATGTATCGATTGAAGAGGTGATGCTAACGCACAGGCTGGATTGTTCGTTGCAGATCGACTACGCGTTCCACGGCACGGCGTACTACACGATGTCGCTGCTCATTATGGTTGTGTATTTTGTGTACGCGCTACTGGCTTTCGGTTTCCACTTCGGCCCATTGCAGTTCCTCTTTTTCGACTACATCCCACGCAGCAAGATGACGCAGAGTTTGATCTACAAAATGGCGCTTCTCTGCAAGGAAGTCTCAGCACGCATTGAATTTTACGTGTTGCAGCAGCTCATCTGCCGTCCACCACTAGAAACGCGTGACAGAAACGCTATGACCTCGTCACCAATTGCCACACGCCCGTTGGAGCCTCTGACCTCGTGCTCGCACAAGGCTGTTGATTTCTCTCGAGTCACGTCTTTCTTCGGACGGGAGGTGGATGTCAGCATCGAGCTCTGGAACAGCTCCATGTGTCAACAGTGGGCCATGACACTGAGCTCCGCCGCTCGATCTAATGCATCCCGTGTTCGTAGCAAGTACGGAGACGCTACGGCTCTTACGGATAGCTCCTTCGAGTGCCGCTTCATGTTCGTCATGCAGCACGATGGCTTGTTACTAGGTTTCTTCATGACAACACCTACAGCGACGCTTATGGCCAAGTTCAAGGACGGGAAGGCGATGCCATTTGAGCTGGTGCAACGTTTTAACTGCAGTTGTCGTTCGGTGATAGCAACTACAGCACCAATCTTCCTGTACGCTGAGAGTGCAAAGTTGGTGGGAAGAGCAACTGTGGCGCAGAAGAATGCCGTCTATCGTCTGCTACTACAACTCAACAGTGTTCATGGTAACACTGCCGATGTGTCTCTACGTGCTCTACGCGCTAAGAACTTCGTGGATGCTGGAGTTGGCCAAGTGGTGAAGAGGAAATCACGCGTCACGGGTTCATTCAGCGTCTTGGATGGGCACTAAACGCTTGCTGGGCATCATTACGCTCGGATTTATTTATTTAGATTATTATCCCTGCATCTCACAATTATGAAGGCGTACATCAACTACCTTCTCTTTGGTTCATTGTGTACACTTAGCAGCGATTGCTGCGATATCTACAGTACTTAGCAGAACTGTGGTGGAGGTGGCACAGTGGGCACCATACCCAACGTAAACTCTGCTAGCTGGAACTGCTCTACGTTCCACGCGTCGTCGCGAGAATCAGGCGAAGGGCCAACGATTTTCGGTGCTGGCGGGGGAGGTATCGGTGTCATTGTGGTGGTCGACGTCGACGATGAACTACTCGCTGCTGGGTGTGCAAATCCTCCAAACCCACTAGTGGCGCTTGTTGAAGTCACAGGAGCACCGAACGGACTACTCGATGGTGCCACGGATGCCCCAAATGGAGATGAGGTGGTAGTGCTGGAAGATGAGGACGCACTAAATGGAGCAGTGCTATTAGCGGGCGTACCGAAGCCTGATGAAGATCCACCGAATGTTGTCGCCGTGGAACTATTCGTTGATGTTGCGCCAGCGAAAGGGTTGGCGCTACCTGTTGTCGTTCCTGACGAGCCGCCGAAAGGTGAGCTTGAAGGCGCTTCAAACGCTGAGGATGCTGGAACGGCACCACCTCCAAACGGTGAGGATGTTGGTGTCGCTGCGCCAGCACCAAAAGGCGAGGACGTCGGTTTTGCTCCACCTCCACCGAATCCTCCTAACGGCGAAGCTGTAGACGACGCACCTCCACCAAACGGAGAAGATGATGGAGCCGCGGTGGCCCCTCCAAAGGCAGTCGTAGAAAAGGCCCCGAACGGACTCGCAGCAGGCGTAGCTGGCTTACCGAATGGAGATGCAGACGTAGCAGCAGTGTTTCCTCCAAACGGATTAGCCGCAGCACCACCGCCAAAAGTTGACCCTCCTCCCGACCCTAGCATTGATGGAGCACCAAACGCTGTTGTCGATCCTCCTCCAAATGGGCTAGCAGCGGCTCCACTAAATGCTGTGTTTCCGCCTCCACGAAATGGGCTTGCTGACGGAGCAGCACCTCCTCCAAACGGTGATGCTGCTAGAGTCGCCGCCCCAAATGGACTTGCAGCGGCTCCTCCTCCGAACGGGTTCGTAGCTCCACCCTGCACGACAGAAACCCCTGATCCAGGCAGTGGCTCACCAGCAAACAGCTTCTGCGCAGACTGGTGGTTCTCCAGAAGCGACACGATTCGTTGTCGATGGTTCTGCTGCTCTGCCGCCAGTGTCTGCAGCTTCTGTGTGGACTGCATACAATTGCCCGACGTCTTTAGCTCTTGATAAGCTTCCCACCGTGCTTCTTCAGCACTTACATCGCCTCCAACAACACTGGGCAGCTTCAAACACATAATCCCACATAATTAATAAAAATATGACTTGAATTCGACATTTTTGTTTAAATAAAAACGTACGCCTTTCGCAACTGCGAAGCCTGAGAGAGGCCAGATTGGTGGGGCCTTAAGCTCCTCAATTGCCAGCGCACGCCCGGACTCCGTCATTGTCACGCCTTGAGTACTCGACGTCGAGTTGCCATTGTTCCCGAACGGAGACTGCGACTGTGAGCCAAAGCCACCGCTACTCCCGTTGTTACGGTTACCATTGCTGCCAAAAGCATCGTGTGAGAAGCGACAATTGTTGCCGTTGCGGCATGTGCCTTGGAGGAAGAACTTGCACGGCTTCACGTAGCCGCCTGGTCGCCCCATTATTACCACCGGTCAAGTCTATTTTTAAAGATTAAATACAAGTGTCTGATTTGTTGAAAACGGCTCTTTCATAATCCGTCCAACCACCGATGGTTGCATGGAAAAATCTGATGCAATTCTTCAAAGTCTAACAGTCCTGATTCCGGTATCTAATGGGGCAGAAGGAGGTGACGATCGGGGGCTTGCTGGTGCTGGCGTCGGTGGCCACGACGTTTGTGTACGAGTCTGCACTTGTGCGAAGTGTCAAGAGCTTCGAGGAAGGCAGATCCGTTGTGGTTTCGCTGGCCAATCCGCAAGGTTTGGCGAAAAATGAGGATCAACTCATTCATTTTTCGGGTTTGATCACCACCACAGCTTCAAATGGTATGTCTCGATGGAATAAAATTGATACAGACGGACTGCCGCTCCGACAAAGCCCTTTTGTGTTGGATCCAGTATTCGGTATTGCAGCGAAGGGCGTGAGACTGCATCGCCATGTGGAAATGCTGCAATGGGTGGAGACATCGCACACGTCGACGAGTAGCACACCTGAAGATGAGGACCGCCGGTTTGACGATGATCGCGAGCGAATTTACATGTACGACCTGAGGTGGAGAAAAGAGGAGATTGATAGCAGTGCGTTCAATGATATTAGCTACCGGAACCCTCCGTCGGAAGCTTGGGTATACAAGTCGCGGGTGGTCAACGCGAAAGACCTCGTGGTGGGGGAGTTTTCGCTGCCCGACGATCTGGTGGATCAGATTCAACGTCGAGATGGTGTGCACTTGGATACTGCGAGTCGTCGGGTGATGGCGAACTTACTGGATCAACGACTAGGAGGAGCATGGGAAGCCGGGAGTGCGCTTGCTAATGTCACAATGGAGGATAACATTTTCTACTTTCGGAACGAGATGAGAGAACCGGTTCTTGGAGACCTACGTGTGTTTTTCGAAGTGACACCCAACTACCCCGTGACAGTGTGTGCGAAGCAGAATGGGAATGAGTTAATGCCATTCAGGAGTTCCACTGGGGAATCGATTTTTCTGTTGGAAGACGGCATCATGACTGCGGACGAGCTCTTTGACAAGAAGACGCATGCAGAGGTGTGTACTAACGTATTGCTCATGTTGCTAGTTCAGTCTTACTTTTTCTTCAAGTATTTATGATAACTTAAACCTTATTTCCTGCTTTGAAGGTGCGCAAAAACCGCTTCTTCCGGCTGTTCGCGGCTGTGCTGGGCTTCATGGGTTTTCTAGTTCTGCGCAAGCCCCTGATCGAGCGCTTTGGACCGCTCGCGGCTGGTATTCAGCAGCATTTGCTGGCAGCCACTATGAGCGTTGCACTTACGTTCTCAATTGTTGGACTTAACTGGGTTCTGTACAGGTGAGTTGGGAGTCTCCGAATTCTTCACTGCTAACACAAACTGATATCTGTTTTGATATACCTTACAGACCACTTTGGGCGCTCGTGCTGTGGTTCGGTGGCTGGGCCCCTCCGCTTGGCCTCTTTTTCTTCTTCCGCTCCAAGCACGACTTAAAAAATCAATGAAAGGCCAAATTTTGGTACAAACCTTTTGAATACCGGTATTTACACGAACCAATCAGAACATCGCAATACCAACTCCAATCGTTTCCGGAGCAGTTGGCTGTCAACGCCATCACTTCCGCTTCCTGCTCTTCTCCACAGTGGACCACAGACGCGAAACTCATGGAGGTGGACTCGATGACAGGCCAGGATATGGTCATCAACGCGCAGACAATCGCGCAACAGGCGCAGGAATCCGCCGAGCAGATGGACGTGGGGCCCGAGGACGACATGGTGCGCCCCAACTTCCCGGCTCTCAGCGCGCAGCAGCAGTCCGGAGGCAAGAACGATTTCCGTCGAGTGCGCGTGCCGGCGCACCGCTACACTCCGCTTAAGAACGACTGGCCCAACATCATGAAGCCCATCGTGGAGCACCTCAAGCTACAGATCCGCATGAACACCAAGACGCGTTGCATTGAGCTTAAGAACTCGCCGCACACAACGGACTCTGGTGCGCTTCAGAAGGCTGCTGATTTTGTGCAAGCGTACATGATGGGCTTCGAGGTGCAGGATGCTGTGGCGCTGCTGCGTCTAGAGGACCTTTTCATTGACACGTTCGAGGTGAATGATGTCAAGATGCTCAAGGGTGACCACTTGAGCCGCGCTATCGGTCGTGTGGCTGGACAGGACGGCAAGACCAAGTATGCCGTGGAGAACGCCACTCGTACGCGTATCGTACTGGCCGACCAGAAGATTCACATCCTTGGCTCATTTGCCAACATTAAGCTTGCGCGTGACGCCATTTGCTCGCTCATCATGGGCGCGCCACCCGGCAAGGTGTACAACAAGATGCGCAATGTAGCTAGTAGAATGAACGAGCGTTTTTAAAATTCACAAGACGAGATTTCCGGATGCGAACGCGGTGAGTTTGGCATGGAACCACGGGGAGAGGTGGGCAGAGTTTGCAGTTTTTGCTGCAAACTTGCTCAAGGGTGTCCCCACTTAAATATATTCATTTTGGTTTTGTCTTTTCCGGTATCAAACCGTTCGTCTACGTGCTGATGTGCCGTTCTGTGCCAGAACCAGCTCGGGGTTTACGCTCCACAAGCGTTCTATTGTACTCTTTGGTGGTGTCCGTCGAGTCACTTGAACTGCATTCAGTCATACTGGGAAGACGTGATGTGCCAAGAATTTGCCATCAGCAACTACGCGCGATACCGTCGCTTATTGCCCTGATTGGCGTCCAAAATTCGGTGCAACTCCCCTGTAATCGGCTCAATTCTCTTGTCGGCTTCGAAGCAGTCAAACATTTCCAGGCCCACGCCAGGCATTTCACTGTAAAAAGCCAAAATCTGCAAACAGCCACGTCAACATGTCAGCATCGCCTTCATTTCACAACATCCGCCTTTCAACGCACCATGTGAGCAGAGCCATAGCAGGAAAACATGCCCTGTGCGCCTCTGACATGCACCACCTGCGGGTCAATCTGGTTTAACGTCGCCGCTACATCAAAAGAAAAGCGCACATTATCAGTCTTCCTGATTAACCGTCAAGCTCCAATGCTGCGTACCGAACTGCAGTGCGGCATCCTTGAGATTGATAATCGTGCGTGTAAACTCGTCCGTGTTCACCTCCGTTGTCTCCGATTGCGCTCTACGCCAGCCAGTCAAAAACGCAGTCAGTCTCCACTTTCTGAGCTCCTCAAACATCGTTAAGTAACGCACATCATGTCTCCTGTGTCACCATCCAATAAACAAACGTAGCTGGTACCCGGGTACACGGTCTTAATGCGTTCAAACTGTTCCTGGAAGAGCATCCGTCTCTGCAGGTCTCCGCGTCTTCGCGACAAGCAGCGACACCACAGACTCATGCGCGTCTCCGTCAGGAGAGAAAAGCACAGAGCGACGAGAGGCTGGAAATCGCCCCGCGTCACGCAGCACTCGTCTTAGTCTCTCTACCCGACTTCCTCGTCTGCTTCCAAGAGGCCCCAACGCCAATTATGGGTTCGTCGAATCGCGAGATGGGATCGAAAATTTTCAGAACACCTACAAGCATCTTCAACAGGTGCTTCTACATGACTTTTATTAGGACTACTATATATGACGGTGCTATTTAAACCATGAAAGACAAGTTCCCGAACAAAACCCTGAAGGCTATTAGATCTCGGACAAGGCTTTGAAACTAGTCACTCTTCGGAAGTGTGACATCCCAGTAGCTCCATAAGTCAATCGTTGCTGCAAGACTTCGAAGTAGTCGTTAATTTAGAAACAAATGATTCGTTGCGCCACACCAACAGGCATGTTCAGTGTGAAGGTGACTCACGTTGATGGGGCTCGCATACAGCTTGGACTATCGTATCGCGCGGTCTCTGTTGAAAGACAACTTGAATACGAGCTCGTGATTGCAAGGCTCACATAGCAGCATTGCCAGCGATTCTACATGTACGAATCAACGGCATCCAGCCCGCTGCGTCCATCAATATCACCAAAAGCATAGCAATTTGAGACCCCGACACTGCGAAACCGACAAGATTCAGGTTAATCTCCTGTTTTATTCCAACCTAGATCCTCGTTTTTTTCCACTTGGAAGACGTTCCCGAAGTATCTGTCTTGGCTTTATTGACCTTGTTCTGCTGTTTGTTCTGCCGCTTCTTCATCTTGACAGCGTCCCGCCGTTTGCGCTTGTAATCAAGTGTCAGTTTCTTCCGCCGTTCGGGCCAATCTGCTACCTCTTCGCCACTGACAAAAGTCTTCCCAAAAACTAAAAAGTCCTCCAGACTCTTCTTGGCGCGTTTCTTGGCCAGTTCAGCCTTAATCTCGCCTTCGTCTTCAATGTCATCGCCAGCCTCGCTATCCGTAGCCATAGCCTCATCGTCGTGGTCTTCTGTGTGGTGGAAACCTTGCGAGAAGGCCCAGTCTCCTGTACGTGATGCAGGTTCCTCCTGCTCGTCTTCAAGCAGTTGTTCACCCATAGCCGCAAGCGGTTTATCCTCACCAACCGGGAAAGAGAAGAGCGAACTCAACTTGAACGAAGCTTCTGCATTGGTCTCAGTAGCGGGTGCACCAAAGCCAAACACACCGTCAAGTGCAGCTTCGCCTTCTTCACCATCTTCCGAGTTTTTACGTACGCGAGAGAAAAGATTGCTCAGATCTCCAGCAGTCGAGAAGAATCGATCTCCACCCGTCACGATCTCCTTCTCTTCGCGTTTGAGTGGCGCAGTAGCTTCTTCTTCTGTTTGTACGCCAGAAGAAGTTGTTGTCATGGGGATCTCAAACTCGCGACACGCGTGGGTGTCACGTGGGTCGTAGCGCTTAAGTTCTCCCATCCAGGCGGCCTCCTTCAATGGATCCTTTGGAGTGCGCTGTTCCTGCATTCTCCGCTGCAAACGAGTCACATCCACGTCAGGAAACAGCTTGGACACCACGCGCAACGCAGCCTCCTCCTCCTCGCGCATTTCACGCGCATGACGAGCAGCTTCTTCGACGTTCTCCTCGTCCAGGAAGTTTTGAAGCTCGGCGATCGCCTCCTCATCTATCGCCTGCTCCTCCTCGTCCACTTCGTTGCCGCCATATTCGTCCGCCCCCTCGCCTTCCAAGAAACGCGCATCCAGACGGAAACGCGAGTCGCCTCCAAAGCGCTTCTGCATCTCGAACAGCTTTTTTCCTTTCTCACCGACAAACTCAGGACGCAGCGCAAACGCTGCCTGTGCTTTGACGTCAGCATCTTCCGTAAAGTCGAATGTTTTGCGTGCTCCACGCTCGCCTTCGTCACCCGCTTCATCGTCACTAGACTCCATCCAGTTCGAAATCACTCCGTCATGTTCCTCCAGTTCCTCGGGCTCCTGCTCATTGCCACTGTCATCAAACGTGATCTTCTTGTTGCCCACCGCCTCGCCAATAGGTGGGATCGCCACCTGCTCCTCTTTTTTCTGCTGCCGTTTGGTTTCCAGTGCCGCCAAGCGACGAGCATTCGCCTCCTCCTTCGTCAACGGCTTCTTCTCCTGTTCACTCTCCTCCATCTCATTCTCCTCCTCCATCTGCCTCACGAAAGCCTCCACGTCGTCCTCTCCAAGCACATCCTCCGCTCCTACGTCCTCCTCGGACTCACTCTCCACAGCTGCGACATCCTCTTCCAATTCACTCTCCTCAGCTTCACTTTCATCGTCGTTCTCCTCCTCGGACGTCTCTGTATCCGTCGCCACCTGCTTGTTTATCGGTTCCACATCCTCAACCTGTTCCACTACTTCGTCCACCTCAGGGAATCTCGTCTTCTTCCTGCCTTTAAACTTGACCGCCAGCTTCAATGGCTGCAGCTCTTCGGTTGGTGTGTTGATCTGTTGCTGCTGCTCTCTGTGGCTGCCCTCCGCCTGCTTCTTCTTATGTTCTTCCTGCTCCCACTCCTGCTGCAGTTTCAGTTGAAAATGAGGCTTAGCCAGCTGAACCTTAAGCACGGATCCACGCCACTTGGTGCGGTTAAACGTCTTCTGAAGCTTCTCGCTTTGTGACTCGGCGTCCGTGCCCTGCAGAGTCAGATATGCGAAGCCACGTGAAGTCCTGGGCGGCGGCACAAAAGTCCCCATTAATTTGGGTTTGGGGAGCTCCACGTCCGCCAGTCGGCAGTCTGCTGCATTGCTAACAAAACGGCCGAAACGTTCACGCAGCTCCTGGTTCTTGGCGTCCGCGGGCAGGCCACCCACGTACACACGTACGGTAGTCTCCATCAACCTTTTTATTGACTGGTTGGCCAGCAATTTTTATTGTCATTTTTCTTGCTGTCAATTTCTAATGAAATATGGATTGGTTGACAAAATTCTGAAGGTTTTGCCCGAACTTAAGCGCAAAAAAAGTTTTCAAACTCTTGCCATAACATTTCATTCGTGTTGAAGTTCTCAAAGCAAGCGCTCCATAAGTCTATCACACGCAAACTCGCTACGACTTCAGCAGTCATTTGGCAGGATCCCAGTCGGGCGACTCCCGGGGAAGCACAAACAACTCTTGGCGCTCGTCTGGGTTGGTGAACGGGAGGTTGTACGTCAGCGACACGATCTCAAAGCGGGGTAGACGTAGGTAGCCTAGACACAGAATAATAGAGAACAGCTGGTTAGTTCACTGAAAGGAATGATGCGACGAATCAGCACTGTCACATACCTGTCTTTGTTGGCACCAAACCCAACCGGAACACTTGCTCGTCGAAAGGAAGCAAGTCCTCCGTCGCATTCGTTCGACCAGAGATGAAGAACGCTCCCTCCGCATCCACAGGCTTCACGCGTAGACTGTGGAAAACAGCCTCGTTGTTCTTTACCCTCACGTCCATGTAGACAACTACTCCCTCAACACCAAACGACGGGGTCTCCACGCTGAAAGTGAGCGGGGCATCCACGAATGAAACCATCGGGATCTCCAGCCACGTGCTCACGACATCGTTGTGAGAACCATCCGGGGTATTGATAATGGTGGAGGATTCGCGTCTCCAAAGCACCTTGACACGACCCAGTGTCACAAAGTTAGACGCCACCTTCGGCACTAACCGCAGGCAGAAACACCGAGAATCACCGTCGTTGAAGGTCGCACACACGTCCTCACTGCTTTCAGTAGATACCGGACCAAACCCCGAAACAGCCAAATCTTCGATCATGTTCGTCTCATGCGCCTCAAACTCTAGTGCAAGCACCCTTAATGACTCGCCTGATGTACAAGTGACGCTGCCTTGAAAGCTCACCGAGTTACCCACACAGCCGTACGTACCCTTTGGCATTTGAGCGGCTCCAGGCACGCCACCACCGCTGAGGAAGTCGTGCATCAAACCTCCTTGTATGTCGAACGGATCGTGACAGATCAACTCAAATCGTTCGTCAAAACTCACCGCCACTCCAGCTTTTGTCGTGTATGTGACGGACACAATTAGAGTCACAGGGGTTGCCCTCATTGAGCGCACAATTACCCGCAAGGTTTCCTCGGTTCCTGGGTCTTTATTGGGAAGCGGGATGACGTCCCGAGGTTGTAAATTTGCATCCAATACCACGGGTATTAACACACCTGCTTGCTCTGTAAAGAAGAACGCCTCATTTGGTGATACTGATGCCGGCGGGGGCTCGCATGCAACTTGGAAGGTCGTATTCTCCAGCTTATCTTCATTGGCAGACAACTTGAGCGCAAGCTCGCGGTAATCCCCAGTCAAAAGTGGCTCGCGTGAGAGCATTGACAGTTTAGCCTTCGCACGAGGCTGCAGAATCATCAATGACGAGCCTCGGAGATGCGCCGTACCGTCCTCTTGAATCGGTTCTGCTGCGTCCGCTTGGCCAGGTCGCAGACCCTCGACAAGTGAGAACATAGACTTTCTCCTCGAGAAACTTGGAGATGCAGATCCATTGCCCATGGCAGGCACACGTCCATTAATCAAATACGGCAATGGCGTTTCCCGCTGCTCGACAGACGCTCGTTCCACCAGCAGGCTGAAGATCAAGAACTCTTCCTCTGGCTTCGCTCCGTCTGCAAGCACACCATTAGCTTCGGCGCTGTGGTCTCCGCTCAAATAGAACCGCACTTCCTGAATCGAAAGCATCTGTCGACCGTCCAGCACACGCAACGGAACGCGGAGCTTTTTAACCATTTTGTGAGTAAATTCCAGCGAAGTAAATAGCTTTCCATCAGCAGAAGCCAACGATCCAGCATCCACGTCGGCTTGGTGGGAGATCACAGTGCGATAGCGCTCGTCATTGAACACCAACTCAATCTTCGACATCACAAGCGGTGATGGGAAATGGGGTCGCAACTCCAGCTCGAGCGTCACCTCTTCCTTCACACAAGCACATGCACGATCGAATTGTGCTGTTAACGCAAACACTGGGCGCGACCGATCCAACGCAACTTCGTGGCCGTTTCCAAGCGCCGAGTTCTCCGTAAATGGAGCCCCAAGTGCTACTGGGCTCCTCCACGCTGTTAAAAACGAATCCTGGATACGTCCGCGCTCCTTAGCAGACACAAATTCCTCCACAACTGGCGATAATAACTGCAGCGAATAATCCAGATACGCTGCAGTATCTCCTTGGCGGAAGGTGCAGATCAGCAATTGTTTTAGAATCTGAGCCGTCTGAGCCCAACAGTTCTCAGTAGCAAACGTTGCTTTCGCCTTTTGTAGCTCTGCTCGTGATCGCTCATACTCGCCACACGCAAGTCTTTCCGCGCCCAAATGAACAAGTAGTCGGCTTTTCATTCGACTGCGTGGGGCATTGTGGTCAGCAACATACATCGTTAGATGCTGAATCGCGTGTTCTAAAAGAACAATAGACCGCTTTGCATGTGGCACAGTCCTCTCCATTGCATGTCGGTACTTCACGAGCGCTGCTATGGAAGGGTCTTGTGATGCGGAAATGGCGTCAGATACCACGGGATCGCCTCCAACATAAACAGACGGGACCACAACAAAGTCGCGTTCCGATAAAGCCTCGCCATTGGGAGTTGCTGTGGGTGCCACTGTCGTAGCCGTAAGTCCAAGCTTCGCAACCGCCTTCCTCCGAAACATCGCGTACTTTGCTGCAATGGAGTAATATAAATACGGCTCCTTATACACGTCCGAATCCAAGCCAGTGCTGGCTAACGAGCCTCGAATGGAAGTAGCTTCAGCCAGTAATTGAGCGAAGACATGGTACTGTCGAGAAACCCACTCCCAGTGTTCGTACGCTCGATCCGCCACAATTATAGCGCGCGAGTATACGCCCATGTGACGCTGTAATTGGTCCACTGCACCCTTGATATTGTTCGACGAGAAGATCAAGTGATAGCACAGCTTGAAGTTCACAAACTCGGCCATTGTCATGACCTGCGTGTACGCGATCCCATCAACTGCCTCGTTCTCGTGAAGTGGCAACGCGATAATGGCCCTGTACGACGCTTCGTAGTGCTGCAAAACCTTGGTCGTATAGCGGCGGAACTCGTAGTAATGAGCGATCTTGAAGCTCAATCTCGCGTGTAATGCCTGGTAGCCGGGCGTCTTTGCAAGCGCCTTCTTATACCGTTTCACTCGCTTCGATTGAGCCTTGTAGTACTCGAGCGCCATATTGCGCATCGACGACTCCAACTTCACCAGCATAGCAGATCCACGCACGAGGTCTCTGGATCTCAAGAGCACAAGCCCCTTTGCATCAGAGTCCAGTCTCCTTCGAAGGTTAGTCAGGCGCTCCTCCGTCGTATTCATGGGCGCCACCCCAGCATCGTCAACTTGCTGCAGTAGAATCAGCATTACGCGACATTCTCTTGCTGATAAAAGCCAATTACCTAGTTAAACACCTCCATCTTCAATACTAAACCGAGGAAACGCACCTGATAGCGTGCGTTTGAGTTTCTCGACCTCCTCGCGGAGTGCCGTCTCCCTCTGCTGCCAGTCTGGAGGACTCCACCGTGGATCAAACTCGTCAAACAGCAGCACGACCGCCGGTAGAAGCTCGTGGTGCTTCTTAAGCCATCGCGCTTTGAGAATGCCCTGCGCGCGGTATCCCTCGAAGTCGCGCTGCGTCTGGTTGGGGAAAGTTCCGTGTTTCTCGCGTAGTTCCTTCTTCGCAGGAAACCTGTGCTCGCGGGGCAGCGACGTGAAGTGTAGCTTGGGCACGAACTCCTCGTTGGCCACGCGCACCAGTGGGAGAACTTTGCTCTGCAATTCGCGCGAGCCCAACGCCGCAATCAGCGGGTACGGCGTTTCCTTGAGCTCCGTGCCGAAGCTCTCCATGGTGCGCTTTTTGCCTCCCCTTCCTGAGTCAAACTAAAATATCGCTATTGCTACCGGTTTCCATGAAACCGGTAGCAAGCGGTGTACTTCCGATTTACCGGAAAGACGTCGGCTCTTCCTACCCCTAAAAAAGGGGTCGAGCGTACCTTTCCCACCTTAGAGACAGCGATGATGTACTATGAAAATGATGTACTCCTAAAAAGAGGGTCGAGCGTACCCCTAGCCACCCTTATAGACAGCGATGATGTACTATATATATGATGTACTATTTAGTACATCATCGCTGTCTCTAAGGGTGGCTAGGGGTACGCTCGACCCCTTTTTAGGGGTAGGAAGAGCGGACGTTGAAACATAGACGCAACACCCCGTCCGCTGTCGGCACACTTAACCTCAGCTGAGGTTTTTCACTCGCGAACTTTCCGTGAGGAATTGAAGTGATGGCGCGGAAATGGTTCCAGCTGGTTGGCGAAGATGGGAACGCGGTGACGTCGGCGACCTCTGTTGTCGTGGATGTTGAGGATGTTGGATTTGGACCGTGCGGCTGGAGCAGCTGCGGCTCACAGCGGTAGAAAAGACCGGTTCGGCCGCCGACTATACGGACGCACAGGAGAGGTGGCACGGGTGGCTGCCACAGGAAGATGATTAACGGAGCAAATATCACTTCTACATTCTCACAGTATAATCTCTGTCTAACAGGTTATGGGTCCAATGGCTCATACTGTTGCCACGGACGAAGTCCAAGGCAAGCCGGAAGCAGAGCCTAGTCGCGAAAGGGCAGCAGCCAGTACGGCGAAGATGATGAAGTCAAGAAGGCGGACGACGAACCGAAAGGGACGCAGGACAAGCTACTAGACCTACTCAAGGACCTCGCAGTGCGCATGGGACGCCTGGAGGAGTCGCAGGAGCGACAGGAGGAGAAAGAGTGCAAGGGTCGCGAGAGCAGCGTTTTCGGGTCGTCGCTGGGCCTGGGCAGAGCCATGGACAGGCAGGATCTGGACCAGACGCCGACGCGGCGCATGTCGCCTGCCGTCTCGCCGGCCACGTACTTCCGGATGAAGAAACGTGAGTACCGAGATGCAGCAGCGAACGTCGAGATGGCTCAGGCGCCACAGCCGGCGCTGCCGCAGCACTATGTGCCGCCGCAAGCGTATCGAGCGCCACCGCCACCGTCGCCAGGACCGGGATTCGCTGGGGTACCTGACACCCGGCAGAGGAAGCTGGGGATCCGGCCGTTCGACGGAAAGGAGCTGTACCATGGGCTAGGGAGCGTTTTCCTGGCGTGGGGCAAGCGCTTTTTTGTGCGCCAGATACAGTTCGCCGAGCGTGCTAGTGGGTTCCAGTGGACCGAGGACGTCAAGGTTGACATCCTCGGTCACCATCTTAGCGGAATGGCCGAGAGGTACTACAACCAGCAAGTTGAAGGCTGGTGGGAAGAACAGCCGACGCTCGAGCATGCGATGCAGCGGATGCTGCACACCTTCGCCACGAAGACCACATCCGCACAGAGCATGAAGATGTTCACGGCACCGAAGAGCTCCAAGAGGAGCTGGACAGAGCACTACCTGTACCTCGTGGCAGTTAGCGAGGCGTGCGGCGGTGCGGACAACCTGGTCCTAGACAACATCGTGCACTACGCGGATTCGAGCATGCGAGTGTCGATGATGTCCAGGCTAAGCTTGGCACGCACGGACTACCTGCGCCAAGCGGAAGAGCTGGCGCACTTCGCCCAGTCGACGGAGATCGAGCTGCGAGGCAAGCAACTGGGGCGAGACGTGGTCAATGATGTGCACGAGGACGAGAAGGACGACCGCAAGTGCTACAAGTGTGGTAAATCTGGTCACTTGCGGGCGGCCTGTCCGAACAAGAAGAAGAGGTGGGGCGAAGGCGCGGACGCTGACTTCGTGCTCACGGTCGAGGAGTCGGCCACAGAGACGGAGGACTGGATCCTGGGCAGTGGATCCAGCGTCATCTGGTGAATGATCCGGAGCTGCTGGAAGACGCGGAAAGCTACTACGAAAGTCAATGCGTGGCAGCGGACGGAGGAGCGCTAAAAGTAACTAAGCGCGGGAGCGTGATGCTCGTGACCACGGCGATGGGGAAGATGACCAAAGTGCGGCTGCTGAACGTGCAGTACGCTGAAAACTTGGAAAAGAGCATCATATCGTACGGGTTGCTGGAGGCGAAGGGGTACGGACTCGCGTACCAAGGGAAGCACCGCGTGGTAGCCGCCATCAACGGCGGGCCGGTGGTGTTTGACGTCGAAAAGACAAACAACGTTCTCACCGTGCGTGCAATGGAGTCCAGAGGCACGGGGCGGAAGGGCAATGTGCTGATGCCGGTGTTGGCGGAAGGTGAGGCGGATGTCGGCAAGGACGTGCAGACCGGGCCGCTCATGCATTTCCACCGTAGGTTAGGGCATCTGAGCTACGATACGATCATTAAGATGGCCAAGGACCCGGCATCCGGGATTGCACTCACGGACGAGGTGAGGTCGAACTGCTTGGCTTGTGCCCAGGGCAAACAGACAAGAAGAAGCAGTCGCGCAAGGACACGGGGGCAAACTCGCCCGTTGACGTGATCGGAGGAATCATCTGCTCCGACCTGAAGGGGCCGATGCCTCCAAGAGATCGACTAGGAAACCGATACATGGTCAACTTTGTTGATCATCGCACCAACTACAGCAGGGTCTTCTTGACGAAGACTAAGGACGTCGCGGCACAGAGGTTTAAGCATTTCATGGTGTACTTTGAGCGGCAGTTCAACTGCCGTATACACGTGTTGAGGACGGACGGTGGTGGGGAATACAAGACCCTGGGTCTCTTCTGCAAAGAGGCCGGAATCAGGCGACAGATTAGCGAGCCGCGAAACCAGGCTAGTAACGGCAAGGCGGAGCGAATGCACCTCACCGTTATGAATATGGTGTGGAGCATGGTGCTCGCCTGTGGCCTTCCGCTTAGTTTCTGGGGGGATGCTGCGGAATATGCAGCCTATATCCTAAACAGGACCCCGACGAAGGCTAACCCAGGGTCGAAGTCGCCACTGCAGATGCTCACGAAGCGTACACCGGATTTGAGCGACATCGTGGTGTTCGTACGGTGCACGTGGACGCGAAAAACAAGTCCCTGGGTGAGCGGGGCAAGGCGGGCATGATCGTGGGAAAGAACGACGAGATTAAAGGCTACCGGGTGTATCTCCCGAAGGATAAGGTAGTCATAGTGACGCAGCATACAGACCACGGACGTGGTGAACAGCGTACGGGAGCCCGACCCGAAGAACTACCGGCAGTCAAAGAGGAGCAAGCTCTGGAGGAAATGGCTTGTTGCCATCGCGGAGGAGCTCAATGCGCTGGAGGAGAACGGCGTGGGGGTCGTGGTGGTGCCACCGATCGGCAGCCACGTACTGCACACCAAGTGGGTATTCAAGACCAAGACTGATGCAGACTGAGGCATAGAAAGGTTCAAGGCCAGGCTCGTTGCGTGCGGCAACGAGCAGGCTTTGGCGTGGACTTCGGGCTCACGTTCGCGGCGGTCATGGACCTGAGTACGGTGAAGGTCATCCTGGGTTTTGCGCGTCGCTGGGGCGTGCCGGCGAGGCACGGGGACATCTTTAACGCGTACGTGAAGGCCGACAAGGAGCAGCATCTCGAGATCTACCTGGCGACCCCACAGAGAATGGTGATCGGAGATGAGGTGATGCGCAGGCTCGGAGTGAGCGTCAAGGGTAAGCTGGTGCTGCGCTTGAGGAAGTCGCTGTACGGCGTACGCCAAGCAGGCAGGCTGTGGAGTCAACTCCTGCACGCGAAGCTGGAGGAGGCGGGGTTCACACGGTGCGTGACGGACATTTGCCTATACTTCAAGCGAGAGGACGGCGAGATGACGCTCGTGGGCGTGTACGTGGATGATCTCCTGGTCACCGCTTCCAAGCCGAGTCTGGTGGACGACTTCTTCTGCTCCATGAGCGTGTTGTCCGTGAAAGACTTGGGCAAGGTGAGGAAATTCTTGGGGATGCGCGTGGAGCTGGACAACAGCGAGGGGTACTCGCTGGACCAGCAGGCGACGATCGAGGAGCTGCTGGAGCAGCATGGACTGGCGAGCGCGAGCAGTGTGCGGGTTCCAATTGGTGAGAAGAGCAACGATGCGGAGGTTGACGAGCCGCAGTTGTTGGCCAAGGTGGGTGCGCCGGGTGAGCCAACGATCCGCCGTTTATAGTCGCTCGTGGGAAGTTTGCTTTGGATAGCACGGTGCACGAGACCCGACATTAGTTTCACTGTGCATAAGGCGACGAGGAGGACACACCAGCCGACCACGAGTGACTGGAACCTGGCCAAGAGGGTCGCAAGGTATATGAAGGGCACAAAGAGCATCAAGCTCATCATGCAGGCGCCGACGAGGAAGGACGACGTGGTGACTTTGGAGAGCTGAAGCGACGCAGACTTCGCCGCCGACAAGAGCGACAGGAAGTCGGTGACTGGAGGAGTCGTGACGATGGACGGGGCTGTGGTGCAGTGTATCTGCAAGAAGCAGACCGGCGTGTCGCTCTCCACGATGGAGGCCGAGTTTACGTCAGCGTCGCACGTGGGGCGCGAGCTGCTGGTACTTCGGGAACTGGTGCGTGAGCTGGGTTTTCGGGTAGTGGAGCCAGTGCCCATGAGGATGGACAACCAGGCGGCGATTAAACAGCTAGAATCCGAGGAGAGCATGGCGAGTGCGAAGCACGTGGACATTCGCGTGAAGTTCATCTGTAATTTTGCCAGAAAGGGATAGTGAAGCCCGAGTACGTGGAGTCACGCCTGATGATGGTGGATCTTCTCACGAAGGCGTTGCCGGCGCCGAGGATCGCGGAACAGCGGGAGATCTTCAAGCTGAAGTGACGAGTTCTGGCGAGAGTGCGACGACCGAGGAGGAGTGTTGGATTTGGACCGTGCGGCTGGAGCAGCTGTGGTTCACAGCGGTAGAAAAGACCGGTTCGGCCGCCGACTATACGGACGCACAGGAGAGGTGGCACGGGTTGCTGCCACAGGAAGATGATTAACGGAGCAAATATCACTTCTACATTCTCACAGTATAACCTCTGTCTAACAGAGGATGTGGATACGCTCCGAAAGGCAGTGTTTGCAGAAGTCTCGCGTGCTCTCCCTGCAACTGTGATCGCGGCCGATCTCACAGTCTTCGACGCGAGCGGTGTGGCGTTGGAAGAAGACGCATCGATTGTGTCGTTTGGTGGATCAAAGAAGGATGCGCACATCGTGCAAGTGCCGAAGCGCGCAAGAGCACCCGAAGCTACCCTTCTCGAAGTGATTCTGCCACACATTCTCGCAAATGCTCCTACAATATTGACCGGACGGGACAGTACATTCAAGGAACAATTGTGCGAGTATTATGGATGCTTTCGGCGAAAAAGACGTGGGTGCGATGCAGGTTGCTCGATGTTGCTTTTCCAAGGTCGCTTGTGATAGCGTCGCATTTGTTTCGTCGAAGCAGCGAATATTTATCGCATGCGATGATGCAAATAGCATATATCGACGACGAGAAGAATGGTCTGTTGCTGTTCAAGCCATTGGAATACGCGCTCGATTATTTCCAAATCAACTTCATTCATGATGATTCGAATGTTTTCCGCTTAAAGCTGTTCGATTCTTCCATCAAAGACACACGCATCATCGATCTCAAAGACCGCAAAGGTCCTGACGTGCTTACTACGGAACAAACAGGAGTGCTTCTCGACAGCGTATCGCGGGCGAAGAAAAGATGCACCTTCGACGTGGCGACGACTTTTGGTAACCTGGATGGCAAGCCTTTGGTATTCACTGGCTTAGAGCGGTCATTCTATCGCTGTTTGAATCTGCAAGCAAGAGTCGCTCGCATGATTGCCTTGAAGAAGAACAGGATCGACGCATCGTATGACTTCGAAGATTTCTGGACGGAAGTGTCGTTGGATGACAAGATGGAAATGTTTCACCGAAGTATTATGACCGCTGATCCAGCGATGTTCTAATCACGCTCACCACGGTTTTTTCAAGAAATACACACATCGCCGCGTTTCAAAACGTGACCACCTTTATCATACATGTAGTTATCAGAAGCAACGATATCAGTTATGAAACAACTTCTAATGTTATAAATTCAGATAAATGCGGACCAGGTGGCGTGGAAAAAATCCATTTTAAAACTATATGCTTTTTATATTTACCCCCTATACCCCCTTTTACTTATTGTAATATTCTTTATAAAACTGAAAAAGAGATAGACACCTGGACACTGAGATATATAGATTGATCTAGAGTTGCTATCGCTGCTTCTAATGAAAAGAAAGATGGACATAATAGTTGGACGCAAGGCTTCTGGCTTTGAGCTAGGAGTTGGCCATGCGTAGTAGTTCTCATCAATGCAAATTGGCTCCGGCTCATGCGTTTACAATATATAGAACATTTTATTTGCTTGTGTATATTAGAACAAAATAAGTTTGTATTACATCTCGAGGTCGCAACAGTCGGCACTTATCATAATGCGTTCTCCATATTTGAATGGATGCTCACGACAAAGCAATTGATCGACCTGTAAAACAAACGCATCCTCGTCTAAATCATAGCAAATGAAATAAAACCAGAACGCTTCGCCTTGACCAAACACCTTCACAAAGAACTTGTCATAATTCTCGTATTCATCAATAATCTTGTAATCCAAGTCTGTAAGATCCTTCTCTATATAGCTCCAGCAAAAATTATTACTGGCCTGTGAAGAGCTTATAGAATCCATTTACTTTATTGTGCTGTAGATAGTAAAGCCTGTGGATGTAGGGATTTCCAGATTCGACCATACGCCGACCTACTTTAGGTCAAGAATCGCGCTCGGTCTGATAACCCAGAGCTTAGGAGCCAAGGATCACGGTAAGTACTCGGCGATCAATGTCCGTGATATGCTATCCGGATAGCCGCTGAGCTCAACGGCCGCCCGAAGAGTCGGTAGAGATCCGAAACGACTACATTTCACTAGATATTTGTATGAGAAGCATAGGATGCAGTTTGAGGAATCGAATTTGATCTACTTTGACACCAGAGCGGAATTGGCAAGTTTCATCAGTCGATCGTCTGTCGTTCTAGACAATTTAATAATTCTTTTTTCACGCATGGTACTTTATTTTTCGGCGATTATGATATAATCGTCATCAATATAATCGCATAAACTATGTCTTCTGCTTCTGATATTTCAGCTTTCGAACATTCCGTCGAACCAGCTCCAGCTGAGACGCTTTTCCGTGATAAGAAATGGACGTATATTCAAGACTTAACGTCTAACACTGGTCAATATGCCGGTCAAATTCAATTTAATCTTTCGACCATCTCTTCGCAAGCCGCTTTCGTAAATTGGGAAGAAGCCGTCATCGAGCTTCCAGTAAAGCTTCAAATTCTTAACGGTGGTGCCGTTTCGATCACTTCGACTGCTGCATGCACTATTGATCAATTGGTGCCTAAGGCCGGTGCGTGGCAATTCATTGACAGTGTTCAAGTTATTGATGGAACCACTGTTCAAACGAATCAAGTATCACATCAAATGCAAGCTTCGTGCTTTGTTGATCAAGAGCGGTAAAAAGCGATCGTTCGGCGGCTCCACGGTTCGAGTAGGTGTTAGCTAAACAAACTCACCGATGCTATTAGTAGCGGTCATAAACGAAGACGTGGCCAAGTTTTCGAGTGATTGAGCTGCTCCGCTAGATCCTTGGATCGTTGGAGTAGAATATTCATCCAAGACAAAGTTGCTAGCTGAACCATGTTTGACATAAGTATTATAATTCGTTTCAGTGATAGCCTTGAACGTTGTATTCACCTTCTCATGTGGGAGGCAGTGCAAATCTTCAAGCCGTTTCGAAACCTCAAGTCTATGTGGCATCTGCTGGTGACGTTGCAGCTGGTTCGCCATTTTACGTCGCACATTACTTGGCTTGCATTAAGCTGCGGGATATTTCTGACTATTTCAAGAAATGCCCAATGCAGAAGAATACGCGCGGCTTCATTTACCTCAATTACAACAGTTCATCTACTATGGATACTTTAATTACAACTGGTACTGCTGGCGTTGTTGCGCCTACTACTATTGCTAGTCTGAGCAACAATATGAATTTTGGCAACACCTGCCCAGTCCTTTGGAATGTAAGCAGTGGTGCAACGACAACTGCTTTGGCCGGTGGCCTTGCGCTTCCTGCATCTGCGACCACGCTTTCTATCACTGCCGACGTCAATGGAACTCCAACTGCAGAAACTGGTATCACTCCCTCGCAAACGTTCTCGCGTCTTCTCGCTCCAAACTACTCGCCTAAATCCCAGCGCCAATCATGCATTGGTTCAGAAGAAAACCTTTCGCTACTTTGAGCGGATCACAAATAAATTTACTGTTGCTCCAGGCGCTTCCTTCACTTGGACGGTCAGTAATGGTATTGCTAATCCAAAGCGTTTGATTATGCAACCTGTTATTACCAATATAACGGCAGGTGCCTCTGTATCAGATATGATTAATCCCTTCCGTAGTCCATTTTCGACTGTACCTGCTACGACAAGTCCATTTGCTGCATTGAAAAATCTTCAGATCACAGTGGGAAACCACCCTATCTGGAACAACCCCGTGAGTTTCGGATATGATTTGTTCGTGCAAGAGATGTCAAAGTCAGGCTGTGATGGTGGTCTTGATGATGTTGTCTCGGCCGGTTTGCTATCTCAGCGTCAATGGGAATTACTTTATCGATTTGTTGCTGTTGATATTGGTTGTCGTCTTCCAAGTGAAGATGGTGCAAGCAAGAGTATTATCGTGTCTGGTACTTCCAACTGCAACTACGCTCTCACCATTTATTACCACGTATTGCGTGAGGTTGTAGTCACAGTCGATACGGCTATGGGTACGGTTTCACAAGGTCCTGTTCAAGGCTGATCTTGACAACATCGTAATGTAATTGTATATAACCACATTTTTTAATCATCTTCAATATACGTGGCTAATCAAAATCAATCAGGAGTGGCTTTTTCTCCGATAATCAGACCAAGCAAAAGGCATATGATCGCTATTACAATGCCATGGCAAAGAGCGATTTTGCTCAAGGCAAAAAGCCGAAGGCTCTAATTCAAAACGAGTCGTTGGATGATGCAAGTGCTGATTCACTTGCGAATTTGTTTCAGCAAGTGATGGCGAAGAATCGTGATTATGAGTATGGTCAGATCACACAAAAAAACTACTCAAAGGTCCCAAAGGGCCTCCTGAAATTATCAAAGGTGAAGCACATGAGGCTCCTAAAGCAAGTAAAAAGAAGCATATATACGTTCCACAATCAACTGACGCAGACTTCGATATGGAAGAGCCCACTGCACCTGAAGAATCACCCGACGATTTCTATAGCGGCATACACGACGTTGCTCAAAAGGCCACCAATACTCGAGCATATATTAAGGGGAAAAAGACTTTGAAACAGGTGGTGGATGACCACGTTCGAAATTATCTTAACAAACGAAGAGAGCTTAGAAGAGAGGATTCAATGCGAAGGTGTCAAGAAATGGCTGAAAAATTTGCTGATGAAATCATGAAAGAATCAGAGAAACTTCTGAAACGAAAACGAGCCGCAACTCCCCCAAATAAATCTTCCACGGACAAACGAGCAGCAAAAAAGCTGCTAAACGAGCTGAGGAAGAATTCTCGACTACTCGACAACTCTTTCAAGACTCGGATGTTGAAAGCAGTGATGACGAAGAAATAAAAGAAGAGAAGAGATTACGCAAGTTGAATGCTGGGATAAATAAAAAGTATATACTGACGATATCAACAGCTACAAAAGCTCATTTGCAAATAACTTGTACGAAAGTATCCGACACAGGTTTGGCGAAGCTGTTGAGCAACGCAAAGGCAAAGAATATTTTGAAGGCAATGCTCCTAAACCGCCAAGAAAGCATAAAATGAAACGAGATGCTATGAATCAGTTCAAAGCTGAATTAAAAGGCTGGCTCGATGGAATCTTTATCTAAACGGAACGTTGTTTGCGTAATTTTTTTCTAACTCATTAAGTTCATTAATTAGAAGTTTGATAGCAGCAGCATTCAATGCGCCAAGTTGAGAGTAATCAAGAGTATATTGATATACTTCCAATCATTGTCGCCTTCTGCTTTCATATTTTCGTTTGGCATAATGCTGACCATTTCTCCACACACTTTCATTGCGTCTTGTGCGATCAGACCAAGCTTAGGCTTGCTTTCTTCTTTCCATGAGTAGATAACTGGCTCTAACTGATCATAATGCTCCAATGTAATTGAGATTGGCGTAATATTCTCTTTGAGTCGTCTGTCAGAGCTTGTGTAAATAGATTGCGAGCAAAATAT